>NW_026652285.1:86656682-87036493 GCF_009828535.3 Hylobates moloch
TAACCTCCCCCAGGATGCCACCATTCCCAAAAGCCAGCTCATTCATTACTCTTCCTTTTTCCCACTTTAGTTTCTTCCTTCTGTGCTCCCTGAGAAAAAGTTGGGTTGCTTTCCTAACCATAACCACGTACAGGGCAGAGTTGTGGCCAACCACAATGGCTGTCTTAGGTCAAGGCTCATTCCTTGTCTAATCGGTTGAGTCTGGTGATTAGTGTGGGTTCTCTCAGAAGAAATGATTTGAATACAAGTTTGTCTTTGGAAGGTGCAGGGCAGACTGGTAGGTGAGTGTGGAAGTGACACAAAGACTGCCAGGCGCAGTGGCTCACACCTGTAATCCCAGCACTTTGGGAGGCCAAGGCAGGCAGATTACTTGAGGTCAGGAGGTCAAGACCAGCCTGGCCAACATGGCGAAAACGTGTCTCTACTAAAAATACAAAAAATTAGCCAGGTGTGGTGGTGGGCACCTGTAATCCCAGCTACTCGGGAGGCCGATGCAGGAGAATCTCTTGAACCCAGGAGGCGGAGGTTGCAGTGAGCCAAGATGGTGTCACTGGACTCCAACCTGGGCGACAGAGCGAGACTCCATCCCCCCACCAAAAAAAGAAGTGACACAAGAAGGGCAACTAGAGTTTAATTCCCTGGGGGAAAACACACCATGAAACATATGCTTCAGAATTATCCCACCAAAAGGAGGAGGGAATAGATGTATTTATATACCAACTTCCTACTGTTACTGTTTGAAGGCTGCTCTCTGAGGATACTAATTCCCAGTCACTTTCACCCTCCCCTGTGTCTGGGAAGAGCCACCTTCCTCAGCTCTGCAGAAAATAAAAAAGCCTCTGGGCTAAGAGATGTAGATACCAGAAGTTGGGAATGGGCTGGAGCCCACTAAAAGGTCACAGGGAAACAAGTGGAACAGTGACAGCTCTGCTACTTCAGGGCTACAGGTCACATGAGTAAAAGCATGGCAGCCCCTGTGCAAGGATCTGCTGCCTCTGACCACTTGGCTCATAAATGAACTGAGGGAGTGGCAGATGCTGAGTGTGGTCTCAATTCTTCGGTCAACCCAAATAACAGAGAGAGAAGCTCTCCAAGAGAAAATGATGTTTGTTATTGAGGAATGAGCATTGCAGTGGGAGTACAGGTGGGTATATTCGGGGAAGTAAAGGAAGACAAGGATTGTTTTGTTTTGTTTTTGAGACAGAGTTTCACTCTTGCCACCCAGGCTGGAGTACAATGGTGTGATCTCGGCTCACTGCAACCTCTGCCTCCTGGGTTCAAGTGATTCTCCTGCCTCAGCCTCCTGAGTACCTGGAATTACAGGCATGCACCACCACACTCGGCTAATTTTTTTTTTTTTTTAGTAGAGGTGGTGTTTTGCCATGTTGGCCAGGCTGGTCTCGAACTCCTGACCTCAGATGATCCACCTGCCTCATCCTCCCAAAGTGCTGGCATTACAGGCGTGAGCCACTGCGCCCAGCCCAGTGGGCTGTTGTAGCAACTTTTGTGCAAGGTCGTTTTTGTAGTCTCTTGTGACCGTTCTTGTTACCAGGTGCATGTGCACGAGAACCCCCCTTCATGGCTTCATTTGTCAATTTGGTTTGACACAAGTGATTCCATTTTGATTCTGATGACTTTTGTACTTTTCTTTTTTGATCAAGATCTTTCTCTGAAAGCATCTTTGATTAATTATCTTATGGTTAGGTTTTGACTGTCTGTTGGTGTGGAGGTAACCTGTCCTGAGTTGTTAGTCTGGTCCCACATCAGAAGGAATTAACTGGCAACTAGGAGTAAGTGTCAAAACCCTTTTAGCCACATTTCAGCCACAAGGGAGATTTGGAGGGGGTGCCTGTCAGGCTAAGTCTATCTAGAGTCCATTGTCAGTTTAATTTTGTCTGTCCCATAGGCATTGGCTAGCATTCAAAGCCCTGGGACAGCATTATTTTTAGAAGTCCTACTGCTGCAAAAATTTAACAGACAACAGATACAAAGTTTAAAAAGGAAAACACAAACTATCATTGATACTAATATGATAATTTCAGCTTGCCTAATGGTTTTGAACCATGAACGAAGGCTTAAAGGCAACCAACTAATAAATCAAATGACTATGTCGAATTAGGTGAGACCTATTGCTTCCATGTGGCCTGTTTTCTTATTTTGTGTATTTGGGTCTTGACTTCCCCAGAGGAATTTATCCGAGTACAGCATGTAGTATTAACAATAGCACAGACACTGCCTTTTTCAGCTAGATAATCAAGAGCAATTCTATCATCTATTATCTCATGACTGGGTTGAGTTAAAGCAAAGAGTGGCAGTTGTATTAGGGATTTTGTTAAAGTTACCTATTGGATGCACTAAAGGATTTTTTTTTTTTAGACTGTGTAAATACTTAGGATTGGCATGACAGATGCAACATTTGGTCAAGTTCCCTGCAGAAGCTGCTGAATGTGAAATTTTAATTACATCATTATTATGCCAAGTGAAAAAGTTAGGCATAAGCAAGGAAAAGTTCAGAGGGGCAAGAGTCTCATTATGATGGGAAATCTTGTTCCATCATTTAAGGAACAGCATGCCCACAGCATGAAGATGTCAACTGCTCATTCTGGTTTGTAGTTCAAATGTCTCTGGCTATGACATTGGGTGGTTTGGTGAACTTTTGGTATGGCCCACACATCAGGCGTGAGGCTTGACCCTTGAAATTTACATCAAGTTGTCTAACTTCAGCTTACAGGGCTTTAGGAAAGAGCAGTTCCCATTCTTAGTAATTCCATGGGAGAAAAGTGGATTGGAGGAACCTGGAATAATTTAAGATCCAGTTCAATCCACAGGTAAATAATAAAAACTCAAACAAACAAACAAAAATACCCCACACAGGGTTACAATCCAATAACAGGTATATTCTAGTTTTTCTTTAGAAACATAGAAACATAATTTTGCTTTCTACAATCATTCTGATTTCTACCAAAGATAATCCAAGTAAGACTAATTTGTTGTTATTCGTGTTTTATCAAATTTGGCCTGATAAATTCACACAAGCACAGCAGAAATAGTAATTGACCACACAGGAACCTCAGATTTGACTTTTAAAAACTTCTCAAGCCTAGAAAGCTAATCTAAGGCAGACTGCAGACTTTTTCTGCTATATCTATAAATAACTTAAAATATGACATTACATTTAAAACCTTGGTAACGTAACCAGTGTTTCCAATTGTACCTTGTTATTTAAAAAGCAGCTTCTAATTAAACTTATGCAAACAACTTCATTGCAATAAAAATCAAGAATACCCACAGTTTCCAAATTTTGGAGGGACAGAGAAAAAGTAAATGTTGCCAGTTTTGTTCACAAAAGTATACTTTACTAAATTGTTGTAAACTATAGATAGCTTGAGAGAGAAAGTCTCCTTAAATCTGGAAAACAAAACATTTAAGCAAAAAACCAACAATGTCTCAAATATCTGTCTTCATTAGATATTTAATCTCATGTAATTAATATTTGTTCTGTTTAATCTTAGTTGTCAGTTTCATGAATTTAACAGTTTCTTCATGGAGGTCGTGAATATCTTTACTTAGTCCATTGATCTTAAACTTATCAGAAACCTGTGTTGAGGAGTACTTGCCAGAGTCTTTTCCATTAATCTGATTGCAGATGCATTTAAAGAAGAATTAAAACTGCGGAAGACAGAGGCTTAAAACAGCCATGGTTCAAAATCTGATGAGAGTTCAGCAATTGACAAGGAAACTCAGTTATGTTTATGGCATACAGCATTTTAAGACGACAACCAGAAAAATGACTAACAGTATCACATTAGGACCATCAAACATTTATAAATTTTACATAATTTTTAGATCTTTCACATCAATAACATAGTCATATAAATATAACTGAGAGAAGATTTAGCATCACTTTGTTATTTGATCCCATCTGTGCCTCCAATGCTTCTCATACAACTCAATACATCAAACAAGCCTAATTAGTTTAACAGCTCTACAAGCTGAAAAATACATCCTTTGAGGCTCTCCAGGAGCCCGACTAGAAAATCTCAAAGATAATTCTAGGTTGAAAAGACTTCATTTAGAACTCTGATATTGAGAAAGCTGGCCAAATATGTCAAAAAGTATAAAACATTTAATTAAAACAGAATTGCAGATCATAGTGAAATAATAGTTATTCACTTAACAAGAGTGACTGAAGATTTCAAGGTCTGAGGGTGGCACATCTCAACCACGAGTGTGAACACTCAATCATCATCCTTATGAACTACAAAAGGATCACGACTGAAGATTTTAAAAGTAAGCTGAGTATGATGGTGTGCACCTGTAGTCCCAGCAACTCGGGAGAATGAGGTGGGAGGATCCCTTAAGTGTAGGAGTCTAAGGCCAGACTGGACAACATAGTGAGACCCTATCTTAAAGAATAAAAATTTCAAAAGCAAATGCAGAAAGTTGCGTGTATGTTTTATTTAAAAAAAAAAAAAGGCTAAAGACTCAGTTTTCCTAAGTAATCAAAAACCTGGCTGGGTGCAGCGGCTCACGCCTGTAATCTCGGCACTTTGGGAGGCTGAGGTGGGTGGATCATGAGGTCAAGAGATCAAGACCATCCTGGCCAACATGGTGAAACCCCGTCTCTACTAAAAATACAAAAATTAGCTGGGTGTGGTGGCACACACCTATAGTCCCAGCTACCCGGGAGGCTGATGCAGGAGAATCGCTTGAACCCGGTAGGCAGAGGTTGCAGTGAGCCGAGATCATGCCGCTGCACCCCAGCCTGGCAACAGAGCTAGAGTCCATCTCAAAAACAACAACAACAACAACAACAACAACAACAACAAAAAAAAACTAATAAAGACAGCATGAAGCACAGGAAATTACCTTGATAAAACACAGAATCTTTGTTTCCTAGGCCAATTACCAAAAAATAAAGTACTCCTGCAGTGTAACTGCTTCTTATAGAAAGTCCTTTTAGATAATCTGAAAATCTAACCTAATGGAAAGGTACTTGAATTCAATTTGACACTGGATGTGTGTGTGTCCAAGGTTATGAGTATACACTATATTATAGAAGAAGTAAACAAAAATAAGTACCTTGAGCAGGGAAACATACGGCTCTTAGAAAAAGTAAAAGCACATTAAGTTTCCTTGTTACATGGAATAATTCAGACATTTCAAGAAAAGCCAACAGCACACAATCAAGTTATTCTTGGAGGAAAACATTGCTTTTCTAGGCCTTTAAGACAAACATATCAGCATTAGGTCTCAACAGCAGAGTTAGAACCAGAGAAAATAAGTGCAGAAGCTTACCAAAATGTCAAAGGAGAGAGTCATTAAGTTAATTAAGAAAAAAAAAAGTGTGGCCAGGTGTGGTGGTTCATGCCTGTAATCCCAGCACTTTGGGAGGCCGAGGCAGGCAGATCATGAGGTCAGGAGTTTGAGACCAGCCTGGCCAACATAGTGAAACCCAATCTCTGTTAAAAATACAAAAATTAGCCAGGTGTGGTGGCATGCGCCTGTAGTCCCACCTACTCAGGAGGCTGAGGCAGGAGAATCGCTTGAACCCAGGAGGCGGAAGTTGCAGTGAGCCAAGACCATGCCATTGCACTCCAGCCTGGGTGACAGAGTGAGAATCCGTATCAAAAAAAAAAAAAAAAAAAATGTGCCTTCTTAAGGGAAGAAGGAGGAAGAGAAGAAGGCAATGGTGTATGACCTGCAAATCATGTGCAATGAGGTGTAGCAGAAGTTGAGCTTCTGAGACATAAATCTGAAAATCTTCAAGAGAAAGACTCTATTTTGAGAAATTAAATTACTAATTTAAAAGATAGCATTCTAAACATAGAATTAGGGAAATTAAACAGAAACCATAAAACAGGAAGAGGTTATAGTTCAGAAGATGGTAAAAAATTTAAAGAATCAGATTTCAGGGTTTTTGTTTGTTTTTTTAGAGATAGGGTCTTATTATGTTGCCCAGGCTGGAGTGCAGTGGTACCATCATAGCTCACTGCAGACTCAAACTCCTGAGCTCAACTGATCCTCCCACCTCAGCCTCCTGAGAAGGTGGGGGACGGGGGAGGAACTACAAGTGTGCACCATCATGCCTGGCTAATTTTTAATTTTTTTTGTAGAGATTGGGGTCTCGTGATATGGCCTAAGCTGGTCTCAAACTCATGGCCTCAAGCAATCCTCCTGCCTCGGCCTCCCAAAGCACCAGGATTACAGGTGTGAGTCACCACACCCAGCCAGATTTCAGAATTAAAAATCAAAACCTCTTGTAATTTTATTTTTTAACTAAGAGCAGTGATACTCCAGGAAACCCTTGTTGCTTTAAACATAGAGAACTAGTTTAGGGTTTTGTACCAGTATATTCAATTTTCAGAAAAATTTATAAACAATTTCCTTCTAAATTTAGCCAACTTGATTACATACAAAATTTATTTCATAAGATTCATCTTTCACAAACCTTTTGCAAGTTGCTCAAACCTCTTATGGCTTGCTTAGGCCTAATTTTGTTTTAGACTTTCTTTCTTAATATTGGAACAAACAATTATTCTACCTTAGGACAAAAATTTACTTTTCTTTTTCTTTACCATTTTTACCACACAAGATTCTTTCTCATACAAAGTTATGTATCTTTTTCACCTTTCTTACCAAAGATACCTTCTCATATTTCTAATTTTCTTTGCATGTCTCTTCTACTTACTGATTTCTGTCTTGTTTTTTTTTCTTCTTAAATCTATATTTTGAAACCACCTTTAAATAATGTCTGAATTAGATATAATTATTATTTTTAAATTAAAAACATATATTCATGTTCTTTTTTAAAATAATTTTTTACTGGCTAGGTGCAGTGGCTCACATCTATAATCCCAACACTTTGGGAGGCTGAGGCAGGAGAACTGCTTGAGCTCAGGAGTTTGAGACTAGCCTGAGTAACATAGCAAGACTCCATCACTACAAAAAAAATATTTAAACAATATTAAACTAGCCTTATTCATCAAAGAATTACACAAACAAAGATAATTTTGCTTTTAAGGCTGGATTTGTGAGTCTATGACCTTAGAACGTCTAGTGGAGACAAATATAGAACTTTCTGACCAGTAAACTCAGGCAAAAATTTATGCTAAGAATTCTGAAGACATTTCTATTTTTATTTTACCAAAAATTTTTTTTTTTTTTTTTTTTTGAGGCAGAATTTCACTCTGTCGACAAGGCTTGAGTGCAATGGCACGATCTCAGCTCACCGCAACCTCTACCTCCCAGGTTCAAGTGATTCTCCTGCCTCAGCCACCTGAGTATCTGGGATCACAGGTGTGTGCCACCCTGCCCATCTAATTTTTGTATTTTTAGTAGAGTTGGGATTTCACTATGTTGACCAGGCTGGTGTCAAACTCCTGACCTCAAGTGATCTGCCCACCTCGGCCTCCCACTGTGCTGGGATTACAGGTGTGAGCCACCATGCCCAGCCTATTTTACCAACAATTTTAAGATTAGTTTACTTAAAAAAAGATTTACCTACCAGGCGCGGTGGCTCACACCTATAATCTCAGCACTTTGGGAGGCTGAAGCAGGCAGATCACGAGGTCAGGAGTTCGAGACCAGCTTGGCCAACATGGTGAAACCCCATCTCTACTAAAAATACAAAAAATAAGCCAGGAGTGGTGGTGCATGCCTGTAATCCCAGCTACTTGGGAGGCTGAGGCAGGAGAATCACTTGAACCCAGGAGACGGAGGTTGTGGTGAGCAGAAATTGTGCCACTGCACTCCAGCCTGGGTGACAGAGCAAGACTCCATCTCAAAAAAAAAAAAAAAAAGTATAGATTTATGTTCATGTGAACTTAAAAGCACTTGTGTTAATTACTGTATTTCTAATAAATTACTTTTTAAGCACTTAATTATTTTCCTTTAAGCCAATTAGAGATCTTTGTAAATTTAAAATAATATACATAAAATATGTAGACACAAAAACATAAAAACATATAGATGAAGAAAAACAGAAAAATTTATAGTTTTTACTTTAAAATTCTAATCATAATACAGTAAAACAGAGTAATAAACTTGTCAGCTTATAAAAATACAGTTGGATCCAAATTATATCTCTAACAAAATGGGGCAAGTTAGGGTCATGTTCATATGGCTAAACTTGAAAATTTTTATTTGTCCTGAGATGTAATATTATGAAGGCTGTGAACCAAATTTTGGGCAGTTTCCATAGCACTTCGGTTTTAAAAAGGCTTTTTTTTTTAACCTTCTCCTCCCCTTTTCTCAGTTTCAAATGAGTTGTTTTAGTGAACTCTTGGATGTTTATATTTCATTTAGGGGTTGGAGGAAAAACGAAAACCTCCAAGTAGCCTTTAGTAAGAGATTTATCTTGGCCGGGCACGGTGGCTCACGCCTGTAATCCCAGCACTTTGGGAGACCGAGGCAGGAGGATCACAAGTTCAGGAGATCGAGACCATCCTGTCAATGGTGAAACCCCATTTCTACTAAAAATACAGAAAATTAGCTGGGTGTGGTGGCGGGTGCCTGTAGTCCCAGCTACTCGGGAGGCTGAGGCAGGAGAATGGCGTGGACCCGGGCGGCAGAGCTTGCAGTGAGCCGAGATTGCACCACTGCGCTCCAGCCTGGACTACAGAGCGAGACTCCATCTCAAAAAAAAAAAAAAAAAAAAAAAGATTTATCTAAATACAAGTGAAAAAATTAGCAGATTCAGAATAAACAACAACAAAAGTACATAGAGAGATTAGAAGCCTCTTTATGCATCCAGTGTTTAGACTGCTTAACTCTGTAGTTGAGGTTTTCTGAGAAAAACAAGTTTAGAAAATTCAAATAATCCCCATAATGGCCATAAATTTTCCTTGGTATAGTTTGCCCATCAGTTTAAAAATGTGCATGAGATTGGGCCATCAATTTTGAATATCTTTCTAGCTGGAGTCCCATCCCAGAAAGTCTGGCATGCCTAGAATTTTGAGAATCCTGTCCAATTTTTTATTAATTTTTTGAGAGCAGAAGAAACCCCTATAAGCCCTGCTGGGAATGTCAGGGGCTTGGACCCGTTTTTTTTTTTTTTTTTTTTTGTTTTTTTTTTTTGTTTTTTTTTACAGTGTACCTGGCACAGAATACTTTTTTTATACCTGGCAGATGGCCTTTGTCCGAAGTTGTCCAACCTGTGACCAAGTTTTCCCTAGTCACGTGGAAATTTTCTTGAGACTGGCAGGCACCCCAGTAGTAATCATACCTGTTTGTCTTAACATGGGAGACGTTTTCTTCAAGGACAAGAGTCCCTCATAGATGGTGGCAACTACCCTAGTGGCTTTTATTTTTTATTATTTTGAGACGGAGTTTCACTCATGTTGCCCAGGCTGAAGTGCAATGGCACGATCTCGGCTCACTGCAACCTCCATTTCCTGGGTTCAAGCAATTCTCCTGTCTCAGCCTCCCAAGTAGCTGGGATTATAGGCATGCACCACCACACCCGGCTAATTTCATATTTTTAGTAGAGATGGGGTTTTGCCATGTTGGCCAGGCTGGTCTTGAACTTCTGATCAGGTGATCTGACCGCCTCGGCCTCCCAAAGTGCTGGAATTACAGGCATGAGTCACGCGCCCAGCCCCTAGTGGCTTTTAATTGGCCCACCTGTGCCCACCACTTAAAATGTTTATTTTTTGCCCTCAGAAGATGTTCAGAAATAAGCAGGGAAAAATGAAAGAACCCCAAATCATTTGCAGATACACATAACCAATCCAAAATGAAACCAAAGTAAGACAGCCTCAAAAATTTTAAGCCAGGTGTGCGGACCACAGGAAATATTATATCAGGCACGCAGAAAAAATACAAAAGAGAATTCACCGGAAAAGGCGTGCCTCACAGACAGAACATAAATTCTGTAGAAACCAGACTTTGCTCTGTGATGATGCTATCCTCATAGGACATGCTTGCCAGAAAAGACAAAAGCCTTTTATAGTCCCAAGAAGGATGCAAGGTCATTTATTAAGGAGGTCTTGGCCGGGCGCAGTGGCTCATGCCTATAATCCCAGTACTTTGGGAGGCTGAGGCGGGTGGATCCCTTGAGGTCAGGAGTTCGAGACCAGTCTGACAAACATGGTGAAACCCCATCTCTACTAAAAATACAAAATTAGCCAGGAATGGTGGTGCATGCCTGTAATCCCAGCTACTTGGTCAGCTGAGGCAGAAAAATCACTTGAGCCTGGGAGGTAAAGGTTGCAGTAAGCCGAGATCGTGCCATTGCACTTCAGCCTGGGGAACAGGAGTGAAAGTCCATCTCAAAAAAAAAAAAAAAAAAAAAGGCCTTATTACCAGACCAGACCCCAAATAAAGTCAAAGAGCTTCTACGAAAAACAGGGAGGTTCAGCCTGAGAGAAGACTCACCAGAGGCTGGGCATGGTGGCTCATTCCTGTAATCCCAGCACTTTGGGAGGCTGAGGTGGGTGGATCACTGGAGCCCTGTGGAAACATAGAGAAACCCTGTCTCTACAAAAAATACAAAAGTTAGCCAGGTGTGGCGGCATACACCTGTAGTCCCAGCTACTTGGGAGACTGAAGAGGGAGGATGGCTTGAGCCCAAGAGGCAGCAGTTGCAGTGAGCCAAGATTACATTACTCAAGGTGATCTTGATGTAGGTCTCACTTCTAACTCTAAGTCAGGGGTGTCCAATCTTTTTCTCTTCCCCGGGCCACATTGGAAGAAGAAGAGTTGTCTTGGGCCACACGTAAAATACACTAACACTAACAATAGCTGATAAGCTAAAAAAAAAAAAATTGCAAAAAAATCTTGCAATGTTTTAAGAAAGTTCACGAATTTGTGTTGGGCCACATTCAAAGCTGCATACATGCATGATGAGAACTCTCCCTTCATGGCCTTCCCCAGCCATATGTTTGGGTTTGACACAAGTAACTCCATTTGGATTCTGAAAACTTTCACACTTCTTTTTGTTTTGAGATGGAGTCTTGCTCTGTTGCCCAGGCTGGAATGCAATAGCACGATCTTGGCTCACTGCAACCTCTGCCTCCCAGGTTCAAGTGATTCTCCTGCCTCAGCTTCCCTAGTAGCTGGGATTACAAGCGCCTGCCACCACACCCGGCTAAATTTTGTATTTTTAGTAGAATCGAGGTTTCACTATGCTGGCCAGGCTGGTCAAACTCCCGATCTCAGGCGATCCGCCCGCCTCAGCCTCCCAAAGTGCTGGGATTAGAGGTGTGAGCCACCGCGCCCGACCTAACTTTCACACTTCTTATAGTAAAAGAAGAAAAAAACTCTGCTCACATCATTTTTTACTTCTGACACCAAATGTGTGTGGGGTTTTCCTTCACATTAAACAATTTAATAGCTCTCTGGCCACCAACTGGGTGTCTTACAATACAGTTATGACACTATCCACCTAGAGTCAGACCTTAACCACAGGTTAAGGTCTCAGTCCCAGCAGACTGCCCCCTACTTCAGATATCAGTTGAAAGTAGTGAGTTCCCAAGTTACTCACTCCTCTGTCCGACGTGGCTACAACGTTTCACCAACTTCAACTCGGAAGCTCTCTGAACCTTTTGTTTTTTATTTATTATTATTATTATTATTATTATTATTGAGATGGAGTCTCGCTCTGTCACCCAGGCTGGAGTGCAGTGGCGTGATCTCAGCTCACTGCAAACTCCACCTCCTGGGTTCAAGCGATTCTTTAGCCTCAGCCTCCTGAGTAGCTGGGACTACAGGTGTGCACCACCATGCCCAGCTAATTTTTATATTTTTAGTAGAGATGGGGTTTCACCATATTGGCCAGGCTGGTCTTGAGCTCCTGACCTCATGATCCACCTGGGCCTCCCAAAGTACTGGGATTACAGGCGTGAGCCTCCGTGCCCGGCCTGATGCCATTTCAAACAAGGACCTTTTCATTGATGTTTAGTATGAGAGATTCTTGGGACCTGAGATCTTTTTTTTTTTTAAATCCAGAGTTTGCTGATACAGACTTCACACAACCTATCCCAGAAGTTGTAGATGAAGTAATTCAGGATTGTCTTGTGAACGTGAGACATCTTCCCTGCAAGAATATTGTCCTCTCTGGTGGTTCAACTATGTTCAGGTACTTTGAATATTGCTTATGAGAGATTCGAACTCTAAGATGCCAGGAATTAAGTGAGGAATTGAGTAGCGGTAGATTGAGGCCAAAACCTGTTGATACACAAATCACTACACAACACATGTAGCAATACAGTCTGATTTGGAGGATGAATGCTGGCATCTACTGAGTATGCCATGCTAAAAAGGATTATCAAGAAACTGGACCTAGCATTTCTCATCATAATCCAGTGTTTGGAGTCCTGTCATAAAACGGACCTCATAGTTATTGGGGTTAGAGAGGTGGGGAAGAGATCAGCTTTCTGATTACCTGTTTTTTCTGGATGGCTGGTTTTGAGGTTTTATACCTGGCTGGAGGCCGGGTGCAGTGGCTCAGGCCTGTAATCCCAGCACTTTGGGAGGCTGAGGCAGGTGCATCACCTGAGGTCAGGAGTTTGAGACCAGCCTGGCCAACATGGCGAAACCTCATCTCTACTAAAAATACAAAAATTAGCCGGGCGTGATGGCGCACACCTGTAATCCCAGCTACTCTTGAGGCTGAGGCAGGAGAATTGCTTGAACCTGGGAGACAGAGGTTGCTGTGAGCCAAGGTCATGCCACTGCACTCTAGCCTGGGCAATGAGTGAGACTCCATCTCAAGAAAAAAAAAAAAAAAAACTGGCTGGAAACAGTAAGACTAAACATGATCATACAGGCGTATTTTTGTAAGTGTACTGCCATGCAGATGTAGAAGACAGCGAAAATGATTAAGTGTATTTCTTCAGACAGAATATTTGAATTTTATGTGTAACAAAAAAAAAAAAGTGGGTTTTAGTTCTTTCTGGGCCTTGATATTTTTAAGGAATTGTTTAAGATTTGATTTTTTTTTTTTTTTTTTTTGGTGTGTAGGTAGTTCCATGATGCTTGAATTGCACACACCTCTACATGTGCAATGTAAAATCTTGTTTATATTTCATACTTTTTATACTTTGAGAAAAAGATTAAAAGAAAGCCTGTAATATTTGAAGGGGGGAAGTGACCAAGTAAAGGATAAAGTTTTAAAAATAGACTCATGAGGGCCAGACGCGGTGGCTCATGCCTGTAATCCCAGCACTTTGGGAGGCTGAGGCGGGCAGATCACGAAGTCAAGAGATTGAGACCAGCCTGACCAACATGGTAAAACCTCGTCTCTACTAAAAATATAAAAATTAAGTCGGCATGGTGGTGGGCACCTGTAATCCCAGCTACTCGGGAGGCTGAGGCAGGAGAATTGTTTGAACCTGGGAAACAGAGGTTGCAGCAAGCCAAGATTGCTCCAGTGCACTCCAGCCTGGGTGACAGAGTGAGATTGTCTCAAAAAAAAAAAAAAAAAAAAAAAGAGACAAAATGCATAGGACAATTAAGGATAAGATTTTATTGAGGCTACTGCAATAGGGAGAGCCATCTAGATGTGAAGATCAAAGTATTGTGGCAAAGTAGCTTTGCCTTAGACCTTTCTAGTTAGGAATGGGCAAGTCACAGGTGCATGAGGAACAGTTAGAATGGTTTGCAATCAGGGGAAGTCTCTGCCAGCTGAACAGAAAATGTTTACTTTTGTCTCTAATTTTAGGGGGACAGGCAATTCTAATCTTAATCGCTCATGAAAAAAGGAACATGAAGTTGAAGGGTTTGACCTTGTCACAAATACCTGGAAGTCATCTGTGAATCCTATAGAAGGGAGTCTTATCTAAATTAGTGGAGCCTGGAGCAGTGGCTCACACCTGTAATCCCAGCACTTTGGTAGTTCCAAGGTGGGCGGATCACCTGAGGTCAGGAGTTTGAGACCAGCTTGGCCAGCATGGTGAAGCCACATCTGTACTAAAAATACAAAAATTAGCTGGGCATGGTGGCACACATCTGTAATCCCAGCTATTCGGAAGGCTGAGGCAGGAGAATCGCTTGAACCCAGGAAGCAGAGGTTGCAGCCAGCCGAGATCGCTCCACTGCACTCCAGGCTGGGTGACAAGAGCGAAACTACATCTCAAAAAAAAAAAAAAAAAAAAAAAGAGACCTCCATCTCTACAAAAAATTAAAAAGTTAGCCGGTGTCCCAGCTACTTGGGGGCTGAGGTGGGAGGATTACTTGATCCTGGGAGGTAGAAGCTACAGTGAGCTATGAATGCACCACTGCACTCCAGCCTGGGCAACAAAGCGAGACCTTGTCTCAAAACAAAAACAAAAACAAAAAACAAACATAGAAGAGAAAGAAATAAGTAATTAATTAATTAATGGGAGGAGCCAGTGGTTCTTATAGGTAAGTGATTTCCAGGAGCACAAAAGGATGAGGGGAGTATGAAAAACAAAAGGTTGGGAGATGTCTTAACTATTGCCATTTTCCAGGAGCATAGGGCTTAGGTAAAGTTCAACATTGTTAATCTCATGAAAAAAGTATGAAAATTAAACAAAAAAGGGACACACACACATAGGCTCTGGCTCCCTGCATTGGAGATGCCAGAAAGAGCAATCTCTTAAAAGGCATTCCTGCCGTTCTCCTGCTGCCTTCCCATTGCTTGCTTGATTTATTTACTTTATTTATTTATTTATGATGGCACCTCACTCTGTTGCCCAGTCTGGAGTGTGTGGTGCTATCTTGGCTCACTGCAACCTCCACCCCTCCACCTCTCGGGTTCAAGCAATTCTCCCGCCTTGGCTTCCCGAGCAGCTGGGATTATAGGTGCCTGCCACCATACCCAGCTAATTTTTGTATTTTTAGTAGAGACAGGGTTTCGTCATATTGGCCAGGCTGGTCTCAACTCCTGACTTCAGGGATCTGCCCACCTCAGCCTCCCAAAGTGCTGTGATTACCGGTGTGAGCCACTGCACCTGGCCCCCATCAGCCTCCCAAAGTGCTGTGATTACCGGTGTGAGCCACTGCACCTGGCCCCCATTGCTTTGCGATAAAGGCCAAAGTCCTTAGCAAGGCCTCCAGGCCCCACTGAGCTGGCCCCTGCCTACTTCTCTGGCCTCACCTCAGAGCCTTTTTCCCCCTCTCTCTGTGCACTCGTTTCACTGCTCTTTCTGGAACACACCATTCTCTCTTTTGCCTCAGGGCTTTTGCTCAAGTTGTTCTTTCTGCCTCAAAAGCTCTCCAACCCTCCTAACCTCAAACCCCACCCCAATGTGGACACCTCAAGCTTGGTTAGTTACCTCTTCCTCATTCTTCAGTCTTTATTGTCAGCTGAAGAGTGATGAGGGTCACGAATTTCAAAGGCAGGGTTCTATTTCTCATAAAGGTTGCAGCCTGCAACGTGGGCCATTCTTTTTTTTTTTTTTTCTTTTTGAGACAGAGTTTCACGCTTGTTGCCCAGGCTGGAGTGCAATGGGACAATGGGGCGATCTCAGCTCACTGCAACCTCTGCCTTCCAGGTTCAAGCGATTCTCCTGCCTCAGCCTCCCCAGTAGCTGGGATTACACGCGCCCGCCACCACGCCCCGCTAATATTTGTGTTTTTAGTAGAGACGAGGTTTCACCATGTTGGACAGGCTGGTCTCGAACTCCTAACCTCAGGTGACCCACAAGGTGGCCATTCTGACAGGTTGGGAAGCATAGCCTATGACAGAAGATGGAGAACAGGCACTTCAAGAATGGGAAGTGTAGAGGCCGGGCACAGTGGCTCATGCCTGTAATCCCAGCACTTTGGGAGGCTGAGGCGGGTGGATCATGGGGTCAAGTGACTGAGACCCTCCTGGCCAACATAGTGAAACGCTGTCTCTACTAAAAAATACAAAAATTAGCTGGGCGTGGTGGCGCATGCCTGTAGTCCCAGCTACTCGAGAGGCTGAGGCAGAAGAATCGGTTGAATCTGTGAGGCGGAGGTTGCAGTGAGCAGAGATCACGCCACGGCACTCCAGCCTGGGTGACAGAGCAAGATTCTGTCTTAAGAATTAAACAATAAATTAATTAAAAAAATAAAATTAAAAAGATGCTCCTTCTGGGCCAAATGGTCAGAGTATGGGCTGGAATTTAGCCCAGTCTTGCCTCCTTATGCAGTAAACAGCCTATCCCACCATTTGCAGTGGCCCTGGAGAGTCTCTGGAAGGAGTCCTCTTGTCTAAGGTGACCTTTCATTGACAAGATACACTAGGTCATTTCTTATTTTCTGTGGTGAAGTCCTCAAATGCCAGTGGGACCTCGACCCCTGCTGGTGTCCAGGTTTTGTCACTGTCATGAGAAGGAATTCAAGGACTAGTAGAAAAATAGTGAAAGTACCGAGATTTATTGCAAAGTGCGAAGTACGAAGTATACACTCAAGAAAGGGAGGTGCAGGTGTTCTCAAGACAGCTGTGCCATTGGGTTTGAGGTTTCTATCTTTACTGGTTTCCTTAACCAAGGGGTGGAATATTCATGAAGATTCCTGGAAAAAAGGTGAAGATTTCTCAGAACTGCCCATTTTTTTTTTTTTTTTTTGAGACGGAGTCTTGCTCTGTCGCCCAGGCTGGAGTGTAGTGGCGCAATCTCGTCTCACTGCAAGCTCCGCCTCCCGGGTTCACGCCAGTCTCCTGCCTCAGCCTCCAGAGTAGCTGGGACTACAGGCTCCCACCACCACGCCCAGCTAATGTTTTGTATTTTTAGTAGAGCCCAGGTTTCACCATTTACAGGATGGTCTTGATCTCCTGACCTTGTGATCCGCCCACTTCGGCCTCCCAAAGTGCTGAGATTACAGGCATGAGCCACCACGCCCAGCCTTGTTGCCGCCCATTTTTACACCAAACACGGGCGTTCCTGGGACTGTCCAGGTGCTGGTGGGTGTATGATTTGGTATGTTAATGAGCGTATAATGAGGTCTTAGGAGAAATCTAGGTCAAATTCAGCCCCAGGTTGGGTCCAGTCGATCTTAGCCAGCTTGGCCTATACCCTGATTTTTCAGGGTTTTATCACCCCTAGCTTATGCAGCCATTTCAAAAGTTGCCTTTTATTAGTCATGTGAATCTGCTCCTAGGATTTTCCTTTTTTTTTTTTTTTGAGATGGAGTCTCACTCTGTTGCCCAGGCTAGAGTGCAGTGGCACAATCTCGGCTCACTGCAACCTCTGTTTCCCAGATTCAAGTGATTCTCCTGCCTCACCCCGCTAGTAGCTGGGATTACAGGCACATGCCACCATGCCTGGCTAATTCTTGTATTTTTAGTAGAGACGAGGTTTTGCCATGTTGACCAGGCTGGCCTCGAACTCCTGACCTCAGTTTATCCACCCTCTTTGGCCTCCCAAAGTGCTGGGATTACAGGCATGAACCACCGCGCTCAGCCTGCCTGGAATTTTCTATTCTTCTGCCACTGCCCTGTATTATTCTTGTGTCAACATGGGTTCAGATATCTAAATTCTTGTGAGTAGTGAGCACATTGTAAACTAGTTACATGTGTTAACTGATTTAATCCTCACAATAACATTATTATACTATTATTAACTTCATTTTTTTTTTTTTTTGAGACAGGGTCTCACTTTGTCACCCAGGCTAGAGTACAATGGCATGATCACAGCTTACTGCAGCCTTCAACTCCTAGGCTCAAGCAATCCTTCTGCCTCAGCCTCTAGAGTACCTGGGACCACAGGCATGTGCCACCATGCCTAGCTAATTTTTTGAATTTTTTGTAGAGAAGAGGTCTCACTATGTTGCTCAGGCTGGTCTTAAACTGCTGGGCTCAAGCTATCCACCCACCTTGGCCGGGTAACTTCATTTTTAACATACGAGGAGTTGAAGCCACAGAGTGGTTCCATTTGCTAAATTACGGGGCTGGGGATTTGAACCCAGGCCACCTGGCTTTCTTAGCCAAGGCAGCGAGAGGCTCCACCTACCTTAGTCCTAGCTGAGCTGGGGTGTGTGAAGAACACCCTTGCTGCTTCTCCTTGTTTCCAGCGTGTGTAGGAGCAACTACCTCTCAGAATGGAAACACTCCTTTCTTTGATATGCTAATACATTCCTTGGTCAGGGCAGCAAGGCCTGAGATCCACTGTTTCCTTCAGACGACTGTCTGAATCTACCCTACTGGCTCAAAACTTTCTCTCAGAGGGCAATGGCCTCTCCCTTATTTCCTAGTTATTGTGGGACACCTCCCCAGGGTACCCGAGTTCTGACAACAAACACCCACTCAGATCACTGGAAAATCCAAACCAGTCTAAAAATTTCAGAGGCGGGATTGTCTAATTTTTTCTCTTTACACAATAAACTTTTGAAATGCTACAAGCAAAAAGAATTCTGGAATTTGTAGATATTTAGATGGTTTGAGGGACTGGACTGTTAGAGGAACCCTAATGTGAAGGCTTTTGTTAAGTGGAGGACCAGATTTGTAAATCAAACAATCACCCCCTAGCCAGATAAAAATAACAGCTTCCATTTCCTGGCTCTTACTACAGACTAGAAATTGCAAGGGCTTTACATCTGTCATCATCTCTCTCTAATAACACCTTTATAGAGGTATAATTCACATACTGTACTTTTAAAGTATGCAGTTCAGTGTTTTTTTGGTTTTTTTTTTTTTTTTTTTTTTTTTTGAGACGGAGTTTCGCTCTTGTTGCCCAGGCTGGAGTGCAATGGCGTGATCTCGGCTCACCGCAACCTCCGCCTCCCAGGTTAAAGCCATTCTCCTGCCTCAGCCTCCCGAGTAGCTGGGATTACAGGTATGCACCACCACGCCCGGCTAATTTTGTATTTTTAGTAGAGATGGGGTTTCTCCATGTTGGTCAGGCTGATCTCAAACTCCCGACCTCAGGTGATCCGCCTGACTCAGCCTCCCAAAGTGCTGGGATTACAGGTGTGAGCCACCGTGCCCGGCCGGGGTTTTTTGTTTTTATTTTTGTTTTTTTTTTCTGTATATTCACAAGCGTATGAAGCCGTCACCACTAATTCCAGAACGTTTCCATCACCCGAAAAAGAAACCGCATGCCAGTTAGCAGTCACTCCCCCATTCCTCTCCCCTCAGCCCCTGGTTAACCACTAATCTACTTTCTGTGTCTATTTGCCTATTCTGGATATTTCATATAAATGGAACTATACAATATGTAGTTTTTTGTGCCTGGCTTTTTTCATTTAGCATATTACCAAGTTTCATCCACGTTGTAGCTTTATTTCCTTTTTATAACCAAATACTATTCTGTTGTATGAATATGCTACATTTTGTTTATCTACTCATCAATAGATGGACATTTGGGTTGTTTCCAGTTTTGGGGTACCATCATCTCTTTTAATCTTCATGCCACCTCTAGAAGTATGTATTGCTGTCCTCCACTGATTGACTGAGTGAATTGTGTTTTCTTTCTTACCATCTCTTTTTGTTTATACAGATGGGGCCTCCCTGCGTTGCCCATGCTGGGGTACAGTGGCCATTTACAAGAGCAATCATAGTGCACTGCAGCCTCTAACTCCTGGCCTCAAGGGATTCTTCTGCTTCAGCCTTCTGAGTAGCTGGGTCTACAGGCATGCGCCACCATGCCCAGCTAATTTTTGTATTTCTAGTAGAGATGGGGTTTCACCATGTTGGCCAGGCTGGTCTTGAACTCCTTACCTGGTGATCCACTCGCCTCAGCCTCCCAAAGTGCTGGGATTACAGGTGTGAGCCACCACGCCCAGCCTTTATTTCTTTATTAAAATGTACTTTAGGCCGGGTGCGGTGGCTCATGCTTGTAATCCCAGCACTTTGGGAGGCCGAGGCGGGCGGATCACGAGGTCAGGAGATCGAGACCACGGTGAAACCCCGTCTCTACTAAAAAATACAAAAAATTAGCCGGGCATGGTGGCGGGCACCTGTAGTCCCAGCTACTCGGAGAGGCTGAGGCAGGAGAATGGCGTGAACCCAGGAGGCAGAGCTTGCAGTGAGCCGAGACTGTGCCACTGCACTCCAGCCTGGGCGACAGAGCCAGACTCCGTCTCAAAAAAAAAAAAAAATATATACTTTAACTGGCTGGTCACAGTGGCTCACGCCTGTAATCCCAACACTTTGGAAGGCTGAGGCCGGTGGATCACGAGGTCAGGAGTTCAAGACCAGCCTGGCCAAGATGGGGAAACCCCATCTCTACTAAAACTACAAAAAAAATTAGCCAGGCACGGTGTTAGGCACCTGTAATCCCAGGTACTCAGGAGGCTGAGGCAGGAGAATCACTTGAACCCGGGAAGCGGAGGTTGCAGTGAGCCGAGATCGCGCCACTACACTACAGCCTGGGCTACGGAGTATCTAAAAAAAAAAAAAAAGAAAAAGAAAAAGAAATAAGGTACATTTGCAGAAGTATAATCACTAACTCAGATGTTATCTTATGTGTAAAAGAGGCAAGGATTAGTGTAATTTATCCTTTAAGGAATATAGTAACTCAGGCAGGAGACATGGGGGCCCATGTGCTCTATTCTGTTTTATCTTCAAAACATCTTTCCAGTCCTGTTTCTCACATCAGAAAAGGATAGAAATTCTGTTCTTTCCAACCCCACTGCTACCTCAATCAAATGAAAATGTCCTGAGCCATGAATCCAGCTCCTGGAGTGCAGAATCTTTCTATCAAGAAAAATTCTGGCATTATTTTATGTTCTCAGCACTTGGTGGACTCAAAGAGGTCACCTGGTCCTTTCCTCAGCCCACAAGATTCCGGCAGAAGAGCAGTAGCTCAGAGGTTTTACTCTGCAGCCCTGACTGGATTCAAATACCGTCTGTGTGTTAATAGGGGCATGACTTGGCTCAGAGACTTTGGGACTCTCTGAGCTTCAGTTTGGTCAATATAAAATGGAATTAGTATCAAAGTTAATGTGAGGAGTGAGTGAAGCGATGACAGGGGACTGTCATATTGTAAACTCAAACCGTGGCTTCCTATTTCCCTATTCACGGTGGATGGGGAGATATCTCCGTGCCAAGGTGACCCCCTCCCCAACTCCGCACACGCTGGTCCTTTTTCCCTAATCATCTCCCACCGCCTCCATCCCCCACTATCCTTTCCTGGGTAACTTCTTATTCTTCAGATCTTATTTTATTTTTTAAAAATTTTTATTATTTATTTACTTATTTATTTTTGAGATGGAGTCTGCTCTGTCGCCCAGGCTGGAGTGTAGTGGCTCGATCTCGGCTCGCTGCAACCTCAGCTCCAGGGTTCAGGCGATTCTCCTACCTCAGCCTCCTGAGTAGCTGGGATTACAGGCACGTGCCGCCACGCCCGGATTTTTGTATTTTTAGTAGAGGCCAGGTTTCACCATATTGGTCAGGCTGGTCTCAAATTCCTGACCTCATGAGCCGCCGGCCTCAGCCTTCCAAAGTGCTGGGATTATAGGCATGAGCCACCGCGACTGACCTATTTTAATTTTTTAATTTTAATTTTTTTGAGACAGTCTTGCTCTGTCGCCCTGGCTGCAGTGCAGCCTCCGCCTCCCGGGTTCAAGCGATTCTCTTGCCTCAGCCTACTGAGTAGCTGCAATTACAGGCGCGCGCCACCACGCCCGGCTAATTTTTGTATTTTTAGTAAAGACGGGGTTTCACCACGTCGGCCAGGCTGGTCTCGAACTCCTCACCTGAAATGATCCGCCCGCCTCGGCCTCCCAAAGTGCTGGGATTACAGGCTTGTGAGCCACTGCACCTGGCCTTCAGATCTTAAACACCATTTCCTTGGTACAGCATTCAGAGACACCTCCATATCCCTCTCCCCTTACTAAAGGTTCCTTCTTACAGCACCCTGCATTTTTCCTTCATGACTTTATCACAGTTTGTAATTGTCTATTTATTTTAATTAACCTGTCTGTGTCCATAAACTGTGAGCTCCGCCGGGACCTTGTTTGTCCTGCTCTCTGCTATGTCCTCAGTATCAACAGTGGTCTAGGATCACAGCAGGCTTTCATCAAATATTTATGGGAAACAGTCCAGTCCATTCCTGAACTCGGGTTCAGAAAAGGATAGCGACCTGTCCAAAATCACACAGGTTAGCGGCAGCCTAGATCCCGAGTCTCCTAACTGGCAACCCAAGACTCTATCCCCGGAACTGGCAAGAATCTTCCTAAACTACCCCCTGATAAAATTTTGAGTGCCAAAGAAAGTCCCAGAAAGGGAGGGAGTAGAGCAGTGTGGCGAGTAGGAGGAAAGTGATTTGACTTGGCCCCTCCTCTCTTCATGTTAATGTGAGCATACTGCAAACTGAGAGACTATGGCAAAAGCGACGTGGCAGGGCGGCTACGAAGTGACCAGCAACACGGCAGCCATTAAAAGAGGCCAGGGAGGGGAGAGGGGAGGAGAGTGGAGACCCTGCGCAGGCGCAGTCGAGGAGGTCCGCTCCATTCTCCTCCGCCCCGCCCCGCCCCATCTCTGCCGAATCACTGAAGTCCAAGAGCGGTCAGCTGATGCTACGCTGCGCGGTCACGTGACAACGGGGGCGCATCGCAGGCGCAAGGAGCAGGCGCAGATTGGGGGCGGCTGTGTCAGCTGACCCAAGCGGCCTTCGAGGTGCTTTAGGCCGCTTGCCTTGGTTTCAGAATCGCTGCGGCCATGGCTAGTCAGTCGCAGGGGATTCAGCAGCTGCTGCAGGCTGAGAAGCGGGCAGCCGAGAAGGTGTCCGAGGCCCGCAAAAGTGAGTTTCAGGGTGGGGGTGACCGGCGTGGCGCGAGTCGAAGGAAGACCGCTGGGCCGCAGGTGGTGGGTAGATTAGGCCCGAAAAAC
The DNA here is from genome assembly GCF_009828535.3 of Hylobates moloch. NCBI lineage: Eukaryota > Metazoa > Chordata > Mammalia > Primates > Hylobatidae > Hylobates > Hylobates moloch. The sequence continues at coordinate 86,679,385 of NW_026652285.1, forward strand.
TGCGGGGCGCGGGCGTGGGTATAGTCGCGGAAGGTTGTATGTTTCGAAGCTCTTGCGGATCGCCTGGAAGCCACGATGTGAGATGGTAAATTGGGCGTGGAAACAATAATGGGTTACCGTCCTTGGGGCCTGGAGGCATGTGAAATGGGCTCTCCAAATGGAGCTCTTTGTTCTTCCCCTCTCCCACTTAACTGCTCTGGGGTGGTCAGTCTCGGTGAAAGGAGCCAGCATCCACACAGTTGCTTGGTCTAGAAACCTGGAGTCCTTCTTGCCTCTTCTCCCTCCCTCGTTTGCCACCTTTAGTCCGTCGCCAAGGCTTGCGTATCTTTCACTTTTTCCCCCATGTCTACTACCAGCGTCTTAGTCCAGGACACCAGTTTCTCTAAAGGTACTGTAGTTGTCTAAATCGTTGGCTGGTGTGTGTGTGTGTGTGTGTGTGTGTGTGTGTCTGTCTGTGTGTCTGTGTTTCTGTCTAATATGTGGCAAGCGCAGTGCCCAGTGCATCAGTTGTCTCCCCTAACGTGGCATTCAGTGTCGCAGTGAAGGAAGCAGGTATTGGGTCGGTTAATTAATTGCAGGAGAGATGGGGACTGGAGTGGAGAAATGTAAGGTTGCTGAAGAATTTAACAGGTGAGTTTAATCTAGACTGGGGACTGGAAGAACCCGTTCTAGTGCTCTCCAGTCAATCCATTCTCCTCTCTGCAATCAGTCATCCTTCTAAAATGCAAATATGTGACTTCCTGCTGGTAAGGAACAAAATAAATAAATAAGTGCAGATGTGATTTCCTTACCGCCTTTGCAGTCAAACGTTTAGTGCCTGCAGAAGAAAGCTCAAATTCCTTAATGAAGTTGGGGAGGCTCTTGTGGGTCAGGCCTGGTGCTTTCCTCCAGCCATACTGGATCGTTGTGGTCCCTCAGAAGCATCATGATTTCTTTCACCTGCAGGTTTTGCGCACGCTGTTTCCTCTGACGTGAGAAGCCTTTTCCAATTCTCCTCCCCTTTGTTCTCTGACCCTTAGTCTTCCATCAGACCTCAAAATTTAGGAAACACTTCTTCCGGGAAGCCTTTCCTGACTCATGCTTCTCCCCGGGACTAGGCTTGGAGTCCCTCCCAAGTGCTGATTTCTGCCACTGCCGTGCAATAACCTGTTTGTTTATATGGCTCAGTCACTAGACTAAGCTTCTGGAGAACAGAAACTATGTCTCATTTAACTTATGTATCCAATTTCCCATCTGGTGAGAAAGATGCTTCTATCCCTATTTTGCAGATAGTAAAAATGAGGCTCAGAGAGAAGTGATTTATCCATACCCTGGGAAGCAACATAGCTGGGACTCAGAAGCCTCTTTTTCCATGCAAGGCTAAGATACTGATCTTAGTAATTCCTTGGTGTTTCTCCTAGTATAGGAGTTACTCTGTCTGACATCCAACTAGATTTCAAGCATGTCTCCTCTACTTGTGCAGTTAGGGGTTGTGTGGTACTTGGAAAGCTTTCTTTGAGGGTGTTGGAAATGGGAAGAAGCCTTTTGTTCTTGCTCCGGTGACTGGAAAGTTCTTTGTTCTTCCCAGAATATTTCCAGTCATGTCCTTGATAGAGTATTTCCAGAATGACTTCTCAGACTTTGTGTTCTGATGGCCCATCAGTAACAGAAGTTGTATCTGTCGGGAGGGATAGGAGAATAGATTGGGGAAGTGCAGGAAAAAATGCTTGGAATATGGTAAGAATAATTCTGAGTGCCCTAGCCAGGTAGGATTTATGTTTTATACCTTTATCCTGTCAAGCCTGGTGCAGGGTTTTGTATATCTCAGGTAGCTGTGAATTGGTTTTAAAAAGTATTAATTTGGCTGGGCGTGGTGGCTCACGCCTGTAATCCCAGCACTTTGGGAGGCCGAGGTGGGTGGATCACCTCAGGTCAAGAGTTTGAGACCAGCCTGGGCAATATGGAGAAACTCCGTGTCTACTAAAAATACAAAAATTAGCTGGGCGTGGTGGTGTGCGCGTGTAGTCCCAGCTACTTGGGAGGCTGAGACAGGAGAAATGCTTGAACCCAGGAGGCAGAGGTTGCAGTGAGCGGAGATGCGTCCCATGGCACTCCAGCCTTGGGGACAGAGGGAGACGCCATCTCAAAAAACAAACAAACAAAAAAAACAAAGTGTTAGTTTATGGCTAACATATGTCTCAGATTTTTTTTTTTTTTTTTTTTTTTTTTTGAGACGGAGTCTCACTCTGTCACTCAGGCTAGAGTGCAATGGCATCTTGGCTCACTGCATCCTCCACCTCCAGAGTTCAAGAGATTTTGTGCCTCAGACTCCCAAGTAGCTGGGATTACAGGTGCCTACCACCATGCCCATGTCTACTAAAAATACAAAAACATATAAATTAATACATAAATAAAATTTTTGTATTTTTAGTAGAGACAGGGTTTTACCATGTTGGCCGGGTTCATCTCAAACTCTCGGCCTCCCAAAGTGCTGGGATTACAGATATGAGCCACTGCACCTGGCCTGTCTCAGAATTGTTAATAGTTAGGAACAGAGGTATTCAGAAGAACTGCAGTTTGAAAATTTGCCTTTCTTGATTTATAATTATGGTTGATTTGCCCAGTTAAGAGTTGGGAAGAGGCAGTATGTAAAATGGTCCCATCCAGTTTTTTAATGAAATCATTGAGTTGGACTTCAATTTTTTTTTTTATTATTTTCTATTTTATTTTATATATTTTATTTATTTATTTTTTTGAGATGGAGTCTCGCTCTGTCGCCCCCAGGCTGGAGGGCAGTGGCGTGATCTCGGCTCACTACAACCTCTGCCTCCCAGGTTCAAGCAGTTCTTCTGCCTTAGCCACCCGAGTAACTGGGACTACAGGTGCCTGCCACCATGCCCGGCTGGTTTTTGTGTTTTTAGTAGAGATGGGGTTTCACCATAGTGGCCAGGTTGGTCTCGAACTCCTGACCTTGTGATCCGCCCACCTTGGCCTCTGAAAGTGCTGGGATTACAGGCGTGAGCCAGCGCGCCCGGCGTGGACCTTAAAATTTTAAAAAAGTTTGTGTTAATGGCATATTTCATTGGAGTGAAGCAAAACACTGGCTCCCATATGTAAGGCCCAAGATAAACGATATTTAAGAGAAATATGATTTTCTGTTTAAATATTCTTGATTTTTAGAGGCCCCTATCAAAATTGAATGTTGAAGATGTTTGCCAAAGGCAGTAAATGGTATTATCTTGAGTTACAAATGCAGGGAGCCATGGGAGTTGGGAGTGATGTCTTGTGAAATCATGTGGAGCTACTGTATAATGTTCAGGCCATGAGTGTTATTTATAGATTGTTGGTTTCAAAAATATCTTTAGCTTTGAAATATAGCCCATTATAGCTGATGGGAGGATAGCATGTGAAGGATTGGGGTACAGGTGGCCGAAGCAGACAGTAGTAGGCCAGAAATAATACTGGAGTGAATGTGGACTTGCAGAAATAGTTCTTGGAGTGCTTAGAGAGAGACCCGTTAATTGTTTCAGACTAGCGTCAGGGAATGTTGATGTCATGGGGTCATTTCATTACAGGTCCAAAGTTCTGTTCTGAATCAGGAGGTGGAAGGTTAAGTTCCTTTTCATTCATCCACATGGGCTCTAGACAGTTGATATACAATGATGTACAGTGATGTATAACAAAGCTTAATTTTAGATGCAGGATGTCTTTTGCTCTCAAATAAATATGTTGATGGTCTAGAACCCCTGTTTTTTTTTTTTTTTAATTGGTGAGAGGAGACTCAAAGCAGAGATAATATGTTGGCTGTCCTTGTGGTCTGTTTTCATGTAGACTCTGACCAAACCTAGAGATTTTTTCCAGCTGTATGTTAAGCCACTCACTTCTAGAAACCAAAATACCTGTGTCTCCTCTTCTCTCAGCCCCTTGTGCAGTCTTACTGTCCAGTGCTCCTCATTCAGCATTCCTTCTCAGTCACCACTGTTGTTACTTCCTCGTGACAGGCACTGCCTTTAGTTTCCAATGGTATATTATATAGTTGGTTCATTAGTTACATTACAGGTTGCTGTCCCTTGGGAGCTTATTAGCCTTCTTGCTAAGCATCTAAGTAGGATTGCAGCTTTAATCAGCGTCATACTTACTCCAGTGTTTACTTCTGGAGAAGAGTTCCCTAGATGGTTAATGTTACTCATTTTATGTTGGTTCTTAATAGTTGAGATTGAGAGAATATTCTGACACATTCTACAATGTTTTTTCCATCTTTTTAATGGGCTGTAGTTATAGAAGCTATTCATTTTTGTCTTGTCACTTCCTAGTTAAGTACAGCCTATAGGAGGGAGGAACCTGTACTGTTTGTTAGCTCTGAATTCCCTCTTTCCCATGCACATCTCTTCAGACTGTGTCATAATTTATTCTTGGCTTATTGTTATAATATACCATCTTGTCTCTGCTTGCTTTTCTACTTTTAACCACTTCCTGATATAGCTCTCTCCTTTAAAAACAGGAAAGAACCGGAGGCTGAAGCAGGCCAAAGAAGAAGCTCAGGCTGAAATTGAACAGTACCGCCTGCAGAGGGAGAAAGAATTCAAGGCCAAGGAGGCTGCGGTGGGGCACCATTTGTTTTTGTTACTGCTTTAGTTTCTGATCCCCTGTCCCGCCAAGGCTTTCAAAATATCCAGCATAGCTCAGAGATCCTGGTCAAAGTTTGAAAATGTGGTAGTTGGGTGTTTTATTGGCTGCTCAGGCATCTGTCTTTTAGGATGATCAGTTTTTCCATTCATATTGATTCCTAATTTTCATTTATTCACTCATTTAACACGTATCTGTTAAGCAGTTAACCTGTGCCAGGTACTGTGCTAGATGCTAGGGATCAGTTGTGACCAGGAATAGACATGGTCCCTTCCCTCATGGAGTGTAGCTTACCATCCAGTGGTCAGGGAGACTCAGTAATACAGTACAAATCATGCAGAGCTACAACTGAAAAGTGCTGTGACGGTCGTAAACATAAATCAAATGGAGCCCCACTTTAGTATAGTGTATATAGTACAGACATTTACCAGTGATATAGGCTATACCATGGTGCATACAATAATAGTACAAAAACAGATCACAGAGAGTACAGGGGAGGCAGGGACAATTGTGGAAAGGGGAAAGGATAGAGAAGGGCCTCACAGAGAAAAGAAACTATCAGGACTCTTGGGTGCAGGTAACAAAATATAATTAAAACTGATTCTAAATGGGATGTACTGGCCTATATAATTAAAAACCCAAGAGCTTAAATAATATGCTCAGGACTTTCGCTCACCTCTGCGTTTGGCTTTGTATCATTCTCAGGTTCTAAACTGTGGCCTCTAGTAGTTCCAGCATACATACTTCCAGGCCCAAGTCCAGTGATTAAAGGCACATACCTCCCTCTTTGCATTAAGTAGCAAAAATTTTGATCAATTTTTTCTTTTTTCTTTTTAAGAGACAAAATCACACTCTATCATTCAGGCTGTAGTGCAGTGGTGTGATCATAGCTCACAGTAACCTGGAGCTTCTAGGCTTAAGCGATCCTCCCCCTGCCCAGCCTTCTGAGTAGCTAGGACTATAGGCATGATCCATCATGCTCAGCTAATTTTTTTTGTTTTTGTAGAGATAGGGTCTTGCTGTGTTGCCTTGGCTGGTCTCGAACTCCTGGCCTCAAGTGATCCTCACATCTCGACCTCCTAAAGTGCTGGATCATCTTTGTTCTTGGCAATTACAGTGCCATTAAAACTTGGCTGGGCACAGTGACTCACACCTGTAATCCCAATACTTTGGGAGGCTGAGGTGGGAGGATTGCTTGAAGCCACAAGTTCAAAACCAGCCTGGGCAATAAACCAAGACCCTGTCTCTACAAAAAAATAAGACAAATACAAATAAAACTTAACATGTTTCTTTGATTCTTGAACTGGGGCTGATAGGTGCTGTAAGTTGTCAGACTGCTCATAAAACAATGTAGAAATACCCTTGTGTCAGGGCAGCCATCATCTTCTTTTTTTTTTTTTTTTTTTTTTTTCCTGAGACAGGGAGTTTTGCTCTTGTTGCCCAGGCTGGAGTGCAGTGGCATGATCTTGGCTCACGGCAACCTCTGCTTCCCAGGTTCCAGCGATTCTCCCACCTCAACCTCCCGAGTAGCTGAAACTGCAGGCATGCGCCACCACATCCGGCTAAATTTGTATTTTTAGTAGAGATGGGGTTTCTCCTTGTTGGTTAGGCTTGTCTCGAACGCCCGACCTCAGGTGATCTGCCTGTCCCGGCCTCCCAAAGTGCTGGGATGATAGGCGTGAGCCACCGTGCCCAGCCTCCCCCCCTTTTTTTTTCCTTTCCGAGATGGAGTCTTGCTCTGTCACCCAGGCTGGAGCGCAGTGATGTCATCTCGGTTCACTACAACCTCCACCTCCCAGGTTCAAATGATTCTCCTGCCTCAGCCTCCCGAGTAGCTGAGACTACAGGCGTGCACCACTATGCCCGGCTAATTTTTGTATTTTTAGAAGAGATGGGGTTTCACCTATGTTGGCCAGGCTGGTCTTGAACTCCTGACCTTGTGATCCACCCACCTTGACCTCCCAAAGTGCTGGGATTACAGGCGTGAGCCACCACGCCTGGCCCGTCTTCATATTTTTACATTCTTTTTTCTTTTTCGTGGCACAGGCCTAGGAGGTCCCAGTGACATGTGCCCTCATATTCTTACATTCTGTGCTGTAGTTGATTGTAGAGGTGGTACTGGTATTGCACTGTAAAGCACAAGCTCTGATTCCTTTTTTCTTTTTTCTTTTTATTTTTATTTTTTGAGACAGTTTCACTCTTGTTGCCCAGGCTGGAGTGCAATGGCACGATCTTGGCTCACTGCAACCCCCACCTCCCAGGTTCAAGTGATTCTCCTGCCTCAGACTCCCGAGTAGCTGGGATTACAGGCGCCCACCACTACGCCCAGCAGTTTTTTTTTTTTTTGTCTTTTTAGTAGAGACAGGGTTTTACCATGTTGGCCAGGCTGGTCTTGAACTCCTGACCTCAGGTGATCCACCTGCCTCAGCCTCCCAAAGTGCTGGGATTAGAGGTGTGAGCTACCATGCTCGGCCAAGCTCTGAATCTTTCTAGCAGTGTTCCATTGTAACCTCTTTAGTTTTTGAGACAACTTAGGGGAGGTTGGCATATGGTTTATATTCAAGAAACAGGTAATGGGGTTCTGAACATAAAAGAATGAGTTAGCAACTGAGCTGTTAATGAAATGCCCCAGGAGATTCCTGTAATACGAACAGTTATAGTATAGTATGAAGAGCCCTAAGGGCACAGTGGCTCATGCCTGTAATCCAAGCACTTTGGGAGGCCAAGGTGGGTGGATCGTTTGAGCCCAGGAGTTCAAGACCTGCCTGGGCAACATGGTGAAACCCTGACTCTACAAAAAAATACAAAAATTAGCTGGGCATGGTGGCGTATACCTGTAGTTCCAGCTACTTGGGAGGCTCAGGTTGGAGGATGGCTTGAGCCCAGGAGGTGGAGATTGCAGTGAGCCGAGATCGTGCCACCGCACTCCAGCCTAGGCAACAGAGTGAGACTCCATCTCTTAAAAAGAGAAAATGGAGTGATGAAGTCAGGCACAGTGGTGCACACCTGTGGTCCCAGCTCTGCAGGAGGATCTCTTGAGCTTGGAGTCTGAGGCCATCCTGGGCAACGTAGTGAGAGCCCATCTCTTTGGGGAAAAAAAAGAGGAGTGATAGCCTCCTTATAGGTCGTTGTGAGGAATAGGTAATGTGAGAGAATCCTTCGCAAATTAATATACAAATATACAGGGATGTTATAGTGAGGCAAGAACAGGTTAGGTGAATAAAAGGGGTCAGACAAAAAAGTTACATCTTCCAGAACCTTATAGGTTAAGTTCTAATAAAGAAGGCACAACAGTTAACAAAAAGTTGGCTGTATTGTGAAGACCATAGAAGGTAGAAGAAAATTCATGTCAGTGTGTGTGAAATTGCTAAGAGAAACTGAAGAGGTAAGATGTTTACAATAAAAATTCAGGTAATAAAAAGGGGCAGGCCGAGGCGGATGGATCATGAGGTCAGGAGATCGAGACCATCCTGGCTAACATGGTGAAACCCTGTCTCTACTAAAAATACAGAAAAAAAAATTAGCCAGGCGTGGTGGCTGGCACCTGTAGTCCCAGCTACTCAGGAGGCTGAGGCAGGAGAATGGCATGAACCCGGGAGGCGGAGCTTGCAGTGAACGGAGATGGTGCTACTGCACTCCAGCCTGGGCGACAGAGCGAGACTCCATCTCAAAAAAAAAAAAAAAAAAAAAAAAAAAGGGCGTGGGGGCAGCAATGAGAAATTAGTTTTCCTCTCTGTCAGACCTGCAGTCCTCCTCAGAGCCAGTTACTATTAACAGGTTTCTTTTTTTATTCTTCTAGAATATTTATATTTGCAAGAACAGATGTGACACACTAGTGAATCCACTGTTGAACTTAAGAACTAAAACACTAATCAATAATGGTGAAACTCCTTGTATATTCCTCCTAAATTGTATCTTCCTTATGTTTATTATTCTTGTTTGGAGATGGGGTCTTCTTGCAGTTTTGCTCAGGTAGGGCTCCAAGTCACGATCCTCCTGCTTCAGTCTCGAATAGCTGAGACTACAGGCATGCACCACCATGACTGGCTTGTGTTTATTATTATTTAGGAGTTTTTAAAAACCTTGTATCTCCCCGCATTTAAAACCACAGGTACAAAAACATACTAACCACATTGATACTGTTGTATATCTTGCTTTTCCCCCTCCTTAAACTGTATTTTACAGTTCACTACAATTCCTGAATAGTTCTCTTGCACAGAAGCAAGTTGAGTTTTTAGGTTGATTCCGGTCTTTGGTTAAGGCTATATAGCAGATTCTTAGAGGAGAGATGCAAATACATGTCTTTGGAATGATTTCCTAGCAGTGGAAATGCTGTGTAGTTTACTTTTGGTAGATGTGGCTCCCGTTAACTCTGGGAATACCTCACATGTGCTCCAGCCATGAGGTCATATTGCCAGCCTCTGAGTATACTGATTGGTGAGCCTGGGTTTCTCCAAAAGTCAGCAAGTAGCTTACGAAATGAACCTGACCAACCAGAGCATTGTTCTGATAATCCCTCTGTAACATCACTCCCCATCTCCAGGCACTGGGATCCCGTGGCAGTTGCAGCACTGAAGTGGAGAAGGAGACCCAGGAGAAGATGACCATCCTCCAGACGTACTTCCGGCAGAACAGGGATGAAGTCTTGGATAACCTCTTGGCTTTTGTCTGTGACATTCGGCCAGAAATCCATGAAAACTACCGCATAAATGGATAGAAGAGAGAAGCACCTGTTCTGTGGAGTGGCATTGTAGATGCCCTCACGAATATGAAGTTTAGCACAGCTCTAGATACATTCTTATGAAATGGCATTAAATTATTTCCATATATTATATAATAGGTCCTTCCACTTTTTGGAGAGTAGCAAATCTAGCTTTTTTGTACAGACTTAGAAATTATCTAAAGATTTCATCTTTTTACCTCATATTTCTTAGGAATTTAATGGTTATATGTTGTCTTTTTTTCCTGTGTCTTTTGGCTCAAGCAACATGTATATCGGTGTTGACTTTTTCTTTCTTAGATCTAGTTTAAAAAAAAAAAAACACCACATAACAATTCTTTGAAGAAAGGAAGGGATTAAATAATTTTTTTCCCTAACACTTTCTTGAAGGTCAGGGGCTTTATCTATGAAAAAGTAGTAAATAGTTCTTTGTAACCTGTGTGAAGCAGCAGCCAGCCTTAAAGTAGTCCATTCTTGCTAATGGTTAGAACAGTGAATACTAGTGGAATTGTTTGGGCTGCTTTTAGTTTCTCTTAATCAAAATTACTAGATGATAGAATTCAAGAACTTGTTACATGTATTACTTGGTGTATCGATAATCATTTAAAAGTAAAGACTCTGTCATGCATTTTTCCCCGTTCTTTTTTTTTTCTTGTCTCTCTGACGACCAGTGGTTCTTCATTTTTGATCATGCGAAATGCACTTTGACCCAGATGGTCTGCAGAACTTCACTTAGGACATTAGCGCACAAATAGCACACGTATCACATACCCATTTATATACATAATTAGAAAATGTGATACATGTGTCATGTGATTTCATCCAACAAATGTTTTGGGAAACAGCAAGCAACTAGTCTGTAGGTTGTCTTTTCTCTAGAGATCCTTGTCCTGGGACAGCCTGGGGCAAGTTATTAAGCATATTTCCTTCCTGGTGGGCTAGATGATGTGCATTATACCTGCAGTACCTTCACATTAGCCCTTACAAGTTAAATGTCCTGTGGCCGTCTTAGCTGAAAGTCTTTCTTTGGTTGCAAAAGTAATTTCTTGTAGGTAAAAACAGTTGAAAGAACATGGGATTTCCTTGCTTGTTCTGATACAATACAACTAGATGACCTTAAAAACCTTCATATTTAATATGACTCAGGATTTTATTTTTCAGACCACTACTGTCTCTAGTTGCTGTTTCATTTCTCTGTTCCTTTTAAATAGAATTCCTCAAAAGAGTGACTGGATGAGCTTTTCCTGTTTTTTTTTTTTTTTTTTTTTTTTTTACTGTTAAAACCCTCAAGGCTTGCTATGCCACTGAAGCTGTGTGTCAAGATCAGCAATGCTGTCCAGGTTGAGACAGCTCAGGTTGAGAAGGCTCATCCTCTTCCTCCTTGACCTTCAGTACTCTGATAGGGTTGACCATTCCTTCCTTGAACCACCTTTTTTGAGACAGGGTCTCGCTCTGTGGCCCAGGCTGGAGTGCAGTGGCCTGGTGTGATCTCATCTCACTGCAACCTCTGTGTCCCAGGTTCAGTTGGCCCACCTCAGCCTCCCGAGTACCTAGGACTACAGGCACATACTACCACACCCAGCTACTTCTTCTGTTTTTAGTAGAGATGGGGTTTCTCCATGTTCCCTGGGCTGGTCTCAAACTTCGGGTCTCAAGCGATCCTCCTGCCTTGGCTTCCCAAAGTGCTGGGATTACAGGTGTGAGCCACTGCACCCAGCCCACTTTGTTGCCCAGGCTGGAGTGCGGTGGCACGTTCTCGGCTCACTGCAACCTCTGCCTCCCGGGTTCAGGTGATTCTCCTGCCTCAGCCTCCCTAGTAGCTGGGACTACAGGTGTGTGCCACCACAGCCAGCTAATTTTTGTATTTTTAGTAGAGACAGGGTTTCACCATGTTGGCCAGGATGGTCTTGATCTCTTGACCTCATGATCTGCCCACCTCAGCCTCCCAAAGTGCTGGGATTACAGGTGTGAGCCACTGCACCTGGCCTCCTTCAGCTTAATTTATTAGTCTCTTTTCACGCTGCTGATAAATATGTACATGAGACGGGGAGAAAAAGGTTTAATTGGACTTTTAAGTTCCACATGGCTAGGGAGGCCTGAGAATCATGGCGGGAGGCAAAAGACACTTCTTACATGGTGACGGCAAGAGAAAATGAGGAAACCCCTCATAAACCTATGAGATCTCATGACACTTAGAGAATGGCATGGAAAGACTGACCCCCATGATTCAATTACCTCCCCCTGGGTCCCTCCCACAACACGTGGGAATTCTGGGAGATACAATTCAAGTTGAGATTTGGGTGGGGGTGCAGCCAAACCATACCATTCTGCCCCTGGCCCCTCCAAATCTCATGTCCTCACATCTCAAAACCGATCATACTTCCCAACAGTCCACCAAAGACTTACTTCGGCATTAACCCAAAAGTCCACAGTACAAAGTCTCATCTGAGACAAGGCAAGTCCCTTCGCCTATGAGCCTATAAAATCAAAAGCAAGCTAGTTGCTTCCTAGATACAATGGGGGTACAGATATTGGGTAAATGCAGCTATTCCAAATGGGAGAAATTGGCCAAAACAAAGCGGTTACACGGCCCATGCAAGTCTGAAATCCAGCAGGGCAGTCAAATTGTAAAGCTCCAAAGTGATCTTTGACTCCAGGTCTCGCATCCAGGTCACACTGATGTAAGAGGTGGGTTTTGCCCCTGCGGCTTTGCAGGGTACAGCCTGCAGTGGTCTTGGGCAGCTCCGCCCCTGTGGCTTTGCAGGGTACAGCCTCCTTCCTGACTGCTTTCATGGGCTGGTGTTGAGTGTCTGTGGCTTTTCCAGGTGCATGGTGCAAGCTATCAGCGGATCCCATTCTGGGATCTGGAGGATGGTGGCTCTCTCCTCACAGCTCCACTAGGCAGTGCCCCAGTAGGGAGTCCGTGTGGGGCTCTGACCCCACATTTCCCTTCCACACTGCCCTAGCAAAGGTTCTCCATGAGGGCCCCACCCCTGCAGCAAACTTTTGCCTGGGCATCTAGGCATTTCCATACATCTTCTGAAATCTAGGCGGAGGTTCCCAAACCTCAATTCTTGACTTCTGTGCACCTACAGGCTCAACACCATGTGGAAGCTGCCAAAGCTTGGGATTTCCACCCTCTGAAGCCACAGACTAAGCTGTCCATTGGCCCCTTTCAGCTAGCCATGGCTGGAGGGACTGGGACATGGTACCAAGTCCCTAGGCTGCACACAGCACGGGGACCCTGGGCCTGGCTCACGAAACCACTTTTTATTCTTGAGCCTCCAGGCCTGTGATGGGAAGGGGTCTCTAATAAAAACAGAAAAATTAGCCAGGCATGGTGGTGGGCACCTGTAGTCTCAGCTACTCAGGAGGCTGAGATGGGAGAATCACTTGAACCAGGGAGGCAGAGGTTGCAGTGAGCCGAGATCACACCACTACACCCCAGCCTGTGCAACAGAGTAACGCTCTGTCTCAAAAAAGAAAAAAAAGCTGTTAGCAGTTGTAGCAGAAACATGGTTTTACCCATGGAATATCCATGGGCTCTGACATGGATATTCCATGTCCAGACCATGAAGGTCTCTGACATGGCCTGGAGACATTTTCCCTATGGTCTTGGGGATTAACATTAGCCTCCTTGCTACTTACGCAAACTTCTGCAGCCAGCTTGAGTTTCTCCCCATAAAATGAGTTTTACTTTTCTATCACATAGGCTGCAAATTTTCCAAACTTTTATGCTCTGCTTCCCTTATAAAACTGAATGCCTTTAACAGCACCCAAGTTACGTCTTGAATGTTTTGCTGCTTAGAAATTTCTACCAGATGCCCTAAATCATTTCTCTCAAGTTCAAAGTTCCATAAGTCACTAGGGCAGGGGTAAAATGCTACCAGTCTCTGCTAAAACATAGCAAGAGTCACCTTTGCTTCAGTTCCCAACAAGTTCCTCATCTCCATCTGAGACCACCTCAGCCTGGACCTTATTGTTCAAATTGGTATTAGCATTTTGGGCAAAGCCATTCAACAAGGCTCTGGGAAATTCCAAACTTCCCCACATTTTTCTGTCTTCCTCTGAGCCCTCCAAACTGTTCCAACCTCTACCTGTTACCCAGTTCCAAATCTGCTTCCACATTTTTGGTTATCTTTTTAGCAGCACCCCACTCCTGGTACCAATATACTGTATTAGTCCGTTTTCATGCTGCTGATAAAGACATACCTGAGACTGGGAAGAAAAAGAGGTTTAATTGGACTTACAGTTCTGCATGGCTGAGGAGGCCTCAGAATCATGGCGGGAGGTGAAAGGTACTTCTTACATGGTAGAGGCAAGAAAAAATGAGGAAGAAGCAAACGCAGCCTGATAAACCTATCAGATCTTGTAAGACTTATTCACTATCATGAGAACAGCACAGGAAAGACTGACCCCCATGATTCAATTACCTCCCCCTTGGTCCCTCCCACAACACATGGGAATTCTGGGAGATGCAGTTGAAGTTGAGACTTGGGTGGGGACACAGCCAAACCATATCACCAAGGTTTTGTTCTTGGACTTCTCTAACATTCTATTGGTGAGACCATATTCATTTCCTGGCTTTATTACCTATACTGAAGACCCAAATTTCTGTCTCAAACCCATTTCTCTTGAGCTGTAGTCATTAAATTGCTTATTTGATATTTTGACTTGGATGTCTGGTAAACATCTCCATCTTAACATGTCCCAAACTGTATCCAGTTTTGTTAAGGCTTTACTCTCCTTATTGCTAAGTGTAGCAACTCCTAATCTCTGCCAACTGCAAATACAGATTTCCCAAACTGGAGAAACATGAAGCAACACTCATGCTCAAGGGCTTAGACTCAATTTTTAAATGGGTTGCCAACAGTATTTTTATTCTGGATTAATAGAGTTGTGCTTATTTACATAACTGCTTGACTATTAATACTGAGCCAAGCAACCGAATGTTGCCAGTCACAGAAACCAACAGCAGAGAGGTTTTATTTTTTTGAGACGCTCTTTCACCCAGGAGGGAGTGCAGTGGCACGACGATCAGGGCTCAATGCAGCTTCAACCTCTTGGGCTCAAGCCATCTGCCTGCCTCAGACTCTGGAGTGCAGGGATTACAGGTATGAACCACCATGCCTGGCTGGGAGGGTTTCTTTTTGTACACTTAATACATTATAGGGCTTTGTAGCAGTGTCCCTGGCCTCTACCCACTAGATGCCAGCAGAACCCCTTCAGTTGCGAAACAAAAAATGTCTCCAGATATTGTCAAATGTCCCCGGGGTGCCAAAAACCACCCCCAGATTAGAGAAGCTAAGGCACTATACAAGATATCTGGAACATTCTAGGTACTCAGCAAATGTTTCCTAATTTTCTAAAATTTGCTGTCCTTTTCTCAGACTAATCATTCTTGATTAAAAGTTTAATAATAGCTGCATTGGTCAGGACAGGACGGGCTCTGAAATCTCTGTGGCTTAATGTAACAAAGGTTTATTTCTTGCAAAGTCTGATACAAGTTGGGTGACTTCAGGGCAACTGTTCTCCACGTGGCCACTCAATGATTTGGATTACTTCCAGTTTGTGTCTCTACCATCTCACCACATGGTTTCCATGATTTCAGTGATGGGAAGAAAAAGTTGGCAAACATGCATCAGCTCTCACCTGCTTCTGTCCTCAAATGACACTTGTTCTCAGCTCATTGGTGTAGGTCACGTGTCCTGACCCAACACAAGGGAAAGAAAGAAGGGGGAGCCCATGGATATTCTGTGGGTAAAACCATGTTTCTGCTACAACTGCTAACAGCTTTTTTTTTTTTTTGAGACAGAGCGTTACTCTGTTGCCCAGGCTGGGGTGTAGTGGCATGATCTCGGCTTACTGCAACCTCCGCCTCCCAGGTTCAAGTGACTCTCCCACCTCAGCCTCCTGAGTAGCTGGGACTACAGGTGCCCACCACCACGCCTGGCTAATTTTTGTATTTTTAGTAGAGATGGGGTTTCGCCATGTTGGCCAGGCTGGTCTCAAACTCCTGACCTCAAGTATCTGCCTGCCTTGGCCTCCCAAAGTGCTGGGATTATGGGTGTGAGCCACCATGCCTGGCCTGCTAACAGCTTTCTATGCGCCAGCTAGTTGTAAGAACTTTTACATTTATTTTGACAAATTTAATTCTTTTTTTTATGGGATATGAGACTAAGAGAGGTTAAGGAACCAGCCCAGGATGTGCAGTGATGGAGCCAAGATTAAAACTTGCAGTCCGGCTTTTGCATCTTTGTGTTTAACCATAGTGCGTACTGAGTATTGAACAACTTCATAGTTGTACACCTTTTATGTATCTTACCCATCTGATTCTTTTCCCTTTACCTCTCCCAAATTGTACAGTGATGCTCCTCAGTTGCCCTCTGGGCAATTTTATGTCCTGTAAACCTAGAGAGGAGGATGCCCTGATAAAAGGCATAAAATATGGCTCATACCTGTAATCCCAGCACTTTGGGAGGCTGAGGCTGGTGGATCATTTGAGGCCAGGAGTTCGAGATGAGCCTGGCCAACATAGCGAAACCCTGTCTCTACTAAAAATACAAAAAACTTACTGGGGCATGGTGGTGTGCACCTGTAGTCCCAGCTACTCAGGATGCTGAGGCACAAGAATTGCTTGAGCCTGGGAGGTGGAGGTTGCAGTGAGCTGAGATCGAGATCGCACCACTGCACTCCAGCCTGGGTGACAGAGTGAGACTCCGACTCAAAAACAAAAAACAAAAAACAAAAAACCATAAAATAGTTTACAGCAAGCCATTGTGTAACCTTGTGGTAACATTTCACAGATTCCCTGAAGAATTACCCCCCCACTTTCTGAATAGGGGAGGGGAGAGGAAACTTGTAAAAAAACTTGTAAAAAAAAAATTAACTTGTCAGAGGCCACACGTCCAATCTCTGCTTCTATCAAGGGAAGCCCATTATGTTCTATGCACATATATAAACGCACAGCAGCCCTGCAGGTTAGACACTGTAATCCTATTTCCATGGATGAGAAAGCTGAGGCCCAGAGGCTTACAGAATGTTCAACGTCACAGAGCAAGGAAGTGACAGAATTGAAGTCCCATCAGATCAGCCTGCAGGCTGCAAGAGAAAACCTACCATGCTCTGCCTTCAGGCTTTTCTCCCAGGACATTGGTGGACTGGGTACTTGGCTTCCTGTAACCCCAGTAAAGCCTTTGAGCCTGATTGAGTAAGGCCCATAACTAACATTTTGCATTTCTTGGTCTTTATTGTACTCAAGAAAACTGACGGTACCAGAAGTCAACCAAAGCTGTTCAACAGAAAAGACATGCTTTGATCAGTCTTGCGTGTTCCTTGTTTTTCCACCTGTTTAATTATTTTTCTCCCCTTCAGGGTCATTCTGGCAGATCTCAGAGTGTTTTTCTCTTGTCAGCTGATCTCACATCACTTCAGTGGCTCTGAAATTACTGAAAAAGCTTCAGCACAGGCAGGCAGCTCTACTTTTGCTTTTTTTTTTTTCCTTCTTGTGCAAATACATAGGTCTTAAGAGGCAGGTTAAGCACATTCTTTATTGAAAGATTTGGCCAGTGGTTCAGGGAGATCTAGAAGCTGAAAGATCATCAGGTCAACATCTATCTTCTCTGGCTTTTAAAAAAATTTCAGATGCCACTGGCTCCTGGGTCAAGTGTGAATTTAAAGCCATAGTTTACTGTGTCTGAAGGGATGATTGATAGGGATGGGTAGGCTTGAAGAGTTAAGGAGCAGGCAGCCTCCTTTTTTTCCTACTTGAAAATAACTTACGGCCAGGTGCAGTGGCTCACACCTATAATCCTAGCATTTTGGGAGGCCAAGATGGGTGGATCGCTTGAGCTCAGGTGATCGACACCAGACTGGGCAACATGGGGAAACCCTGTCTCTACAAAAAATACAAAAGAAAAAAATTAGTCGGATGTGGTGGTGGCGCTGCCTATAGTCTCAGCTACTTGCGGGGGCTGAAGCAGGAGGATTGCTTCAACCTGGGATGCAGAGGTTGCAGTGAGCTGAGATTGTGCCACCGTACTCTAGCCTGGGTAACAAAGTTGAGATCCTGTATCAAAAAAACAAAAAAGAAAAGAAAAAGAAAATAACGTACAAAGCAGGATGGCAGCATTCTAGACACTGCCGTTGATGATAAGTTTAGGTGAGAAACAAGGCTGGTTGTTCAGAGAGCATGACTGGGTTGTCTACGATTATCTTAGGTGGTTTTTAAAGATGAAAAGACCGATAGTCTAGTTACCTAGTTAAAAAAGCCCAATTGCCTTCGACTGCCCAGCCGCTAGAGGGGAGTTCTCCCTCTTCTGACTCTTCTGACCCTGGCACTTGTCTTTCTGTTCATAGTGTAGAAACAGATCCCTGACTGCTATCTGCCCCGGGGGGATTGCTGGCCTGCCTGATAGGAATTCAGAGGATTTTTTCTTCTGACTTAGGCTGGGTTTCCTGACAAACAGCATGTGATCTGTCTGACTTTCAGCACACCTCCTGCCAAGCACAGCTATGTATTTAGTCCCAAGCTCTCATGTACAGTTAATCTACCTCTCCCATAGTGGAGTCCGTCATTTGACGACGTGACTTCCGGGAGCTGAAATCAATGTAATGGAGCCACTAGCAACGGAGCATTCTGTGGGACACACTTTCGGAAATAATTTCTAAAATAGCTCACATTTATTAACATCAACTTTATACCAGGTGGCATTCAAGGTACTCTATATACATAATCTAATTTTCCTACCATCTCTATGAGGTAGGTATTATTATTTCTATTTTGCAGATTAGGAAACTGAGGCTACAAGGTCACAGAGCTAATCTGTGGTGAAGTCTGGATTTAAACCCAGGTCTGTCTGAGTTCTCAGCCTGAATTACTAATACTGCATTCTTTGGTTCAATTTGTTCAGGCCATGGCTATGTTCCAAGTAGTATGTCTCCATGAAAAGTTTAGGAAGTTAGTGAATCTGTAACTGGCACAGGAGCTCCACAAAAAGAAAAAAAAAAAAAGAAAAAAAACCCAAAAAAACACGAAGATGTAAGTTTTGATCTTTGCCTTTTCACTTACTCATCCAGCAGTTCTGAGGTTCTCCCAGTAGCATCTGCTGCAACACTAAGGTTCTGCCAGGCTGGAAAAAAGTTCATTCTCTTACTTCATCCAAGTTATCAAATAGTGTTGGCAGCTAGCCCTCAGCCCTGGGTCTGTAACCCTTGCAGACACAACAGGACAGATGGAGCAACTGCTGAGTAAGGGTGGCTTTGGCTGGGGTTTGTGGTTATTTGGATTTATCTATAGTTGAGGCCCTGATGATTTCATTCATATTCATTCATATTTATTCATTCACTACTTCATATGCATTTAACAATTACTGAGGGCAGGGTTAGGGGCAGAGGGATAGCTATGAACATGGGTAGAAACAGCCCTATGCCCAAAAGGCTTACTCTCTTTTTGGGAAAAGGGACAATGAACAATGACAATACCATGTGATGGGTATGGGATGAGTGTAGGTTAAGCAAGAGTAGGGCTGGACGCAGTGGCTTACGCCTCTAATCTCAGCACTTTGGGAGGCCAAGGCAGGTGTATCGCTTGACCTCAAGAGTTCGAGACCAGCTTGGGCAACATGGTAAAACCCTGTCTCTACTAAAAATAAAAAATTAGCTGGGAATGGTGGTGCATGCCTGTAGTCCCAGACACTTGGGAGGCTGTGGTGGAAGGATTGCTTGAGCCTAGGAGGTCGGGGCTGCAGTGAGCCAAGATTGCACTGCTGTACTCCAGCCTGGGCGACAGAGTGAGACCCTGTCTCAAAGAATAAAAACAAAGCCAGAAACAAACAAGAGTAACTATGAGAATGAACTATGAGAATGGGGAACTGGCCTAGGCCCAGGACAGGTCAGGGCTCCCAGAAGAAGGGCCCTTTCAGCTAAAACCTGAGAATGAGTTGGTTGGTCAGGTGGAACAATGGGGCTGGGGTTTGGAGACAACTTTCCAGATGGGAGAGAATGGCAACCACTGATAACTAGAAGTGAGAGAACAGGGGGAGAAGGTTATAGGAGGAACTGAGAGATGCTCTGTATTTTTGGAGCACAGGGTTTTTACGTGTTGGGAGAGAGTGAGTAAAGATTAGTCCAGGGTAGGCTGTGGGTGGGGAGAGGCTTGGGCCCACCACAAGGACCTTGTGGATTCAAGATGATCACTACTGAAGTCTGCTTTCCAGCAGACCTGACTGGATTTTACCCTACTTTCACTGGATTTTATTGTCCTTTCTCCATTCTACATGAGCACCCACTCCCCCTTGCTATGCCAGGACTGGACACTGGTGAAATTTCAGAGATGCAAACACATGATACCTTGTTGCCCAAGAATGCACCACACTTTTACTGAGCACTTTCTTCTAAGCACTTCATCACTTCAATTAATTCCTGTAATATCCCAGATTAGCAGTTATCTGCCTTTCATAAATGAGGGTACTGAAACTCAGAGAGTGAGCTGAGCTGCCTGCCAATGCCAGATGCCAGTAAGTGGTGGAGCCTGGTGGGCCAGCACCAAAGGCCCCTGTCTTCTGTGCCTCCCTGGTATAGGAGATTGATGTGTCAGCATCTAAGTTCACGCTGGAGTGACCAGCACTGAGAATGAAGAGTAAAGGCAGCCTGGCAGAAAGGGCAGGGGGACCACATCTGGCTTCATGGAGGAGGGAGACCTTGTTGGAGAGGTAGGGTTTAGATAGATGGTGATCAGGCCACACACCTGTTGCAGGATCTCTTTTAATATCCTATCATCAGTGAGTAAAGCTTCAATATCTCTTGAGGCTCTTGCTCCCACGCCTCTAAATTGTTTTTTGTTTTTGTTTTGTTTGGAAATCAGGCACACTAAATAGGGACCTGGTGTGTATTGTTCACTCTTGCTCAGTACAGTGCCTGTCCCTTAGCAGGTACTGAACGTCCATTTGTGGATAAATAAATGAATGAACTTCATTTTTAGTAGCCCACTACCTGGATCCTTACTTACCTGGTGAATGAGGGTGCCTGGGTGGTATCTACTGCTCAGGTTGTCAATTCCTGCTCCTGCCTCCAATCATGCTGTCTCTGAGGGCTGGCCGAGCATGCAGCCAGCTAAGTTCTGGGGTCTGAGAGTTTCCCAACAATTTGGCAATATCTGTTAAAATAACAAAATGCATGCACAGGCCAGGTGTGGTGGCTCACCCCTGTAATCCCAGTACTTTGGGAGGCCAAGGCGGGCGGATCACCTGAGGTCAGGAGTTCGAGACCAGTCTGGGCAACATGATGAAACCCCGTCTCTACTAAAAATGCAAAAATTAGCCAGGCGTGGCTATTATTACCCCTGTAATCCCAGCTACTCGGGAGGCTGAGGTGGGAGAATCGCTTGAACCCGGGAGGTGGAGGCTGCACTGAGCCAAGATCACACCACTGCACTCCAGCCTGGGTGACAGAGCGAGACCCTGTCTCAAAAACAAACAAACAAACAAACAAACAAACAAACAAACAAAAAAGCATGTACATTCTGACCCAGCACATCTACTTATAGAAATGGGCCAGGCATGGTGGCTTGCATGTGTAATCCCAGCACCTTGGGAGGCTGAGGTGGGAGGATCACTTGAGTGTAGGAGTTTGAGACTAGCTGCGGAAACACAGTAAAACCCTGCATCTACAAAACAAAAACAAAAACATTAGCCGGGCGTGGTGGCATGCACTTGTAGACCCATCTACCAGAGAGGCTGAGGTGGGAGGATCCCTTGAGCCTGAGAGGAGAGGCCGAGGCTGCAGTGAGCTGTGACTGCACCACTGCACACCAGCTTGGGCAACAGAGAGTGACCCTGTCTCAGAAAAAGAAAAAGAAAAAGAAAAGAAAGAAGGAAGGAAGGAAAGAGAGAATGAGACAGAGAAAGAAAGAAGGAAAGAAGGAAAGAAAAAGAAAAGTAGAGAAAGAAAGAAAGAAAAGAAAGAAAGAAAGAAAAATGCAGGCTGTGGTGTGTTTGCATGTATGCAACAATGCTGCTATGTTCATCAGGGCAAGGCCTGTCAGCAAGGCTGGAAATCACCTTCATGTCCACCAAGAAAGAAGGGCAAAGAAAACAAAGACCCTTTCTATTAGGTTGGTGCAAAAATAATTGCGATTTTTGCAACCCTTTTTTTTTTTTTTTGAGATGGAGTTTTGCTCTTGTTGCCCAGGCTGGAGTGCAATGGCGCAATCTCGGCTCACCGCAACCTCCACCTCCCGGGTTCAAGCGATTCTCCTGCCTCAGTCTCCCGAGTAGCTGGGATTACAGGCATGCGCCACCACGCCCAGCTAATTTTGTATTTTTAGTAGAGACAGGGTTTCTCCATGTTGATCAGGCTGGTCTCGAACTCCTGACCTCAGGTGATCCTCCCGCCTCGGCCTCCCAAAGTGCTGGGATTACAGGCGTGAGCCACCGCGCCCAGCCTGTAATGTTTTTAATGGCAAAAAACCGCAATAACTTTTGCACCAACCTAATATAGGGACGTTTATGTGCCCCTTAAAAGGAAATGAGGCAGTGTGGCGCGTTCTGGCAGTGAGCGCCAAGGTACTTTGTCGAATGAAAAAGCTGAGTGCCCAACAGAATACAGAAGGCCTTCCTTTGTGTAAACGCACACACGCACAGGTACATATGTGCTCTAAGGAAAAATACAAGAAAAGCACAAGGTTAGTGCTTTCCTCAGGGGAAAGGGCACTTACTTTTAACCGTAGACCCTTTGAAATTACGAATGATGGCAGTGGGAGCGAGCCCTTGTGAGTACAGCAATTGGGAACATGAGTGAGTATTTATGTGTCTGGTAGTTGTGAACATTTCACACAATCTCATTAAATCTTCACACGACCTCATGAAGTAGCTATAATTATCTGCTTTTTACAGAAAACGAAGGCACAGAGAGGTTAAATAATTTACCAAAGATGATAATAAGTGGAGAGACCTGAACCACAGCCTAGATAGTCTGACCTCAAACCAATGCTCTTAATAATACAGCACATACACAATTTTCCATTAGAAACAAGTCCCCGGCCAGGTGCGGTGGCTCACGCCTGTAATCCCAACACTTCGGGAGGCCCAGGCGAGAGGATCGCTTGAGGTCAGGAATTCGACAGCAGCCTGGGCAACACGGCGAGACCCCCGACTCTAAAAACAACGACAAAACCAACCAAACAAAATCCAAACCCAAGTCCCCAATAAACTTCTGGTCTCAAATACTGCCTCATCCACGGGTTCCGTGACTGTGTGTAAGGGGGCTGGACCTCCGGAGTAAGCCGCTCCTTTACAGTGGGGAGACGGCGGGCACCCGTGCCCCAAGATGCCGTGCACGTGGTCGGCTCCGCGCGGAGGCTCCTTCCGGCGTCCCGGGGGGCGCTCGGCTGATGAAACGCGGCCTCCAGCTCCGCTCCGCCGCGGGCCCGGGAGGCGCGTTCCCTCTTGGCCCCAAAGCGAGCCCGGCAGGCGGCTCCTCTGGGTTGGGCGACCGAGCGGGGCCGGCCGGGCCGGGGGCGGGCCCGGGAAGGCGGCGCCGCGCGGCGCGGGAGGCGGGCGGGGCGCGGGGCTGCGGTGCCCAGAGGCTGCGGCACCGGGGGCTCTACGCCCCCGACCTTCCGCGTCCCGGGGTGGCGGCGGCTGCGGCGGCGGAGCGGGCGGTGAGTGTGCACGGGCCCGGGCGCGCTCCCGTGTCCTGCGATCCGGGATTAGTGCCGCGGGGCTCCGGGGCCGGGAGGCCGCCTGGGCGCCTCCGCCTTGGCCTGCGTTCGGGCCCGACGGCCTGGGGTCGGAGCCGCGGTCAGCTTGCGTGGGGGCCTCCGTGCGCCCTGGGGCCCCTGTCCCCGAATGCCGGCCGTAGGAGCGGCTCTGAGAAGCCTCCTGGGAGCCCGCAGTTGGGGAGGGCCGGACTGATTTCTGGGGTGAAGGAGATCCCCCCTCCTCACCGACCTGGACAGTTCCAGAGGGCGGAGACAGACTGGGGCGAGACAGCTGCCCAAGGCCAAGGCCCTGTATGGCGGGACAGCTCCGGCTGGCTTGAAGGAGCCAGCTTTCAATTCTGGCTCAGTCCAGGACCGGCTTCTTGACCTTGGATGGTACACTTTGTTTTCTGGGTCTTAACGTCCTCACCTGTAAAATGGAGAGCTCGGACTCATTGTGTCTCAAGGTTTTTCCGTCCCGAAACTTCTGTAACAGGCCCTCTTAGGGTCTCGTGTTGGGTTTTTCACAAACAAAACAAAACCTGACTTAGGAAACTGACGAATCTCAGTGCTGCACACAGTTCCCCGGGGAGGCTGGGCACTCGGTGTCTGCAGAGATGGGGGCCTTTTCGCAATAGGACTTAAGAGTGTGTTCCTTTGCAGATGCTCTCTACGGGCTGAAAAAGAGGGGAGCTGACATTGTGCAAGATGGATATCTGGAAGTTGTGGTTAAAATGCAGAATCAGCAAAGGAGACCCAGAGAAGCTCTAGTTTCCTGCTTAGTTGCAGGGGCCTCAAGGCTGTGCTCACTCCCTCTGCTCTGCCTCCACCCTGCTGTCTGTCTGACCCTCTTTGTTATCCTAGGGCTGGTGCAGGGCTGAGCTGGATGGGGAAATGGGGTTCAGGACATATGATAGGCATCTGCCCTTGAGGTCTTGCCAGCACCCCTCCGGCCCTCTGCAGCTTCCTGGTTGAATGAGGGGCTGCAAGGTGACCACACAGGCTGCCCTGATGGGCCCGTCCTGGCCTCTGGTCCATATCCCTTTCTGCTTGGCACTGGCCTCTCTTGGCTCTCACCTCCACCTTTGCCAAGCCCAGGAGCCTCCTTCCTCCAAGAAGCCTTCCAGAGAACCCTTCCCCCACCCCAACCAAGGTGCTCCCTCTCACTGCCTTGTTGCAATTGTTTTGTAATTGTCTTTCCCTGAGTTTGTCTTTCGTACCAGATGGTGATCCCTAGCAGGGAGGGCAGAGTAGGAACTTCAGATTTTATTTCCAGTTTCGTACTCAAGAAAGCACAGGGCCTGGCCTGAGAAGGTGCTTAGGAAATGTCTGTGGAGTAAAAATGATGGCAGCTATATTTCTTCAATGATTCCTATTTGCCCAGTGCTGTTTTGAGTGATTTACATGTGTGAACTCTTTAAACCTCACACCCACCTGAAGTTACTGTCGTTATCCCCACTTATATGTAAGGAAACCGAGGCAGAGAGAAGTAACTTGCTCAAGGCTACAGAGGTGGGAAGCGGCAGGACAGGGCCGGTTACTTTTAGCTAGTACAAGAAGCAGCCTCCAGGTGAATGGAATAAAGCCTGCTGATTGGTACTTTGTGAGAGGCTGATGGGGCCAAGTAGGGTGCTGTGATTTCTTCTGAAAGACAATGCCTCATGGTGGGATTTTGCAACAAATGGAACCTTCCACGCAGTCTGGAAGGCTACCTGTGCAGCTCCAGCCTGGGCATGGTCCCTCGTGGCTCCTCGGTCCCCCAGGCCTTTTTGAGACTCTAGTACAGCTTCTCTGGGCTGTAGGCCCCTAGCTATGATGTCCCTGCGTTTCTTGTCTGGAACATGGATCTCAGAATTATATCTGCCTCAGGGGCCTAAGAGATGAGCAAATGAAGGAGGGAAGGGCTTCAGTGATTATCAAGTGCAGGGCAAAGATCTTTGTGGCTATTTTTGTTGGTAACAGGAAGAAAGTAAGACATGATGAGAGTGAGAAACGCTTAGCATATTTAGGAGAGTCTCCTGCTGTGGGCCAGGTGAGGAGGAGAAGGCCCCTGCCGCCCCCAGTGTAGCATCTCAGGGCTGACTTGCATTTGTTGCTTGATCTTGCCTGGGAAATGCAGTCTCCCTTGACTCACTCTTTTTTTTGTTTTGTTTTGTAAGGGTGATTTCATGAACATTCTCAGAGACAGTCACACTAGAGTGCAGAGGGGCAAGGGCATGGAAATTATGGGCTTGGACGCTGGAGCCAGATGGCTTGGGTTTACCTCCTGGCTCCATGGCTGGTTGCCTCCCAACCTTGGGCAAGTCACTTTACATCTTTGACCTGCAGTTTTTTCTCCTGTAAAATACGGAAAATCATGTTGAGGAAAGGGGCCTGTCTGGTGAGCAGAGTACTGGATATTATGCTTGCATTTCCTTCTGTTACATCCCCACAGCAGCTATAGGAGGTAGACCTCTCTATCCCCATTTTACAGATGAGAACAGCAAGGTTCAGATTGTTAAGTACCTTGACAGCTAATGTCAAAGAGCATGTATGTGGCAGAGTGGGAATTCAAGTCCTCCAGGTTTTCTGGCTGTAAAGTCTTCAATGTTTTCATAGTTTGCTGCTTTGCAGCCTTAGAGCCTGGTGCAGGGCAGATATATGATAATTGTTAAAGGCTCGCCTTTTACATATTCTTGGTTGGGAGTGGGGGCTCCTAAGTGATCTTCCAGAGCTGAAAATCAGGGCCAGCTTCAGGTGCATGCAACCTATGCAGTCACACAGGGTCCCCCACTTAGGAAGCCCCTCCCATTTGGTTTAATGCTGTGCTGTCGCCATCTGAAATTCTTCATTATTTTTGAAGAAGAGGCCCCACATTTTCATTTTGCATTGGGCCCCGCACATTCTATAGCTGCTGCTGTTTAAAGTATTGAGAGAAGTGAAAGATGGTGAGGGTATGAGAGCCCTGTTCCCCCTCTAGGGGGCCTGATCAGTGGCCGTCAGCTCTTGGGCCAGCTTGGAATCATGAAGATGTGTGCTGACTGGACACTCCATATCTTGACAAACATCTGGAACCATGGCAGCAAAAGATGATTCTAGTAGACTTTTCACCAAGGTGGTTAGCAGGGCTGGTGTGTCATCCCAGGGGACTTAGGCCTGATTTTCCTTGGTGAGGGGTGATTTTCAGGCCTGCTGGGGGACACATAACAGAGGTAAATGTGCAGGTTGCCGTTGGAGGAAGTGGCACTGGAAACTCAGTTTCTCATCAAGGAAACACCCATGACAGGTATCACTGCTTTTTTTTTTTTTGAGATGGAGTCTTTCTCTGTCTCCCAGGCTGGAGTGCAGTGGTGCGATCTCGGCTCACTGCAACCTCCGCCTCCCGGTTTCAAGTGATTCTCCTGCCTCAGCCTCTCGAGTAGCTGGGATTACAGGCGCCTGCCACCATGCCCGGCTAATTTTTGTATTTTTAGTAGAGATGGGGTTTCACCATGCTTGCCAGGCTGGTTTCAAACTCCCGACCTCAGGTGATCCACCCACCTCAGCCTCCCAAAGTGCTGGGATTACAGGCGTGAGCCACCGTGCCCAGTGGTGTCACTGCTTTTGCTGATGAACGTGACCGAGTGATTCCTGCTATGCCTCTCAATGACCTGGCCGTGGGGGCTTTGGAGTGTGTCCTTTGTTCAGATGCTGTTGTATGTCCTTTATATGTGTCATCCATTGATCCTTTGCAGCGACTCTGTGGGGAGGGTACCCAGATTTGAAGAGCTGAAGCTGTCTGAGATTAAACAACTTGCCCAAGTTGACATAACTAAGAGGTGGTAGAGCTGGCTTAAAAAAATTTTTTTTTGAGACTAGTCAAGTGCAGTAGTGAGAAGGGGAGGAAAGAGTAGAACAAGGAGTTTGGTCTGTAACTGACTGTGAACACGCAATTGAGATAATGCACTACTTTCAGACCAGCCTAGAGCTGGCATTTAAACTGGTTAGTCTGACTTTGGAGACCATGTTCTTGAAAACAAACCACCACTGTCTCTGCTAGGGAGCCTGATTGCTTGAATATCTGGGTATTTTTGTTCTCTGTGGCTGCTACTTTTTTCTTTTTTTTTTTTGAGACAGTGTCTTGCTCTCTCAGGCTGGAGTGCAGTGGCACGATCTCAGCTCACTGCAACCTCCGCCTCCCAGGTTCAAATGATTCTCCTGCCTCAGCCTCCCAAGCAGCTGGGATTACAGGTGCCTACCACCATGCCCGGCCTAATTTTTGTATTTTTTAGTAGAGATGGAGTTTTGCCACGTTGGCCAGGCTGGTCTCAAACTCCTGACCTCAGGTGATTTGTCCACTTCGGCCTCCCAAAGTGCTGGGATTACAGGCATGAGCCACCGTGCTCAGCCTACTTTTCTTTTTCTTTTTTCTTTTCTGTTTTTTATTTTGAGACGGAGTCTTGCTCTGTCGTCCAGGCTGGAGTGCAGTGGCGTGATCTCCACTCACTGCAAGCTCCGCCTCCGGGGTTCACGCCATTCTCCTGCCTCAGCCTCCCGAGTAGCTGGGACTACAGGCTCCCGCCACCACGCCCGGCTAATTTTTTGTATTTTTAGTAGAGACGGGGTTTCCCCGTGTTAGCCAGGATGGTCTCGATCTCCTGACCTCGTGATCCGCCAGCCTTGGCCTCCCAAAGTGCTGGGATTACAGGTCTGAGCCACCGTGCCTGGCCTCTTTTTCAATGATATTTCCTACCATCTGATTTTTTTTTGTTTGTTTTTGTTTTTGTTTTGAGACAGGGTCTCTCTCTGTCACCCAGGCTGGAGTGCAATGGTACAATCTCAGCTCACTGCAACCTCTGCCTTCCAGGTTCAAGCTGTTCTGCTGCCTCAGCCTCCTGAGTAGCTGGGATTACAAGTGTGCACCACCACACCCGGCTGATTTTTGTGTTTTTGGTAGAGATGGAGTTTCACCATGTTGGCCAGGCTGGTCTCAAACTCCTGACCTCAGGTGATCCACCCACCTCGGCCTCCCAAAGTGCTGGGATTACAGGCGTGAGCCACTGTGCCTGGCTGATTTTTTTTTTTTTAATGTGTATTTTGCAGTGTCTTACGGGAAGCTACTTGAAATCCTGTGTGTAAACAAGACTCCCTGTAATGAATATACGTGTCCTGTGCCTGGTTGCCTAGGGCATCCTCCGTAAGGGAACAGAAATCCCAGCTGCCTGGCAGTGGGGCCTGGTCAGCTCTTGAGTTCCCTGTGGGCCCCTGGCTGTGCCTGAGCTGGAGAAGACCCAAGACCAGAGGGAAATGCTCAGTTTGGGCCTTGGAAGGTTTTAGTTTCTCTTCCTCCTCCTTCTCCTCCTGGGATTTTTTCTCAGCATGTTCAAAAAGGCCAAAGTTGGCAAAAAGACTCCGGGTAACTCCCCCCGGCCTTTGGTGACTTTGGCCCTGGAGAGAGCCCCTAGGAAGCCCGGCTTGCCCAGGCCCAGGCCTGAAGTTCTTTTTTGTGCTGTTTTTTGAAGGCATATGATGCTGAGCTGGCTGCTCCAGAATGAACCACAGCTCTGAGAAGGGGAAGTAGAAACAGCTGGCGCCCTGCCATGGCCTGTGAACCACAGGTGGACCCGGGGGCCGCTGGCCCATTGCCCCCCTCCTCCCCTGGCTGGAGTGCCCTGCCTGGAGGGAGCCCTCCCGGCTGGGGGCAAGGTAAGATCATGACCTTTCATTTTCCACCCCCTTTCTACCTCATGCTGAGCTGGACTCACAGGGTGCAGAAGTTCCTTTAGATAAGGTCAGGGGGAGGTGTCTTTGAGGCCACATTCTGTCATTTTTACCAGTTCTATCTCTTGGCCTTAGATCAAGCCACCATCACTCTCTGCTGAGCCGCTGCTGTAGCTTGCTTGTTGGTCTTCTCTTTTCCATCCATTCTCTACATGGCAGCCAGAGAGCTCTTTATTATTTATTTATATTTCTAATTTATTTTTACTTAATTAGAGATAGGGTCTTGCTCTGTCACCCTGGCTGGAGTGCAGTGGCGTGATCATAGCTCACTGGAGCCTCGAACTCCTGGGCCCAAGCAGTCCTCCCACCTCAGCCCCCTGAATAGCTGGGATTACAGGCGTCCACCACCACATCCTGCTAATTAAAAATGTTTTTTGTAGAGTTGGGGCCTTACTTTGTTGCCCAGGCTGGTCTCAGACTCTGGCCTCAAGCAGTCCTCCAGCTTTGGCCTCCCAAAATGCTGGGGTTACAGGAATGGGGCCCAGAGATTTTTAAATTTTTTTTTATATTTTGAGATGGAGTCTCACTCCGTTGCCCAGGTTGGAATGCAGTGGCATGATCTCGGCTCACTGCAATCTCCACCTCCCAAGTTCAAGCAATTCTCCTGCCTCAGCTTCCCGAGTAGCTGGGATAATGGGCACTTGCTACCATGCCCAGCTAATTTTTGTATTTTTAGTAGAGCTGGGGTTTCACCATGTTGGCCAGGCTGGTCTCGAACTTCTGACCTCAGGTGATCCGCCCACCTTGGGCTCCCAAAGTGCTGGGATTACAGGCGTGAGCCACCACACCTGGCCCCAGATATCTTTTTAAAATGCACATTTAGTCCAACCATGTCAGTTTCTGCTCAGTGTTTTCCATGGGGCTTAGTGTGAAGACCCGTCAGTATCACCTTGCAAGGCCTGCCTTCATGTTCTTTGCTGTGCTGTTCTGCCTCAGGACCTTTGCACCTGCGTTTCCTTCTGCCTGTTGTGCTTTTCCCTTGCCTCCTTTCTCCTGATGAATTTCTATTCATCCATCAGACATGGTGGCTCATGCCTGTAATCCCAGCACTTTGGGAGGCCAAGGCAGGCAGATCACTTGAGGTCAGGAGTTCAAGGCCAGCCTGGCCAACATGGTAAAACCCTTTCTCTACTAAACGTACAAAAATCAGCTGGATGTGGTGGTGGGTGCCTGTAATGCCAGCTACTAGGGAGGCTGAGGCAGGGTAATCACTTGAACCAGAGAGGTGGAGGTTGCAGTGAGCCGAGATCATACCACTGGACTCCAGGTTGGGCGACAGGGTGAGACTCCATCTCAAAAAAAAAAAAAAAAAAAAAAAGAATTTCCATTCATGTTTCAGAACTTAGTTCAAATATCCCTTTCTTGAAGAATCTTCCTGGTGGCTCAGCCTAAGTCAGGACCCTCTGATATATTCCTGTTTCTCCCTCTAGCATTTATCATAGTCTGTAAGTAATTATGTATAAAGTGTTGAAGTCTGGCTTCTTCACTAGGGTGTATGCTCCCTGAAGGAAGGGGCTCCTGTCTTTTTCATCCCTGTATCTACAGTACCTAGCAGAGACCTTGGCCCATAGTAGATGCTCAATAAATATTTTGTTGAGTGAAAGAATTAATGAGTAACTGGATATGGGCAAGGGGAAACAGCATCCAGAATTGTGGGGGTCCACAGGAATGTGGAGGGTTTTTTAGAGGCTTTAAAATTTGACTGCTTAAAAACAAAGGCTTCTTTTGTTACTAGTGTTGTTAGGAAAGCAATGTGTGTATATATATATATGTAAGGGAAGCAGTGTGTACACACACACAACAGTAGAACAAGATGGAATGAAATAATTTTTCTATCAGAACTTTGAAGACATTGCTTCACTCATTTTTGGCACGTCAGTTCTTGTTCCTTTGTAGGAAACTGCTTCCCCCTCTGCGCGTGCGTGCACGCGCGCACACACACACACACACACACACACACACACAAACACAGACACACACATTTTTCTTTGGTAGCTTTACTTAGCCTAGGTGTAAAAACAAGTATTTTTAAGTGGAGGACTTGCTGTTCTCACTTTAAGGAACAGATGAGAGCTGGTATTGCCAAGAATCCAGGAACTCTTGGTTCGAAAGGCAAACAAAGACATCCTGAAAGATCTTTGCATTGCTTGGGCAAACGCATAATTCAGTGTACAATGAACTAGACCTGGGAATGGTTCTGAGTCTCCATGCGTGGAGTCCAAATCAAAGTGGAGTTTTCATTCTTGCTGTGGACTGGAGGGCTGGTCTGAGACCGGATCTGCTTGACTGCCTGCATTTTTGCACTACCTTCCCTTCTCACTTCTTGTTCTCACTTTCATTTTCCCTGTTTACACGGGAGTTTCTTCACTTTTCAAAGGCTCAGTTTTCTTTTCCATCCTGATGGTGCCAAGCTTCGGGGGCTCTTGGAGGATGAAATGAAATCATGAATGAAGCCCAAGCATAGTGCCTGGTACTTAGTAAAAGGGCTCCATACCCAGAACCTGTTCTTACTGTCTGCCTTTCTTTTTGTTTTGCTGGTTTTTCTCATTTGCTTATTTTAAAATTTATTTTTAGGCTGGGCATGGTGGCTCATGCCTATAATCCCAGCACTTTGGGAGGCCTAGGTGGGTGGATCAGATCACCTGAGGTCAGGAGTTTGAGATCATCCTGGCCAACATGGTGAAACCCCGTCTCTACTAAAAATACAAAAATTAGCTGGGTGTGGTGGCGCACACCTGTAATCCCAGCTACCCGGGAGGCTGAGGCAGGAGAATTGCTTGAACCTGGGAGGCAGAGGTTGCAGTGAGCTGAGATCGCACCATTGCACTCCAGCCTTGGTGACAAGAGCGAAACTCCATCTCAAAAAAAAAATTATTTTTCTAGTTTTAGTTACTTACTTATTTTTTTGAGACAGGATTTCACTCTGTTGCCCAGGCTGGAATACAGTGGCGTGATTTTGGCTCACTGCAGCCTTGACCTCCCAGGCTCGGGTGATCCTCCCACCCCAGTCTCCTGAGCAGCTGGGACGACAGGCACGTGCCACCACATCTGGCTAATTTTTTGTATTTTTTTTGTAGAGACGGGGTTTTTCACCATGTTGCCCAGGTTGATCTCAAACTCCTGGGCTCAAGCAATCCACTTGCCTCAGCTTCCCAAAGTGCTGGGACTACAGGCATGAGCCACCATGCCTGGCCAGTTTTATTTTTTCATATTTTATTTTTATGAAATAAAATATGGAACAAGGTGTGGGAGGGTAAAAACACAAATAAATCAGTGTTGCTTGATTTTAACTTTTGAGTTGTGACAAGCTTGCTTTTAAAAACACAAATAAATAAATGTTGCTTGATTGTAACTTTTGAGTTGTGACAAGCTTGCTTTTAAATTATGAAAATAGCAGCCAGTTATTTTGTACCCATCTTGTGCTGAGCACTTTATTTTTATCATGTTAATTATTTGTGAAGTCCTTTGCAGTGGATGTGTGCATCCTCTAAGCAAGGAAACAGGCCCATGTGTTTAAGTTGCTTCCTCAACTTTACCATGTTAGTGAGAGGCCGAGCTCCAAAGCTATCTAGCTTGTGTTTTCACCACTCACCACCTCGCCTCCTTGTCCCCCACAACTTCCAAAAAAAACAGGAGAGAGAGAAAAAAAGCAAAATAAATTTCTTTTTGGCAGGATGTAGAATTTAGAATTCTATGGAACCCTTGAGATCAGAGATGATATCCCAGGGTATGAAAAAATAACCTTTTCCTCTCTGGGTGCAATGGCTCAGGCCTGTAATCCCAGCACTTTGGGAGGCTGAGATGGGAGGATTCCTTGAGCCCAGGAATTTGAGACCAGGCTGGGCAACATAATGACCTTGTCTCTACAAAATAAAAAATTAAAAACAAAAATTAGCTTAGTGTGGTGGTGCATGCCTATGATCCCAGTTACTTGGGAGGCTGAGGTGGGAGGATTGCTTGAGGCTTGGGAGGTGGAGGTTGCAGTGAGCCATGTTAGTGTCACTGCACTCCAGCCTGGGTGACAAGAGTGAGATGCTGTCTCAAAAAAAAAAAAAAAAAAAAGAACCTTTTCCTTTCTCATTAATTTGTTTATACACCAAACATATTTAATGTGCCTCCTGTTTGTATCAGATCGGGGGATTCAGTGATGAACAAACCAGTGTGAGAGTGTATAGTCTGGTGGAAAAGATAGATTTTATTTAAGTAATTTCATGCATATGTAATCAAATAATTGCATACATAGGTATTTAGCTTTGGCGAGTATTAAGGAGAAGAGCGTCAGTTATGGTAGGTTTAGTAGAGGATTTGATCAGTTAGGAGTTTAGAGTGTCAAGGAGGTCTCTCTGGGGAAAGTGAATCATGAGCTGTGATACAAGTGATGCATGGGCTGTAACTGGGTGAAGCTAGGTAGACGTGTCCTAGAGAGAGGAACAGTATATGCAAAGGCCCTGGGGTGGGGGAGAACACTGTGTTCAGGGAGTGAAGGAGGCTGGCGTGGTGAGACACAGAACGAGGCTGAGGGGCTCAAGCTGAGTCTGGCAGGAGGCTAGTTTTCCTAAGGGCTGGAAGAACATGGTAACAAGGTTGGCTTTTGCAAAGCACCAGGAAGCTATTGAAAGTTTTACTCAAGGCATCGGTATCATCTGATCTGCACCCTGGCCGCTGTGTGGAAGATGCATTGTAGAAGTAAAGGGAGATGCCACTGTAGAAGTGGCAGCAGAAGCCACTTAGGAGGCTACTGCAGAGGGCCAAGGGAGAGGTGAGGATGCCAGGAGGGCACAGAGTGGACAGATGTTTTGTTTGCCCAGTTGGCAGGGCTTGGTGATGCAGTGGGGGAGCGGAGAGAGAGAGGGTTTGGATAGGCCAGGAATTTCCAGGAAAGTGGAGTGAGTCATTTGGCTTTGAAGACTCAAGTACTGTTCAGAGCTAGACTGGGGTGACAGGAGTTTTGGACCAGCAGACAACACACTTATGCTTTAATCCCTTCTGTCCTGCCTCGTTGTCTAAGCAGCCACCACAGAGAATATGCCAAAATATCCAGTCCTCAGCAGTGCATAGCTGAAACCTGGGATCCTAGAATCCCAGGGTTGGAATCTCTCCCACCCCCCAGACCTCCTGGCTGCTGACCAGTGGCTCACAGGGCCTTGTACTGTGGTGCAAGGAGATCTCGATCCTTTTGTCCAGTTTCTCTACTTGGAACTGCAGGCAGATAGGTTTGGCTTCCTGCTGCTGCCATTCCTCCCTGGCCTTGAGGGGATTTCAGTCCAGACCTTTCTCTCCAGCTGGTCTCATGGTCTGGCTTCATCCCACCCTTGGAGGGCGGGGGCTTTGGTAGCAGTTGTGAGCAGCCTGGGTTGATGCGTGTTTTTTGAGGGAATAAACATGTATTTTATGCTTTTGAAATGCTGAGTGTGTTGCAGCCATACGTAGGAGGGATTACAGTAAGTCAGTGTATTAGTTTTCTATTGCTGCTATAACAAGTTACCACTAACATACTGGCTTAAAACCACGGATTTGGGCCAGGTGCAGTGGCTCATACCTGTAATCCCAGTACTTTGGGAGGCCGAGGCGGGCAGAGAATACGAAGCTGGGAGTTTGAGACCAGCCTGGCCAACATGGCGAAACTGTGTCTCTACTGAAATACAAAAATTAGCCAGGCACGGTGTCACATGCCTGTAATCCCAGCTACTTGAAAGGCTGAGGCACAAGAATCACTTGAACCTGGGAGGTGGATATTGTAGTAAGCTGGGATCGTGCCACTGCACTCCAGCCTGAGTGACAGAGAGAGACTCTGTCTCCAAAACAACAACAACAACAACAACAAAAAACCAAACCAACCACAGATTTGTTATTTATTTATTTATTTATTTTGAGATGGAGTTTCACTCTTGTTGCCCAGGCTGGAGTGCAATGGCATGATCTCGGCTCACTGCAACCTCCACCTTCCAGGTTCAAGCAATTCTCCTACCTCAGCCTCCCCCAGTAGCTGGGATTACAGGCATGTGCCACCACGTCTGGCTAATTTTTGTGTTTTTAGTAGAGACACGGTTTCACCATGTTGGCCAGGCTGGTCTCAAATTCCTGACCTCAGGTGATCCATCTGCCTCAGCCTCCTACAGTGCTGGGATTATAGGCGTGAGCCATCGCACCCAGCTGGATTTGTTATTTCATAGTTCTGTAAGTTAGAAGTCTGACACTGATCTCACTGAGCCGAAATCCCCATGGTGGCAGGACTGTTTTTCTTTCTGGAGGCTCTGGGGAGAATCTATTTCCTTTCCTTGTCCAGCCCCCTGGGGCCACCCACATTCCCTGGCTCATGGCCCTCTCCCTCCGTGGTCAAAGCGATCGATGACACATCCCTCCTTGCATTTCATCTATAGTCACATCTCCCTCTGACTCTACTTCTGTCCCCCTCTTCCACGTTTAAGGTTCCTTGTGATTTCATGGGGCCCACCCAGATGATTCAGGATAGTCTCCCTATTAAAGGCCAGCTAATGAGCCCCCTTACTTCCACCCTTTGCCATGGAAGGCAGTATATTTGCAGGCTCTGGGGATTAGGGTGTGGACGTCTTTGGGGCCATTGTTCTGCCTACTGTGACCAGTTATTTCTTACTTAGACTCTCTGAGCCTACTGGGAATTTAACTTATTCAGCTGAGCATCCTTTGCAGTGCTTAAATAAAGGTCCACTGCATCACCCCCCTCAATGTAGTTTTTCAGTCTCTGTTTAAATATTCCTTGTGTTGGGGAACATTTTTTTGTGGGGACAAAAAATGCCTATTCTTTGTTGGGGACAGCTTTTGCCCTTGGAAAGTTCTTCCTTATGTGGTCTCACATGGTGGTCCTAGTAGCCTCTTCCTTCTGGCCTTAGTTCTGCCTGCTGGGGGCTTCCCAGTCAAATCCAGTCCTTCTCTCAAGAGGATTTGAGGATGGCCCCTGTGTCCCTCCTTGTTGCGAGGAGGTTCTCATGGCCAGAGGTGGGATGCTGTCAGGCTTTGGGCTGACCCCACAAGCCTGGCATGGTTATCACTCAGCCAGATAAAGCTTCTGGTCTGCTTCCAGAGCTCCACAATGGCCAGGTCCTCACTGTTCTCCGGATTGACAATACCTGTGCACCCATCTCCTTCGACCTGGGAGCTGCAGAAGAGCAACTGCAAACCTGGGGCATCCAGGTGAGTGCTGATTTCCTTGAGTCCCTACCGTTTTCTCTTTCATCCATTCATCCCTCTATCTTTTCATCCAGTTGTTCACAAAATCTTTATGCAACACTCTGTACCAGCTGTCATAGGGTATATAAGGAAGGTATATTAGAACTGCCCTCTCTTTCCTCTCTTCCCAATTAACTCACTTAACAAATGTGTATTTTTTTGGGTGCCCACTCTGTGCCAGGCACTTAATTGGCTAAACATAATAGAGGTGGACAGGACACAGTACCTGTGTCCACAGATCCCAGTGAGGGAGATGGGTGTGTGTGGGAGAAATTGGGACAGTATCATATAAATGCCACAGGAGAGGGATGCATAGGCAGTGAAGACATTCACAGGAGAAAATGAGAAACTTGCCTGGGGGAAGAGGGCAGTGGTTGTGAAAGCTTTGCAGAGGAGCAGATGCTTGATCTGGGATCTTGAATAAATAGGAATATGCTGGGTGGAGAGGAGGAAGGGCATTTTAGGAGAGGGAACTGCATAGACAAAGGAGAGTGCATATGAATTCGTTAGATAATGATGCAGTACCTTCAAGCATAGTGATTTGAGGCCAGGCATCACAGACCTGTGGAACTGGATGCAGATCTAGCTTCGATGCTCACTACCTATGTGACTTTGGGAAGGTGACTTAACCTCTCTGAGCCTCAGTTTTATCATCTGTAAATGTGGATAATATTGATACCTACTACAAAGGTTTTTCATTAGGATTAAATGCAGTAGTGCTTGAGGAACCCTTCATTGTCTCTAGTATATAGTAAATGCTCAATACATTGTAGCTATTATTGTTATGAAGTACCTATCTGTACGGGTTGTACTCTCTTCCCAAAGCCCCCAACATGATCAGGCCTTTCCTGTGCTAGCCAAGGAGGATTAAGGATTAATTATGAATAGGGAAGATATACTGCTAATTTTAGTCTGAAGATTTTAGAATTTACTTCTCTCTCTCTCTTTTTTTTTTTTTTTTTTTTGAGACAGAGTGTTGCTCTTTTGCCCAGGCTGGAGTGCAGTGGCGCAATCTGGGCTCACTGCAACCTCTTGCTTCCTGGGTTCAAGTGATTCTCATGCCTCAGCCTCCCAGGTAGCTGGAACTACAAGCATGCACCATGGCTGGCTAATTTTTGTATTTTTTAGTAGAGACGGGGTTTCACCATGTTGGCCAGGCTGGTCTCCAACTCCTGACCTTAAGTGATCCGCCCGCTTTGGCCTCCCAAAGTGCTGGGATTACAGGTATGAGCCACCACGCCTGGCAGATTTGGTTTTCTTATGGGTGAACAGTTTACATATTGTTCTACCGTGTTCCTAAATATAATTTTTTTCTATTAAATTAATTAATTAATTAATTAATAATTAATTAATTAATTAATGTTTTGAGACAGAGTCTTGCTTTGTAGCCCAGGCTGAAGTGCAGTGGTGCGATCTAGGTTCACTGCAACCTCCGCCTCCTGGCTTCAAGCAATTCTCCTGCCTCAGCCTCCCAGGTAGCTGGGATTACAGGTGTGTGCCACCACACCCAGCTAATTTTTGTATTTTTAGCAGGGACAGGGTTTCACCGTGTTGGCCAGGCTGGTCTTGAACTCCTGATCTCATGATCCGCCTACCTCGACCTCCCAAAGTGCTTGGGATTACAGGCGTGAGCCACCATGCCCAGCCTTCTTTTATATTTTTATAAAAAGAGACAGGGTCTTGCTTTGTTGCCCAGGCTGGTCTTGAACTCCCAGGCTCAAGCAGTCCGCCTGCCTTGGTCTCCCAAAGTGCTAGGATTACAGATGTGAGACACTGCACCTGTCCTAAATATCATTTTAATGGTTAAGTTCTGTTTTCTTAGTTCTACTCTCATGGGGCCTTTATATTCTGTAGACACTTTTGTTTGGGCAGGAAGAGGTGAGTGTTCAGTCTTTTGGATGGCGTTAATAGCTATTGATACTGCAGTATTGATAATGGCAACTCTATATTGAGTATTCACTGAGGGACTGGCCCTTTGCTCAGCACTGTACATGTATTATCTCATTTAATATGTACCTTGGTTCTACAAAGTGGGTACTTTTATTATCCTTATTTTACAGAGGAGAAAACTGAGGCTCAGAGGAGTCGGGTTACTTGCTCTAGGTCACACAACACATGAGTGGCCGGGCCAGAGTTTGAGCCCAGGGCTGTCTGACTCCAGGGCCTGTGCCTTAACCATCAGGCTACCCTGTGTCTACTGCAAGGTACTGAGTCTGAGGCTGTGTGGATCCTTCTCCAGATGTCGTGATGCCTGTTCTTCCCTAAGCTGAGAGCTGCACCATGTGACTTCAACCCAGTGCTCCAAGCTCCTTATTCTGCCTTTGGGACAGCCTAGAATGTGCCTAATCCCTCTTCCACATGATAGTCACATGCACCGGAAACTGGCTGTCCCGCGGCTAATTGATCTCTTTCCCTGGGTTCCAAGCAGGTCCCGGCCGACCAGTACAGGAGCTTGGCTGAGAGTGCCCTCTTGGAGCCCCAAGTGAGAAGATATATCATCTACAACTCGAGGCCTATGCGGCTGGCCTTTGCTGTGGTAAGGGGGAGGTGGCCCGCACACTGACCCTGCCCTGACAGCTTGTGGCGCCACCAAATTCAGCACCGTGTCTTGGAGCCTGTTGGTGTGGGTCAGGGGCTTGGGGGCTGTTGGCCCAGGTGCCTGGAAATGAGCAGTACATATGGACATTGATTTGGGATCAGAGGAAATTTATGGGAGAGCGTTGTAACCAGGTCGTTGCATAAAGGATGGGAGTCAGGGTTTACTGTGGGCAGAGCTTGGGACTGGGAGTCTGCAGATCTCAATGTCTGGCCTTGGCCAAGACTTTCCTCCTCTCCAGAACTTGGTTTTCCCATCTGCTCAACAGATGGGTCTATTTCAGCTCTAGTCATATATACGTGTATATATATGTGTGTATACACATACGTGTATATATGTGTATATATATATATATATATATGCATATACATCTTCATATTGATATATGTAAACACTTACATACATAAATGACAGAGCCAGGATTTGAACCCAGGCAGTCTGGTTTCAGCATCTGTGCTTGGAACCACTATGATTTGCTGCTGTTTTGTATGTATAAATGGTCAAATAGCACACATGACTCCCAGGTCCCACTTCTAGGGAGTAGGGAAAAGGGTGGGAAGCAGCATTGATTCGTTCCCTGGTGAGTGCTGAGCTGTTACTTATGTTACCTTGTTAACCCTTATTGCAATGCTGTGAAATAGGTGTTATTATCCCCATTTTACAGATGAGGAAACTGAGACTTAGAGGAGTTATAAATTGTCCAAAGCCATGTAGTACTTGAAGGATCATTGTGGTCTTTGAACTGTTACCTGTCTCACGTCAGATCCACCTGCCTTTTTCTGTTTTACTTAAAATTAAGGTAAACAAGGATTAGGAGTAGCTACTAACCCTTTTTGTCTACTTTTGCTTATAAACAAGGAACATGAGCTCATTCTCACAGACCCAGCTGTCTGCATCGATCTCTTACTGGTGCTGTGAACTGTCTGAATCCAAGGAGGGTATCAATAGTGTCTGAAGGGTGTCCCTTTGAATGGAGCTGCTTTATGCGAGGACTGAATTTCCTGACCATGCTCTCTGTCTGGCGTGTTGCAGGTTTTCTATGTGGTGGTGTGGGCCAATATCTACTCTACCAGTCAGATGTTTGCCTTGGGGAACCACTGGGCTGGCATGCTGCTCGTGACCCTGGCCGCGGTGAGCCTGACCTTGACTCTTGTGCTGGTCTTTGAAAGACACCAGAAGAAGGTGAGATGTCTGGAGATCCCTGCCACACTGTCTCCAGAAGGGTGGTGCAGGCGTGAGAATCAGATTTTTCTCTTTTGCCTCCCTCAAAGAATTTCCCTGGCCATGAAAATTCACACTAGCCCATAAGCCCAGTGACTAAAAGAAATCAAATTGTGTATGTGATTGTTCTCTCTGCTTTTCCTGTCTAATCCCTGTGGATTGTTTTTCTGGAAGCAAGCTGTGTTTTGGGAATGTGAGAGGAGAGCAGTAATAGCCCATATCCTGACAGTACTTTAGTTAACTGAGCCCTTTCATGCACTTCCTCTCCCTGGGTGCTCACAACAGCCTTGTAAACAAGGGAGGGTTACTGAACCCACCTGCAGCACAAGGTGCCTGAAGTTGACGTCTGGGGAGAGGTAATTTACATTATTCCCTCCTGTGACGGGCAGATGCTGACCTGCTGCTCTATTGACAGTCATGTCTCTAATCCCAGCAATGACCTTTGAGGCAAGGTGGGTGGTCCGAGAGTTTAGGTAACTTGTCCTGGATCCCTGTTAGTGACAGAGCCAGGGTTCAAACCCTGAGCCCTCTGGTTCCTGATCACGTTCAGAAAGGAGGTGGATACCTCCCAGCTTGATGTATGATTTTAATTGTATTCTGTCCCTTCAGTGTCTGTCTTTTGATATGCACTGAGCACATCATATGTAGTAGGTCCTCTGTTAAATGCTTACCACATTAACTCATTAAATCCTTCGACATTAAATCTGGGTAGAGGCTGTTACACTTATTTTGCAGTCGAGGAACCCTAGACTCAGGCTCAAAGAGCAGCCCCGGCCATGCTACTAATAAATGCCAGAGTTGGAAATCAAGGCCAGGGCGTCAGATTCCAAGCCATGTTCTTAGCCACAACACTAGAGAAAACTGTTGGTTCTCCAAAGCTGCTGTAACAAATTACCATGAACTTAGTGGGCTGAAACAACACCAATTTATTATCTTCCAGTTCTGTAGGTTAGATATTTGACATAGGTCTCACTGGACTAAAATCTAGGTACAGGCAGGGCTGCTTCCTTCTGAAGGCTCTGGGGGAGAATCTGTTTTCTTGCCTGTATAGCTCCTAGTGGTCCTCTGCATTCCTTGGCTGATGATCCCTTTCTTCATCTTCAAAGCCAGCAATGGCAGATCCAGTCTTTTTCACATCTCCTTCTCTGGCTCTTTTGCCTCCCTCTTCTACTTTTTTTTTTTTTTTTTTTTTTTTTTTTTGAGACAGAGTCTCGCCATCGCCCAGGCTGGGGTGCAGTGGCGTGATCTCGGCTCACTGCAGGCTCCGCCCCCCGGGGGTTCACGCCATTCTCCTGCCTCAGCCTCCCGAGTAGCTGGGACTACAGGCGCCCGCCACCTCGCCCGGCTAATTTTTTGTATTTTTAGTAGAGACGGGGTTTCACTGTGTTAGCCAGGATGGTCTCGATCTCCTGACCTCGTGATCCGCCCGCCTTGGCCTCCCAAAGTGCTGGGATTACAGGCGTGAGCCACCATGCCCGGCCTCCTCTTCTACTTTTAAGGACCCTTGTTATTACATTGGGCCATCTGGATAATCTGAGATAATCTCCTAATTTTAAGGTCAGCTGATTAACAACATAAATTTCATTGGCTACTTTAACTCCCCTTTGCTGCGTAACATTTGCACTGGTTTTGGGGAATAGGATTTAGACATCTTTGGGGACCATTTCTCTGCTACTGCACCTATGTTGTCTTTCCACCTACTTGGGAAGCTCCTGTTCCTTCATCCCCCGATCCCTGGCACAGTGCTGGACTCTGATCTTGCCTGACTCGGAAAGGGAGGGCAGGATGTTGGGAAATGTAAATCAGCATTTGGGGTGTGAATTCCACTTAGTGCGTGTGTTCACGAGACAAATGGGAACTTTATGGTGTACTCATTCTGTAAGGATCATTGTTGGGCTTTGCCACGAGACTGACAAAATAATGCTGCCCTTGGGGTCTGTTGAAGCTTTCATGGCCCTTGTGTTTGTCCTATAAAAAAAAAATCGAGCTGGCTACTCCTGCAGCAAGAACTTTGTCTTGGGGAGGGGAAGAAGCAAAGTGTTTGTTTTATTTAGCGAGAGCAAGCAAAAAAGATTGGCACCTGACAGGTGCTTCGAGGATGCAGATGTAATTCACATGATGGAGGGAATGCCTGCTTTGGCGCTCTGCCTCTGTCTCTTCTTTCCTCCTTTTATTCAGCCGGTATTTATGAAGCTCTTGATAGTACCAGGATATACCTTGTCCAGGGCCGCACAGCCAGGAAACAGCAGAGCTGAGCTTTGACCCAGGACTGACACTATTGAATTTACTGTTCCAACAATATATATCCATCTGTCCATCCATCTGTCCGTCCATCCATCCATCCATCCATCCATCCATCCATCCATGCATGCATCTATGTATGTATGTATGAATGACAGGGTCTTACTCTGTGCCAGGCACAGATCCCAGAAAATGAGCAAGGCTTGTGTGCAGCATGGAGGTCCCAGGTGCATCCTGGCAGTGCCGTCATCACTGTCTGCTCATTTAGGAGACTCTTTCTTTTCTTCCTAATAATGTCCATCATTTCATGAGCACCTATTGTGTGCTGTATGCTTGGGGCTTCACATCTATGCCCAACAACAACCTTATAAGGAGGCAGGATACCACCACCATTTGCTAGCTCTGCAACTTGGGGTGAGTTACTTAATCTATCAGGGCCTCAGTTTCCTCATCTAAAACATGAGATAATAATTGTAGCTCCCTCGTAGGGTGATTGTGAGAATTAAATGACTTAGACACACAAAGTGTTTATAATAATACCTGGTGTAAATGCTTTATAAGTATTAACTGTTATTGACTCTTCGCCAGTGAGGAAACAGAAGCTCAGAAAGGTTAAGTAACCAGTCCATGGCCACACAGCCCTTTTCAGGTCTTCTTTTGGGTCTCAGCTCCAGGACCTCGTCCTCCCTGGATCCCTTGTCACTCAGGACTATGCAGATCCCCTCTTCCTGACCATTGTCACTCTTACTTGTTAGCATCCTCCCTGTGTTGTTACTTGGTGTCCTTGAGAGCCTCAATGTCTTGCATAACTGTCTTGTTTTCCCTTTGGTGCACTGTTAGCCTTTCTCAGGATTGGAAGGTATGGGTTGGGCATGGTGGCTCACACTTATAATCCCAGTACTTTGGGAGGCTGAGGTGGGAGGATCACTTGGGCCCAGGAGTTGGAGACCAGGCTAGGCAACATTGTGAGACTCTGTCTCTACAAAAAATAAAATCAGTGGGGTGTGGTGGCACATGCCCATAGTCCTAGGAGGCTGAGGTGGGAGGATTGCTTGAGCCTAGGAGTTCAAGGCTGCAGTGAGCCATGATGGCAACATTATACTCCAGCCTGGGTGACTGGGTGACAGAGTGAGACCCTGCCTCAAAAAAAAAAAAAAAAAAAAGATTGTCAGGTTTGTAAAGGCAGGCAAGTCCCGGCCTTGTAGAGTATAGCACATTGCTAGGACACGTGAGAAGTTCCAGGTTCCTACAAATATTTGTTTGTGGCTAATATGGCACAGTGAAAACACAGTGATTTAAGTTCACTGTCATCCTCACTGTGATATTATCAGCTGGCATGTGTTAAGTGTTCAATTCTTTCAGTTATTCTACATGGATTAACTCATTTCATCCTTATTATACCCCTCTGAGGTAGGAGCATTATTTTCTCCATTTGGGGGTAAGGAGATGGAGGCAGAGAGATGTTTAGTAATTTGCCCAAGGTTATAGATAAAGTTAGGAATTGAACTATTAGTGATATGGATTTCTAGAAGGAAGAAATCCACATCAAATCCAAAACCACATCCAAATCTTCTTACTACAGATCTAGGCAAAACAAAATATAATTATTCCTCAATTTTCATGGTAGAGGCATTCCTGGAAAACTCAGTGTATATTAAACTCATGCAAACAATCACTTTAAGTGGCTGGGCATGGTGGCTCATGTCTGTAATCCCAGCACTTTGGGAGGCTGAGGTGGGAGAATTGCTTGAACCTAGGAGTTTGAGACCAGCCTGGGCAACACAGTGAGACCTGATCTCTACTAAAAATTTAAAAGTTAGCTGAGTGTGGTGGCATGCATGTGTGGTCCCAGCTGCTTGGGAGGCTGAGGCAGGAAGATCTGAGCCCAGGAGGTCAAGCATGCAGTGAGCTGTGATTGTACCACTGCACTCCAACCTGGGTGACAGAGCGAGACTAGGTTTCCAAAAAAAAAAAAATCACTTTAGGTATAAATGTAAACTGGAGTTAGGTTGGCTGAGAGAATTCTAAGTAGATTTTTTTATCGGCATGTATGCTGAGTGGGACATTTGGAGTCCAGGCAGCCCAGGGGACAGTCTTGAACATGCAGAATGGTTTCTAATAGGACATGTCTTTCAGTGAAAGGCATGGGTTTAGAACCCCTGGCCCTCCTCCACTAAGTGCCAGCACTGTCCATCCCATCCCTGTGACAACCAAAGGGTCCTCCTTGCATTTCCAAAATCTCCCTTACAGGGTGTTGCCCCTTTTGAGAACTATTATTCTTGATCAGGCTGCGCTCTTCTAACTGTGCCTGAAAGTCCTCTTGTGCTCACTTCCCCAAACCAGCATTTGGGGTCCCTTTGTCCCTCCTCTTCTCCCCCACCTGTTTAGCATCCACTTTCCCAGCTGAATGCGTGGCATCCATTGGTTTGGGTAGGAGAGCAGGAGGCTGATTCCCAGAACCCCTCCTGAGGGCCAGGTGCTGTGTTAGGTACTTTAAAGTAGGTGCTTTCTAGATGGAGTGATTGCGTCACTTACACAACAGATTTGATGTGTCAGCTCAAACAGATCAAACCCATTTGATCTCCCATCTTCTGCAAATACCTTATGCACCTTGACAGAGTCCCAGGCCCTGGATTAAGTACTTTACACACAGTCTCAGTGAAATCTCACTCAATTCCTAGGAGGCAAGGACATTCTTTTATTCTACAACTGA
Source organism: Hylobates moloch (assembly GCF_009828535.3). NCBI lineage: Eukaryota > Metazoa > Chordata > Mammalia > Primates > Hylobatidae > Hylobates > Hylobates moloch. The sequence goes on from NW_026652285.1 coordinate 86,724,125, forward strand.
AGAAAATAAGGTTCAGGGAAGGGATATACCTTGTCCAGGGCCATATAGCTAGGAAGCAGCAGAGCTGGGCTTTATCCCAGGGCTGTCTGACACTATTGAATTTACTGTTCCATCTATCCCCCATCTCATTTTATTTTTCTTCCCTTATTTTTAAGAGATAGAGTCTCACTCTGTCACCTAGGCTGGAGTGCAGTGGCACAATCATAGCTTACTATAACCTCACACTCCTGGGCTCAAGTGATCCTCTTACCTCACCCTCCCAAGTAGTTGGGACTACAGGTGGACGCTACCATACCTAGCCAATTTTTTTTTTTTTTTTGAGATGGAGTCTCGCTCTGTTGCCCAGGCTGGAGTGCAGTGGCGTGATCTCTGCACACTGCAACCTCCGCCTCCTGAGTTCAAGCAATTCTTCTGCCTCAGCCTCCCGAGTAGCTGGGACTACAGGCGTGTGTCACCATGCCCAGCTAATTTTTGTATTATTAGTAGTGATGGCCTTTCACCATGTTGGCCAGGCTGGTCTCAAACTTCTGACCTTGTGATCCACCTGCCTTGGCCTCCCAAAGTGCTGGGATTACAGGCGTGAACCACCGCGCCTGGCCCCACCTAGTTAATTTTTAAACAATTTTTTATAGAGATGGCATCTCGCTACATTGTCCAGGCTGGCCTCAAACCCCTGGCTTCAAGAAATTCTCCTGCCTTAGTCTCTCAAAACACGGGGATTACAGGCATGAGTCACTGCGCCTGCCTCCACCCCAGACCATTTAATAGGGGAGGAAATGGGACAGTCCTGAGGGTGGGGATTGTCCCTTGGCATCTGGGGGTGGGATGGTGTGTTTCTACTGCCCAGAGCCTGGGAGCTCCCCAATAGCATGGAGGTCTGGTGATGGGCCTGGCGTTTGTCTTACAGGCCAACACCAACACGGACCTGAGGCTGGCAGCTGCCAATGGAGCCCTCCTGAGACATCGGGTGCTGCTGGGGGTGACAGACACAGTGGAAGGATGCCAGAGTGTGATTCAGGTGCTGTGTCTCATAGTGACCTCTTCCTGATGGCCCAGTTTTATGTTGGGCTAATGAAGAGCAGTGGCCTCATGTTCTCCCAACCTGCACAGTGTCTGCAGTAGTCTGCTAATGAGACGGCTGTCGGCAGCCCTTTCCTTCCGCCCTGCCCTGGTGTTTCTTCCTCAAGACACCTTCTCTGTGCAGTAACCAGTGGCCTGGAACCTCCATGTGGGAGGGCTGGAAGGGAAGCACAGATAATATCCACACCTTGCTGCTCACCTGGCATTTATTCAGCAGACAGACGGAGCCTCCTTTGTGCTGTGCCCTCGGTTGGACACTGGCGACATTGAGGGGCCCATGCAAGGTCCCTGTCCTGGCAGAGGATGACAGGCGTACAGTGAGACAGTCAACAGTAGCCTCTCTGGCCTTATAGCAAAGGGACAGCCCCCAACAAGGCTGAGAGGCAAGGTACACAGGGTCCCTTTGAAGGGCTGCATGGAGCTTACCATGGCTGGGGCTACACCAGTGTGACACAGCGGGGAGAGATGAGGCCACAGAGGCGGGTCAGATGCTGAAGGCCTTGTCTGCCTGGCTTGGTCATTCTCTTTGCCCCGAAGGCTGGGGGGACATCTGAAAGTGACTAGTATGGAGTCGCCGGGTGGGTCGGAACACAGTTAGGCCAGATCTCTTGATCCTGGCTGAACTCTCCTGTTCCTCCATCCATGCCTTATCTGCCCAGTGGAATTGCAAAACCTCCTCGGCACCACATCTGCATTCTCACCAGTCATGGCCCCTTGCCTGGTGGGAGCCCAGGGGTAGGTGTGCACAGGGGACCTGGGAAGAGGCTCCTTGTGCACCTGCCTCAGTTATTCCACGAATGTTTATTGAGAGCCTGTTATGTACCAGGCACTGTCCCAGGGATTGACGCTGCAGCAGAGAACACAGGCAGGTCCCTATGTTTGTGGAGCCTATCACACTCGAGATGGTGTAGGTATAAGATGATCTTGCCTAACATTGGAGTGAAGCAGATGGCATCACAAGATTCTCAGCAGTTCGAGTGTGACATTGTAGACTGGGAGCTCCTGGAACGTGGGGGTCCTTTTTAGCCTCGTTTATCTTTGAATCTCCTTTATCCGTTGGCATGTAGGAGTGGCTTGGCATGTGTTAGATGAATGCATGGATGGATAGATGACTAAAGTGGGCTGGGCGCGGTGGCTCACGTCTGTAATCCCAGCACTTTGGGAGGCTGAGGCGGGTGGATTGCCTGAGCTCAGGAGTTTGAAACCAGCCTGGGCAACATGGTGAAACCCCATCTCTATTAAAAATACAAAAAAATTAGCAGGGCGTGGCGGTGTGCACCTGTAGTCTCAGCTACTTGGGAGGTTGAGGCAGGAGAATCACTTGTACCCGGGAGGCGGAGCTTGCAGTGAGCCGAGATTGTACCATTGTGCACTCCACACTCCAGCCTGGGCAACAGAGCGAGACTCCATCTCAAACAAAACAAAACAAAACAAAACAAAAACAAAACAAAAAAGAGACACATCAGGTGGGCTCAGTGGCTCACCCCTATAATCCTAGCACTTTGGGAGGCTGAGGTGGGTGGATTGCTTGAATCTAAGAGTTCAACACCAGCAGCCTGGGCAACATGGCAAACTCTGTTTCTACAAAGAGTACAAAAACTAGCTGGGCGTGGTGTCGCATGCCTGTAGTCTCAGCTACTTGGGAGGCTGAGGTGGAAGGATCACCTGAGCATGGGAGGTCAAGGCTGCGGTGAGCTGTGATCGCGCCACTGCACTCCAGCCTGGGTGCCAGAGTGAGACCCTGTCTCGAAGAAAAAAAAAAAAAAAAAAAAGAATGGACACATCTTTTTAGACAACTTGGTTCTTTTAGTTTCTAAATAGTATCTTGGGATGAGGTGATACACTATCTGGCATGTCCTTCAGATTCACTGGGGGGTGCAGTGGAGGTGGGGGTGTTGGGGACGGGTACCAAGTGAGGATGGAGATGAACCAAGAGTGGCCGTGAGGTGACCTAACAGTTGCAGCAGTAGGATGGGTTGCTGTCTTCTACTTCTGTGTATGCTTGGAAATTTTCACAGTAAAGAACTTTAAAGGAACCATTTGAGAAATCCTCCCTTGTGGGTAAGACACTGGGAGACTAGTTGGCAAGAAGGCTGTGACTTTGGGTCTCATGGGTCAGTCAGTGGGAGGAAGGAGGTCTGGGAACCAGAGGAGGTGGCCAGTGGATGGGAGTTTGGGGCAAGGGCCACCAGTTTCTCCAAGAACTTCAATTAGGATGTGCGGCAGCTGTGGTCTTGACAGGTTGTCGTAACGTGAACGTGGAAGATTTCAGCCTGGTTAAGTTTAGCCTGGCTGGTCCCTGGGGTGGAAGGGGAGGCACAGGTGGGGTACAGACTTCTCGCCCTGCTTCTGTCCCCACAAGCACTCAGGTTGATTACCTCAGACCTGGTTGAGGGCCACAGGTGTCAGCTCTGAAGGGTTCCACTCATTTGCATGTTCACACCCCACCCATTGAGGATGAAGGTGGCCTCAGGTGGACAGGTGATGTCCAGGAGGGTTTGGAGTCTGTCTGGGATGCTCAGCAGCTTGTGGGAAATGGGGCCGCAGCCATTTTTTTTTTTTTTTGAGACAGAGTCTTGCTCTGTCGCCCAGGCTGGAGTGCAGTGGCGCAATCTCGGCTCACTGCAAGCTCCGCCTCCCGGGTTCACGCCATTCTCCTGCCTCAGCCTCTCCGAGTAGCTGGGACTACAGGCGCCCGCCACCACGCCCGGCTAATTTTTTTGTATTTTTAGTAGAGACGGGGTTTCACCGTGGTCTCGATCTCCTGAACTTGTGATCCGCCCGCCTTGGCCTCCCAAAGTGCTGGGATTACAAGCGTGAGCCACTGCGCCCAGCCGAGGCCGCAGCCATTTTGAACAGGGTTTAACTTTTTCTTTTTTCTTTTCTTTTCTTTCTTCTTTTCTTTTCTTTTTTCTTTTCTTTTCTTTTTCTTTTGTTTCCTTTTCCTTTCTTTTCAGACAGAGTCTTGCTCTGTCACCCAGGCTGGAGTGCAGTGGTGCGATCTTGGCTTACTGCAACCTTCCACCTCCCAGGTTCAAGTGATTCCTGTGCCTCAGGCTCCTGAGTAGCTGGGATTACAGGCGTCTACCACCACACCCAGCTAATTTTTTGTATTTTTTGTAGAGACAGGGGTTTCACCATGTTGACCAGGCTGGTCTTGAACTCCTGGCCTCAAGTGATCTGCCTGCCTCGGCCTCCTACAGTGCTGGGATTACAGGTGTGAGCCACTGCATCTGGCCTAGGGTTTGACCTTTTCTAAACTTGCACACAAAGCCATTTTTCTACCAACCATACAAATGAGACGTGGTCATGTTGCCGAATGACACGTGCCTGCCAGAGAGCAGGCTAAATAGGACTGTTTCAGGGAGGGAGAGTTCGGGGTTGGTCCGGCTTTGAGCCACGGTGGTCACTGCTGCTTCTCCCCACAGCTTTGGTTTGTCTACTTCGACCTGGAGAACTGTGTGCAGTTTTTGTCTGATCATGTTCAAGAAATGAAGACTAGCCAAGAGGTAAGATATCTTCAGTGAAAAAACAAAACAAACCAAAAACCAGGAGGCCAAATTGTATCGATTGCCTTATCTTAAGGGTGGGAAAATGTCTGAGAAAAAGTTGCTTGGAAGAATACCTACGAGCAATCAGTGGTTGTTTTGCCTAGGTAATTATGGCTGCTTTTCTGCTTCTTTTTAATGCATTGCTTCTTCCACATTTCCTATGGTAAGCATATATTTCTTCTTTTTTTTTTTTTGTTTCACTCAGTTGTCCAGGCTGGAGGGCAGTAGAGCGATCTCGGCTCACTGCAACCTTTGCTTCGTGGGTTCAAGCGATTCTCCTGCCTCAGCCTCCTGAGTAGCTGGAATTACAGGTGCCTGCCATCACACCTGGCTAATTTTTTGTTATTTTTAGTAGAGACAGGGTTTCACCATGTTGGCCAGGCTGGTCTTGAAGTCCTGACCTCGGGTGATCCATCTGCCTTGGCCTCCCAAAGTGCTGGGATTACAGGTGTGAGCCACCACGCCTGGCCATATATTTCTTTATAATTATAATATTAATAATAAATTTTGGTGGATTCCAAAGTATCATGCATTGAGGCAACTTTTACTTGTTCACAGTGCCTTTCTGCCGTTTATTAAGAAAATCAGAGGGATCTTGCTCTGCTTCTACAGAGGAGGAAACAGGCTCCGGGATGACCTGTTACCAGCCTGTGGTCATGGAGCTGGCTGGTGATGCCCAGGTTTGGAGGCCAGGCCTCCTGTCTCCGAGCCCTGGGCTCCTTCTCTAAGATTAGCCTTTTCTGAGCCCCGGCTGCAGTGAGTCTTGAAGTCAGAGTTGTGACTTAGCCCTGAATTTGGCTCGTTAGTTCCTGTGTGGCCTCAGGCAGGGCCTTTGAGTCTCAGTTTATTCATTTGCAACATATGGATAAAGATACCCACATCCCAGGCTGCTTTGAGCAAGTGAGAGCATGAGAGGAAAAATATTTGTTTGTTTGTTTTGAGGCAGAGTCTTGCTGTGTCACCGAGGCTGGAGTGCAGTGGCGCCATCTTGACTCACTGCAACTTCTGCCTCCCGAGTTCAAGTGATTCTCATGCCTCAGCCTCCTGAGTAGCTGGGACTACAGGTGTGTGCCACCACACTGGGCTAATTTTTGTATTTTTAGTGGAGACAGGGTTTCACCATGTTGGCCAGGCTGGTCTTGAACTCCTAGTCTCAAGTGATCCCTCCACCTCGGCCTCCCAAAGTGCTGGGATTACAGGCATGAGCCACCACTCCTGGCTATAAAAGGAAAAATATTTAGAAGCTATTAATGACCATCTGTAGGGAAATATATAATATCCCGAATGCGACCAGCTTTTTTTGAGGTCATCCTCTGAGTCTGAGACCTCATCCTCTGCTCGGTCTGCAGCTCGGGGAGGGAGTCAGCTGCAGATACCACCTGATTTAGGCACTCCTGAGCCCCTTCTCTGTTTCCTTTGTAGTCCTTGCTGAGAAGCAGATTGAGCCAGTTGTGTGTTGTCATGGAGACTGGGGTGAGCCCTGCAACAGCGGAGGGGCCTGAGAACTTGGAGGATGCTCCTCTCCTGCCAGGCAATTCTTGTCCTAACGAGAGGCCACTCATGCAGACTGAGCTTCATCAGCTTGTTCCTGAGGCTGAGCCGGAGGTAACAGGCACTCGGGCTTGTTGGGGCCATCCCTCCTCGGGGGAATTTGCATAGAGAAAGTCTATGTGGGGGCTTCTTAGATTCCCCGGGACATGGCTTCTCTCAGTTGGTAGACACCATACAAATCTAGCTCAGGTTTTCAATCTTTTCATTCTTCACCCTAGCACTTAAAAAGATAGTTAACGGGAAGCATTTTATATTTATTGGGACTTTTTGTTGCATTATTTAATATGTTGGATATTCTTTTTGATGGTTGCATTGGATGGGTAGTTGCATGCTGATAGATTATAGCTTACTTAACCATGAACATATTGATGAATATTTGGGTCTCAGTCAATTAATCAATTATTTATTCATCTATCCAACCATCCGTCTACTTTAATTGCAGTTAGATAGTTGACTCTTCTTTGCATTTTTTTTTTTGTTTTCTTTTGTTTTGAGACAGGGTCTTGCTCCCGTCACCCAGGCTGGGGTGCAGTGGTGTGATCACTGCTCACTGTGGCCTCAACTTCCCAGGCTCAAGCAATCCTCCCACCTCAGCCTCCTGAGTAGTTGGGACTATAGGCATGTGCCACTACGCCTGGCTAATTTTTTGTATTTTTATTAGAGTCAGGGTTTTGCCATGTTGCCCAGGCTAGTCACCAACTCCTGGGCTCAAGAGATCTACCTGCCTCGACCTCCCACTTCTTTGCATTTCTGTTGAATTCCAATTCCTCCAGCCCCAGAGTTCTGTTAGGTCCTGCCATCCACACTGTCTCTTGGCTATGGCTAAACACTGGCAGACCAGAAATCTGAAAATGTGGTTTGCAGCTTGTGCTACCTTCTTCTCATCATGAGGACAGACCCATTATCAGGGAGACAAGCAGTGATGGTGACCTCAGGTGACGTTTGAAACTTCAGAAGAGCACTTATATCTTTTCACCCAAGAGGTTTGGGGATTCAAGGTCCAAACAAGCCCAGGCTTTCTCTTTTGTACTGGTGGGGAGTAGGAAGCCTGCAAGTAGTACTATTTAAAAGAGAAAATGACAAGATGGTGTGGTGGCTCATGCCTGTAATCCCAGCACTTTGGGAGGCTGAGGCGGGAGGATCAGTTGAGTCCAGGAGTTCAAGTTGATCCTTCTGCCTCAGCCTCCCAAAGTCCTAGGATTACAGGCATGAGCCACCATGCCCGGCCTCCATTAAAATCTTTCATCTTTTTATATTAATTTTTAAATTTTTATTTAGAGATGGGGTTTTACCATGTTGCCAAGGCTTGTCTTGAGCTCCTGAGCTCAAGCGATCCATCTGCTTCGGCCTCCCAAAGTGTTAGGATCACAGGTGTGAGCCACCGTGCCCTGCCAAAATATTAAAAAGAAAAAAAGAGAGAAATGATAAATGTATTAACCTCTTCACTTTATCCTAGTGACTTTTTTTTTTTTTTTAAAGAGAAGACATTGATAAGGTTATGTACTTTCTTGTGACATGCGTGTGTGGGTTTTTGTGCGATAGCCCATTAAATATGGGTCTTTTAAATGATTATTTTCAGATTCATTCAAACCAATAGTAATACAATTTCCTGTCATGAGTATCAAGTGTGTGCACATGTTTTTAAAGTAGCTGCCCTTATAATTTAGTTAAGGAAAATATAATCGATGCCCAAGTCTCAACCTGGGCCAGATGGTCACATTTCAGTAGGAACCCAGTGTCTGTAAAGGATGGAAAGATAGTGATAATGACCTCTTACATTTTTACAGATTTTTCTCATGCATAAAATTCATTAGCATACTCTTCGAGGTATGAATTATTTTCCCTTCTTCCTTGGTGGGTGAAATAAGGTTCCAAGAGGTCAGCTGACTGGCCCAAGGTTGCCAGAAAGGGGGAGTGCAGTAAGCCCATGGCAGAAGCCAGCCCTGCTGATTCTAAGTAGGCCAATATTCTTGCTACAGTTCCTTGCTTCTTACGTTATTGATTTTAGAGTAAATTGGCGAGAAGACCAATCTGAGTTACTGAGTGGTAAACTATTTAAAGTGTTTTATATTTTCTAGCACAAAGGATAACTTGAAACAAAAGCTAATCTTATGAACCATGTGGGGTTTCTGCTTTTTTGAGTGATAATGATGGAAAGATATTGATGACATTTGTGGAGCACTAGGCACTGGGCTCAATGCTTTCTGTCTATTAGTCTCTCTCTCTTTTTTTTTTTTTTCGAGAGGGAGTTTTGCTCTTTTGCCCAGGCTAGAGTGAAGTGGTGTGATCTCGGCTCACTGCAAACTCCCCCCCCAGGTTCAAGCAATCCTCCTGCCTCAGCCTCCCAAGTAGCTAGGATTACAGGTGTCCGCCATGACGGCTGGTTAATTTTTGTATTTTTAGTAGAGGTGGGGGTTTCACCATGTTGGCCAGGCTGGTCTCGAACTCTTGACCTCAGGTGATCCACCTGCCTCGGCTTCCCAAAGTGCTAGGATTACAGGTGTGAGCCACCGCGCCCGGTCTCTATTAGTCTCTTTAATCCTCAGTCTAACTTAGAGGGGTCAGTGCCACTATTTTCCTTATTCTACCGATGAAGAAGTGGGCTCAATAACGTGAAGTGACTGCTCTGTGTTAGTCATAGAGTGGCTGAGTTGAAATTCCCTCTTGGCCTTTTTGACTTCAAAGCCTATCCTTAATTACTAACTCTACAGACATACCTTGTGTAACCCACATTTATTTCATTACATTCAGAGTGGACACAAGTATTGTGAAAGAGCTTCAACCCCATACTTAAGGAATTTAAGCATTTCCCCTGAGATCCCATCTTCTATACCAGTGAATGGATCTTTACAGACCAACTGTGTTAATAAGAATGTGCATTAAGGCCTAGTGCAGTGGCTCATGCCTGTAATCCCAACACTGTAGGGAGGCCAAGGCAGGAGCCCAGGAGTTCAAGACCAGCCTGAGCAACATAGTAAGATCCTGTCTTTTTTTTTTTTTGAAACAGAGTTTTACTCTTTTTGCCCAGGCTGGAGTGCAATGGCACAATCTTGGCTCACTGCAACCTCTGCCTCCCGGGTTCAAGTGATTCTCCTGCCTCAACCTCCCAAGTAGCTGGGATTACAGGCATGTGCCACTACGCCTGGCTAAATTTTTTTTGTGTTTTTAGTAGAGACAGGGTTTCACCATGTTGACCAGGTTGGTCTTGAACTCCTGACCTCAAGTGATCTGCCCTGCCTTGGCCTCTCAAAGTGCCGGGATTACAGGCATGAGCCACTGTACCCGGCTGTACTGTGTCTTTAAAAAAGAAAAAAAAAAAAGTACATTACATTCAATTTTTTAATCCTTTTTTACTTGAAATTTTTTTATTGTGGCAAATATACATAATATAAAATGTACCATCTTAACCATTTTAAGTATATAGTTCAGCGGCATGAGGTGCATTCACATCGTTATGCAACCATCACCATCAGCCATCTGCAGAATGTTTTCATCTTCCCAAATTGAAGCTCTGTGCTCATTAAACACTAACTTCCCCTTCCCTCCTTCCTCCCTCCCCTCAACCCCTAGAAACCACCATTTTGCTTTCTCTCCCTGTGAACTGATTACCCTAGGTGCCTCGTATTAGCGGAATCATGCAGTACATGTCCTTTTGTGATAAACCTAATTTTTATAAGCAATCTCTTTTATTCCCTTTTTAATGTTTTTCTTTTCTTTTTCTTTTACTGTCAGTGATCATATTTAAATATAAGCAGTTTCTTTTAATATGTTAGGAGTACTTGTGTAAAGAAATCTACCAGGTACCTTGTATGAATTAAATAATTCTGCTATAATGGGAATATTCCTCTCCCCGCCTCCACATTTAACTAGTAATTTTCTTCAAGTGAGTCACTTTGATCTCATATACTTTACAGACTCGTAGACATTTGAAAGTGCAAAAAATGTATTTGTGGCTGGCTAGGTTTACTTTCTTTTTATATTTTAAAAATATATTTTTAATTTTAATTTTATTTTTGTAGAGACAGAGTCTCGCTCTGTTGCCCAGGCTGGTCTCAAACTCCTGACCTCAAGTGATCTTCCTACCTTGGCCTCCTAAAGTGCTGGGATTACAGGTTTGAACAACCATGCCTGGCCAGCTAGGCTTAAAAAATTAGATAATTAGAAATTAGGTAATTTCTCTAGGGCTTCGAGGTTGCGTATTTTTTTTGTGCGTATTATTATTGCCATTCAGCAGTTAGTTACCCACCTTGGCAACAAGGACACTGAGGCTGCAGGAGCCCCACAGGCCATAAATTGCAGAACTGGGCTTCTGGACCAGGCTGGCATCTTCTGAGAGCCCCAGGTGCTGACCTGGCCTGGTTCTTCCTAGTGAGCATCACTGCCGGGTCCAGGGGCAAGAAAGCAGCATGGCCTTCCCCTGGTGCCTAAGCCCTTTTTCCTCAGGGGCTCCCCTGTGGTATTCAATCTGCTTCCCTGCCTCTTCTAGGAAATGGCCCGCCAGCTGCTGGCAGTGTTTGGCGGCTACTACATCCGGCTTCTAGTGACCTCCCAGCTCCCTCAGGCAATGGGGACACGACACACGAACTCTCCGAGAATTCCATGCCCCTGCCAGCTCATAGAAGCCTACATCCTAGGCACAGGGTGCTGCCCGTTCCTGGCGAGGTGACCTAGGGATGAAGGTACTCATCTTCCTCCAAGACTGAGCAGTCAGGAAGGCTTCAGGAGCCCAAGATGGCCAATGGGGAGCCCCAGGTGAGGAGAGAAGCATCTGGGGGCACTCCAAAAGGGGCCTCTGATGTCAGCCACTGGCGTGTTGTGCTCACTCCAGGGCCCAGCACAAAAATCCTTGTTTGACATCTCATGCTGACCCCCTGGCCTTTGCAGAAGCTGATGGTTACAGAGCTAGTCCCACCAAAGCTACTCTCTCTGCTGCTTAGAACTGTGGACATGTATGGAAGGACTGGACCCCCATTGCTTTCGTTGTTCAGAGAGCCCAGGAGACATGAAGATGACCAAACTGGGCAAATTATGTGTCCAAAACTTGGCCTCAGATGATGTTTCCATCCCCAACCCCTTCATGCCAGATGGGGAAACTGAGGCTCAGAGAGGATACTGCTCTATGTGGCATTGCCTTGAACCCCTAAAATTATCAGACTGCCTTTTTCCAATATAAAGAAAAAAAGTAAGTTTTCAGAATTCTCTCAATTTTTTAAGTTTTTCTCCCCCATATTTTGTGAAAAGCAGTGGTACGTGTACATGTTGTCTACCAGTACACAGGCTACAGAAGAGAGAGACAGAAGAAAGAGATGAAGGACAGATAACTGTTGATAGGAATATTTGAGAAAGATTGGTCCTGTTTGACTTGAGGACTTACTTGGTTCACAGGCATGCACGCTTGTGGTTGTGGTTTTATATTACAGATGTAGAACAACGGTTATGTTTCCCGACACGAACATTGTCCTGGAATGAAGTGTAATCAGCCACTTGTGGAATTCTGTGAAGAGCTCAGAAGCTTCCAAGTGATCTGCTCCTGAACAAGTTTGAAGACCTGTTGTTTCATAGACCCAAGTCCAAACGCCCTGACCTGGCATCTGAAGGATCCCCAGCCCCCAAGATCTAGCCTTCATCTGCGATTTTGGCTTCATCTCCCACAAAACCCCTTTATGAGTTGATGCTCTTTCCTGGACTGACATACCTATTCCTTTCCATTTGTTGGACTCCTATTCATGCTTCAAAATCCAGCTTTCTTAGTCTCTTCTTTAGGAAGCCTTCCCACACAGCCAACCCTGCTGCTCTCTGCCTCCTTTAAATTCCTGATACAGCTGCTGCTTGTTCTGACGTTTTATGGTATTGATTCTGTTTTTCTGTGTATATGCCAGTTTTTCTAGCTAGACTGTAAGCTCCTTAAGGACAGAGACTACACCTTGTATGTTTTGTGCATGACCTGGACCTGCTAAGAAAAAAAAAATCCCATGGATTGATTGCTTTGCCATCCCCACAGCAGCTTTTGCAAATTGCTGTCCAAACTCACTTGAATGATGACATTGCTATGGACCTGGGTTCTGGACCTGATCTGCCACTTCAAGCTGTGTAATTTTTGGCAAGTTGCTTTCTTTGTCTGGTCCTCAGTTTGCCCATCTATATAATGGGTGGATTGGATGATTTTTTTTTTTTAATTGAGACGGAGTCTCGCACTGTCACCCAGGCTGGAGTGCAGTGGCACGATCTTGGCTCACTGCAACCTCTGCCGCCTGGGTTTAAGTGATTCTCATGCCTCAGCCTCCCAAGTAGCTGGGAATACAGGTGTGCACCACTACGCCTGGATAATTTTTTGTATTTTTAGTAGAGATGGGGTTTCGCCATGTTGGCCAGGCTGGTCTTGAACTCCTGACCTCAGGTGATCCGCCCACCTCGGCCTCCCAAAGTGCTGGCATTACAGACGTGAGGCACCACAGCTGGCCTGGATGATTCTTAAGGGCCCTTCTAGGACCAAAGTGCTGGGAATTTCTAGCTTATTCTGCCCCCTTGTAGCCCTTGGCCTGTCTATCTTTATCCACATGCAGAAACATCTGGCAACCCCACATGGCTGAGATGACCTGGGCCTAGGACACCCTTGGACAGAAGACTGGCCTACCTAGCAGACCTGGATTTTTCTTCCTGATCTGCTGCTTCCAAGTTGTGTGACCTTGGCTAAGTCACTTAACCTTTCTGATTGTCATTTCACTTTTTAATAAAGTGGATCTGGTGAACAAGAAATGTAATAAACACGTGGCTTGCCATTCAAGAGATGAGTCTGACCATTCACTTTCTGTGTGCCAGAGAAGAGAGATCATGGGTATAGACCAGCCCCTGGAAAGGCTGCTTTGGTCAAGGCTGAGAGCAGCTTTGCTCAAGGAAATTATTCACAAAGGTGACCACTGTCTTTCTGACTGGCACAGAGGAAATGTTGGCTGTGAATGTGACCAATACAAAGAAGCCCGTATTTCTCAGTTAGTCCTAGAACCCCGGTAAGTAATTAACAGAATAAAAATGTGTTTGTTAAATGACAAAGCAGCAGTTTTTCAATTTTTAAGGTCTACTTAAGAGCCTTTGATGTGTGTTTCTTTTCCTGCCTTTTCCTTTCTTTAGAATTTTTGATGGTCTTACCTGGTGGGTGGGGCTTTCAGGGTATGCCCCCAGTGTACATTTCTCGGCATCTTTAAAATCCCTATGATCTCTGTCTCACCTACTTTACAGGGTTGCTATGAAGATCACATACTACACACAGGAATGCTCATCAGTTTTTAAATTTTAGTTAATTTTTGTTTATTTTTTTAATGTAATTTTTTTCAGAGAGATAAGGTCTTGCTATGTTGCCCAGCCTAGTCTTGAACTCCTGGTCTCAAGTGATCCTCCCGCCTTGGCCTCCCATGCTGCTGGGATTACAGGTGTGAACTACCATGCCCAGCCAGCTCCTAAGTCTTAAGGCTCTGTGTTAGTGATAGGTGTGGCCATGGTGGAGGCAGTGCGATGTCTTCGAGTGAGAGTGAAGGTGGTAACTCATTGCATGGATTCTAGAGTTCTGTTTATTCTAATCCAAGTTCTTCCACTTAAAAACAATGTTTTTCCTCTCATTGAGTCTCATTCCTCTCTATAGGATGGGAATAAGAGCACCTACTTGGCAGGTTGTTGTAAGGATTAAATGATGTAAAAAAATGTCAAGTGCTTGCAACTTTGAATTCCAAACTTGAGTGAAAGCTCAATAAATTGTTGCTTAAAAAATTTTTTGTCTTGTATATTGTAGGTACCTGATGTATATTTTTGTTGATCTAGCAGGTCATTAACAGTTAAGGTTATTCAGTCTGCCTCAGACCTCAGCTATTTCAGTGCCATGAGGTATATTTATGTCAATAAAGATTTTAGTCAAATCTCTGGAATTCAGCATCCAGAGATAATATAGCAGGGAGATAAAGAGCAAGCTGGTGACTTTGGGCCAGATACTCACTCTTTCTGTACTCCCTGTACCTAATTTCCTCATGTATTAAGGGGGGAGTGTGATAATAAGGGGGATTAACGGGAGTGATTGATGTGAAGCACAAAGCCTGGTCCACAGTAAGGGCTCAGTCAGTGGGGGCGTTTGTTCTGCAGCTGCTGGCTGCTGTTGGCTCCTAGTTTATGTTATCCTATGTTATCTTATAGTTGAGTGTTTTTACATTAAGTCTGTGATTCATTTTGAGTTAGTTTTTCTGAAGGATATAAAGTCTCTATCTGGATTAATTTTTTTTTTTATTGTTATACTTTAAGTTTTAGGGTACATGTGCACAATGTGCATGTTTGTTACATATGTATCCATGTGCCATGTTGGTGCGCTGCACCCATTAACTCGTCATTCAGCATTAGGTATATCTGCTAATGCTGTCCCTCCCCACTCCCCCGACCCCACAACAGTCCCCGGAATGTGATGTTCCCCTTCCTGTGTCCATGTGTTCTCATTGTTCAGTTCCCACCTATGAGTGAGAACATATGGTGTTTGGTTTTCTGTCCTTGGGATAGTTTACTGAGAATGATGGTTTCCAGTTTCATCCATGTCCCTACAAAGGACATGAACTCATCATTTTTTATGGCTGCATAGTATTCCATGGTGTATATGTGCCACATTTTCTTAATCCAGTCTATCGTTGTTGGACATTTGGGTTGGTTCCAACTCTTTGCTATTGTGAATAGTGCCGCAATAAACATACGTGTGCATGTGTCTTTGTTGCAGCATGATTTATAGTCCTTTGGGTATATACCCAGTAATGGGATGGCTGGGTCAAATGGTATTTCTAGTTCTAGATCCCTGAGGAATCACCACACTGACTTTCTATCTGGATTAATTTTTTGCATATTGTTCCAGCACCATCGGTTGAAAAGACTCTCTTTGCTCCATTGTATTGCCTTTGCTTTTTTTTTTTTTTTTTTTAAGGATCAGTTGACTATACTTATGTGGGTCTATTTCTGGGCTCTCTATTTGTTCCATTGATCTATGTGTCTGTTCTTTCCCAATAACACACTGTCTTGATTACTGTAGCTTTATAGTAAGTCTTGAAATTGGGTAGTGTGAGTCCTCCAGCTTTGTTCTTCTCTCTCAATGTTGATTTGGCTATTGTGTGTCTTAACGCCTTTCCATGTAAACTTTAGAATCAGTTTGTCAGTATCCACAAACTAACTCACTGTTTATTTTGATTGGGATTGCATCAAATCCATAGATCAAGTTGCAAGAACTGACATTTTCACAATATTGATTTCTGCCCACAAACATAGAATCTGTCTTCATTTATTTTGTTGTTCTTTGATTTCTTTTATCAGTTTTGTAGGGCTTTTTCCCTTTTCCTACAGTTTTTTTTTTCGTAGTTTTTCTTATAGATCTTGTACATATTTTGTTAGATTTATAAGATTTATACCTAAATATCTTATTTTTGGGGGTGCTAATAAAAATAGTATTGTGTATTTAGTTTCAAATTTCATTTGTTCATTGCTAACGTATGGGAAAGTGTTTGACTTTTTATCTACTCACATTGTATCCTGCAACCTTGCTAAAATCTCTTATTAGTTTTGGGAGTTTCTTTGTTGATTCTTTTGTTGATGAGATAATCATCTCACGTGTAAACAAAGACAGTTTTATTTCTTCCTTCCTCATCTGTATATCTGCATACTTTTTATTTCCTTTTCTTGTCCTATTTCATTGGCTTGGACTTCCAGTATGATGTTGAAGAGCAGTGGTAAGAGAGAACATTCTTGCCTTGTTTATGATTGTAGTGGGAGTTTCTTGTGTCTTTTTTTTTTTTTTTTTTGAGACAGAGTCTTGCTCTATTGACCAGGCTGGAGTACAGTGGAGCAATCTCAGCTCACTGGAACCTCCACCTCCTGGGTTCAAGCGATTTTCCTGCCTCAGCCTCCTGAGTAGCTGGGATTACAGGCCTGCACCACTATACCCGACTAATTTTTATACGTGGTTTTCTTTCTTGTTTTTTTTTTAAGAGATGGGGTTTCTCCATGTTGGCCAGCCTGGCTCAAACTCCTGACCTCAGGTAATCTGCCCTCCTTGGGCTCCCAAAGTGCTGGGATTACAGGTGTGAGCCACCATGCCTGGCCTTCACTATTAAATATGATGTTAGCTCTGGACTTTTTGGTAGGTTTTTTTTTGTTTGTTTTGTTTTTTTGAGACAGAGTCTTGCTCCATCACCAGGCTGGAGTGCAGTAGCCTGATCTCACCTCACTGCAACCTCTACTTCCTGGGTTCAAGCAATTCTTCTGCCTCAGCCTCCCGAGTAGCTAGGACTACAGGCATGTGCCACCACGCCCAGCTAGTTTTCTTGTGTTTTTAGTAGAGATCAAGTTTCACCATGTTGGACAGGATGGTCTTGATCACTTGACCTTGTGATCCGCCCGCCTCGGCCTCCCAAAGTGCTGGGGATTACAGGCATGAGCCGCTGTGCCCAGCCCTAGTAGGTTTTTTGTTTTGTTTTGTTTTGTTTTGTTTTGAGACAGGATCTCACTCTGTCACCTAGGCTGGAGGCTGGAGTGCGGTGGCACGATCACAGCTTACTGCAGCCTTGATCTCCCGAGCTCAAGCAATCCTGAGTAGCTGGGTTTATACCACACCTGGCTAATTTTTTTTTTTTTTGAAATGGGATCTCACTCTGTCACCCAGATTGGAGTGGAGTGGTGGGATCTTGGCTCACTGCAACCTCTGCCTCCCAGGCTCAAGTGATCCTCTCACCTCAGCCTCCTGAGTAGCTGGGACCATGCTTGGCTACCAAAAGGTAGAGACAGGGTTCTGTCATGTTGGTGTTGTTCAGTTTGGTCTTGAACTCCTTAGTTCAGGTGATCCACCCACCTTGGCCTCCCAAAGTGCTGAGATAACAGGCATGAGCCACCGTGCCTGGCCTGGGCCACCACACCCAGCCATAATTTTTTAGTTTTTTGTAGAGATGGAGTCTCATTATGTTGCCCAGACTGGCCTTGAACTCCTGGAGTTGATCCTCCCACCTCAGCCTTCCAGAGTGTTGAGATTTCAGGCCTGAGCCACCATGCCCAGATGACATATTCTTTAACAAGTTGAGAAAGTTTCCTCTCTATTCCTTTCTTACTGAGAGGAAATTAGCTTTCTTTTGATTAGTCATTGCATAGTATATCTTTGTTCATCCTTTTACTTTTGACCTCTTCACATTCTTATATTTAAGGTTTCACCCTTGTAGGCATGTAAGATTTGCTTTTTTGAAATAAGTTTTTTTCTAATTCAAAGTATTTACTATACTATAGCTAATGTGTTTACTGATAGACTTGGATTTGAATGTACCATCTTACTAATAATTCTGTTGGTTTTTCTCTTAATGTGTTCTTTTCTTTTTTTCTGTCTTTTTTCCTTCTTTTGGATTAAGGTTGTTTGTTTTGGGTAATTTCTCCTTTATTAGCATATTAGCATACTTTTCTTTTAGTTCTTACCCTAGATTTAACAAGCATCTTTGACTTATTGAAGTGTATTATAAGTGATCACTTTTATCATTTCCTGGACAACCCAGCGACTATACAGTTCTTTTTTTTTTTTGATACGGAGTCTCCCTCTGTGGCCCAGGCTAGAGTGCAGTGGCATAATCTTGGCTCACTGCAACCTCCGCCTCCCAGGTTCAGGCGATTCTCCCACCTCAGCCTCCTGAGTAGCTGGAATTACAAGTGTGCACCACCACACTCTGATGATTTTTGTATTTTTAGTAGAGACAGAGTTTCACTATGTTGTCCAGGCTCGTCTCGATCTCCTGACCTCAAGTGGTCCACCTGCCTCAGCCTCCCAAAGTGCTGGGATTACAGGTAAGAGCCACTGTGCCTGGCCCCAACAACTATACAGTTCTTTCACCTTTCTACCTGTTACGGTAGTCTTGTCATGGATTTCAATTTTCTATGTATTTTAAGCCACAACAGACATTCTTATTGATGCTTTCTATAGTCAATATTCATTTGGATTTATTCACGTTTCTTTTTGTTACTCTTTGTTACTTCTTTTTTATTACCCTTTGTTCCTTTCTGTATTTCTGTACATCTATTTTGGATCCTTCTTCTGGAACTAACTTTAGAATTTTTCTTCAATATAGTATCATATTTAGTATAGTATATTTAGAAATACCTTTAGTATTTTCCTTTCAGTACAGATCTTATGGTGACAAATTCAATTTTTGTTTGCTGAGAAGTCTGTATTTTGTTTTTATTTTTGAAAGATATTTTTGGTAAGTAAGGAATTCTAGGTTAGTGCAGTTATTTTCTTTCAACCTTTTGAAGATGTCATTGGTTTCTGTTGTTTCTGTTGAGAAGTCATCTGTCAGCCCCATTGCTGCTCTTAACATTTTCTCTTTGCATTGAGTTTTAGCAGTTATATTCTGATGTGCCTAGCTGTAGCTTTTAAAGTATTTTTCCTGCTTGTGCTTGTTCATAGCACATCTTGAATCTGTGACATGATAATCTTTCATCACAGCATTCACCTTCTTCTCTCTCATCTTGTTTAGGACCCTAATGATAAGTGTTAGACCTTTTCACTATATCTCTAAGACCCTTCTTGGTATTTTTGCATTCTTTTGGCTCTTTGTGATTCAGCCTGGATATTTTCTACTGACTCGTCTTCTCCATTAATCTTGCCTTCATTTGTGTTTAATCCTATCAATTGAGTTTTTTTTGTTAACCCTATGCTTCATTTAAGAATCAATCCAGTTTCTAATTTTTTTCTTTTCTTTTTTTTTTTTTTAAGAGGCAGGGTCTTGCTCTGTTGCCCAGGCTGGAGTGCAGTAGCACCATCACAGCTCACTGCAGCCTTAAACTCCTGAGACCTAAGACTCCCAAGTAGCTAGGACTATAGGTAGCTGCCACCATGCCTGGCCAATTTTTAAATGTTTTGTAGAGACGGGGTTTTGCTGTGTTGCCCAGGCTGGTCTCGAACTTCTGGCCTCAAGTAATCCTCCTGCCTCTGCCTGCCAAAGCACCGGGATTACAGGTGTGAGCCACCATGCCCAGCCTGAGTTTTTAATTTCATCCATCATAATGTTCAGGTCTATAATTTTGTTTTTTTAAAAAATAGTTTCCAGTTCTCAAATGAAATTACCAATCTTGTCAACTATTCTCCTCAATATTTAATTGTACTGCTTTTAAAGTTCACGTCTACAAACTCTAATATCAGGTTCTTTTTTTTTCTTTTGCTTTTCAGTCAGTTGGTCTTATTTTTTGATATTCATGGTAATTTTTCATTAAATGCTAGACATTTTGAAAAATGAAAGATCGAAGAGGTATACAAGGCTCTGGATCTTCCCTCAGACAGGATTTAGTTTTGCTTCTGGGAAAAGTAGGCTTGAGATAAACTTGACCCTGGGCTTTGTGAGAGCTAGTCTAGTTGTGATTAAACCTTACTCTCAGGTTGTAGCCCTTCAGGGGTTTTAGCTGAAAACGTGTGTGTGTGTGTGCGTGTGTGTGTATGTGTGTGTGTATATATATATATATATATATAAAACCAGGACTCCTCTTTCATGGTGAGTCCTAAACCTCCAATTATTGTTACCCCAAGCTGTGAGACTTTTTTTTTTTGAGACAGAGTCTTGCTGTGTCTCCCAGGCTGGAGTGCAGTGACACGATCTTGGCTCACTGCAAGCTCCGCCTCCCGAGTCCACTCCATTCTCCTGCCTCAGCCTCCCCAGTAGCTGGGACTACAGGCGCCCGCCACCATACCCGGCTAATTTTTTGTATTTTTAGTAGAGATGGGGTTTCACTGTGTTAGCCAGTATGGTCTCTACCTCCTGACCTCATGATCCACCCGCCTCGGCCTCCCAAAGTGCTGGGATTACAGGCATGAGCCCCCGCGCCCGGCCGCTGTGAGGCTTCTGAAATCTCTACTCAACTTTTCAGCTACTTGGACTCTGCTTAGGACTTGGCAGGTGCCTCGAGGGGATAAGAAGACTTCGTTGCTCATCTCCTCTCTCTGTACTTTTCTCTTCAGCATCTTGGCCCCTCATGTCCTGACTATGTTGATATTTCTCGGATGCATTCAATCACATTTAAGAAAAAAGAACAGTTGCTTTTAAACTGCTGTCAGCAGGAGGGTTGGTCTGATACAAGCTAGTTTGCCATGATCAGAAGTAAATCCAGCTGTGGCTTCCATGATTATTTTTATTGTTATTATTTGAAAATCCCTCAGAGAAAGATGTCACCCTGTAGCTGAGAGCCCTTTAAAAAAGTCACAGGATAGAGGCTTCTTTGCATCCCTTCTGTGAAGGAGTTTCTAAATTATCAAAGCAGGAAGCGACATTTAAGGAGCATCTTTTTTGTGTAAGGCACCTGCTATAGTTGTTGCGGAAAGCAGTCCAAGAAATAAGGAATATGGGGTTTGCTGGGGAAGGAAAGTGGGACCTTGGCGTGGGAGGAGGTGAGGAATGCATAGGACAGGGGGAATCTGGGTAAGAGGGTGGATCAGGGGATACAGTATGAGAATGGGCAGTGGAAAAGGACTCTGGACATGAGGTCCGGGAAAGTGAACTGTATCTTCACTCAGCGGATGCCAGTGGGGTCTCATCCCATGGGGAAGAGGTGCCACGATGCAGTGAGCTGACAACTCCACACACATATGGTAAGCCCCTCTGCCTCCTTCCGGCTATAGTTCTTTTACCTTTTCCTGCTAAATATTGCCACCCTTCTTAATATGGTCATCTGGATGTCCCATAGGCTCCTTCAGCTTGGAATAGCCCAAAATTAAGTGATCTGCTGTGTGTTGTCAACTTGGCCTAAATACCACAAGGATCTCATTCCCTAGAATCTTCTTTCCTGTATGGTTCTGAGTTAGAATTGGCCAGCTTTGCCTGAAAATATGACTCGAGGTCCTCTTCTTCATCCTTACTGCTGCTGCCCTACTTTAGGCCTGTAGCACTGTCTGTCCTGATCGCCTGGGCAGTCGCTTAATTTGTTTTGTTTTGTTTTAGTAGAGATGGGGTCTTGCTGTGTTGCCCAGGCTGATCTCAAACTCCTGGCCGCAAGTGATCCTCCTGCCTCTGCCTCCCATAGTTCTGGGGCCACAGACATAAGCCCAGCCTCTTAATTTGATTTCTGCATTAGTCATGATCCACTTGGGAGACAGAAACCACATTACAATTTGAATATGAGAAGTTTAATATAAGTACTAACTAGAAGAGGGGATTGGAGTAATGAAGGAGTGGTAAGAAGTCAGGAGAGCTTTAAAGAATATAGAGAATAATGGACATAAGGAGC
Source organism: Hylobates moloch (assembly GCF_009828535.3). Taxonomy (NCBI): domain Eukaryota; kingdom Metazoa; phylum Chordata; class Mammalia; order Primates; family Hylobatidae; genus Hylobates; species Hylobates moloch. The sequence continues at coordinate 86,745,562 of NW_026652285.1, forward strand.
AGCCAGCACCCCTAGAACTAAGAAAGAACCCCCCCAAGCTCTATCCCCACCTGAGATCCAGATCTTGCTGGGAAGGGCATGGCTGTGGCTCACAATGGCAGAGAAGTCTGGGAGAATGTTCTAGAAATCTGCCCTTGGGTGCCAGGGAAAGCTGTCATGGAACAGTGTCTGCTTAGAGGCACACCTATTTGTGGGGGACACTAGGAGAAACTGCTAGTTGCAAAGTGCTACTGACCACCACCCTCTGCGGGATTCCTGTTCTGGAAAAGTTGCCTGCACTGCGGGAGGGTGATGTTGGAGAAGCTGTGAGCTCTGCAGCTGTGAGCTCTGTGCTGTTAAGAGGAGCCCAGCACAACCAGGGCGGAAGGCCCCTTCCTCCTCCAATGTCTCTAGCTCCCACTCCTGACAGAGCCTAGCATTGCACCAACTACCAAAAGAAAAATCTTTAAAGGGCCAGCTCCATTTTTGAAGAGCAGGCGATGAACAGTCAATTTGGGGTCCAGAGCAATAACTGAATGTCATTCTACCATTATCGAGGGGCCGCATAACCAAGTGGTTAAGAGTGTGGACTCTGCAGCTGGGTTTTCTTGAGTTCAGGTCTTAGCTCTGGCACTTAATGTGAATTAGTGTAAACCTTAAAAGATTTATTTAACCTGTGTCTCAGTTCCCTAATCTGTAAAATCAGGTAGTAACAGTTCTAACCTTGTTGGGTTATTGTGCTGATTGGGTTGATGTTTATGAAGCACTTAGGAGAGGATCTGGCACAGAGTAAGCAAGGGACCAGACTGTCTATTGCGATTACTATTACACTCAAATCGTGGTGGTATGCACCTGTAGTCCCAGCTACTTGGGAGGCTGAGGCAGGAGAATCACTTGAACCCGAGAGGTGGAGGTTGCAGTGTGCTGAGATCGTGCAACTGCACTCCAGCCTGGATGACAGAGCGAGACTCCATCGCAAAAAAAAAAAAAAAAAAAAAAAAAGAAAAAAAAAATCCATCCCTCAAATTGTAGCCAGGATGGGCTTTTCATTGAAGGTATGAATTTTACCTTCACATAAAATTCCATTGTGGAATTTTACTCCACAATTCCATGGCATAGACATCATATTCCTTTATTCTTCTCTTTTCTGAGGCGGGGAAGGCACAAGGAGTGCTAACTAATAAGTTGTCTTCTGGCCGGGTGCAGTGGCTCACGCCTGTAATCCCGGCACTTTGGGAGGTCGAGGTGGGCAGATCACCTGAGGTCAGGAGTTTAAGACCAGCCTGACCAAAATGGCAAAACCCTGTCTCTACTAAAAATACAAAAATTAGCTGGATGTGGTGGCACCTTCCTGTAGCTACTTTGGAGGCTGAGGCAGGAGAATCCTTGAACCTGGGAGGTGGAGGTTGCAGCCAGCCAAGATCATGCCACTGCCCTCCAGACTGGGTGACAGAGCAGGACTCCGTCTCAGACAAACAAACAAATAAACAAACAACAAAAAAAGTGTTGTCTTCCAACTCGCCTTGTTTGTTATGGTCTGAATGTTAATGTTCCCCCAAATTCATGTGTTGAAATCTTAACTCCCAAGGTGATGGTATAAGAATTGTGGTCTTTGGGAGGTTTAGGAGGATTAGGTCATGAGAGCGGAGCCCTCACGATTGAGATTAGTACCTGTATGAAAGAGCCTGAGAGAGACCCCTCACCCCTTCTGCTATGTGAGAACACAGCGAGAAGCGCCCTCTATGAGGAACAGGCCCTCACCAGACACTGATTCTGCTGGAGGCTTGATCTTGGATTTCCCAGCCTCCAAAACCGTGAGAAATAAACTTCTGTTGTTTGTAAGTCACCCAGTTTTGGTATTTTCCTTTAGTAGTCTGAACAGACTAAGGCACTGTTCATAGTACAAAAGTCGGAAATCAGGCTGTGTCACTTTTTTGCTTAAAACTCACCTGTGGCATCCCATTATTTTCGAGATAGAGTTCAGCTCCCTTTCCCTGGATACAAAGCTCTTGATGCTCTGCCCACTTCATCTCCCACCAAACCCTGGCTCAGGTTTTCACTTGAGTCATTCCAGACTTGGTACTTTGCTACCCTCACGCCCTCCCAGGTCATGTCCCTATTTTCCAACTTTGCTGATTGTATTCCCTCCTTCTGGAATGTCATCCCTTCTCCTTTTAGCTAACTCCTCTTCAACCTTCAGAAAACTCAAGCACCGCCTCCTCCAGGAAGCCTTCCATGAATCCCCAAGTCAGTTGCGAAATGCTCCTTTGTCATTTTGCTCTCCAAGTTTTTGCCCTGTTATGTCAGAGTGATACACATCTGTGCCTGGCTCCCTGGCTAATGTGGAAACCATGTGGGGTCTTCTGCATATTACTCACAGTTGCATGCTCTGTGTTTCAGCACGAACAGTGCTGCGTATCTGCACTGGCTATGCATTGCATAACTCTAGGGCTGCTGCTTGTAGAGTTTTTCACAACATGCCCTGCTGTTCCCTATGGCCCTGAGCATCAAATGGAGTTGCACAGTAGGTGAGCAGAATTGTGCCCTGAAGCTCTGGACGTTTATGACAGTGGCCTGTTATACAAACTGGCCTCTCCTAATATAGCACTTCCTTATTAGGTTGGTTAGGAGTGACTGAAACAAATGTGTTAATGTGTTAAAATGACAAAACCACATTTCTTTCCAAGAGGTGCCAGGGTCTAATTGCTCCATGTTCTTGGGAATCTCAGAGGTAGGGCTGGCAAAGGGGGAAGTAGGAGAGACACTTCCTCTGATGTGACCAAGGACTTTAATTGCGGGCAGCTCCCCCCACGGTGGCTTTTTCAGAAGCTGGAGTGACTCTTGATGGTGGCACAGGGACGGCTCAGACGTCTTCTCCTCCTGCAGGGGAGTTTCTGAATCAGTCTTCATGGCTCCTGTCCACTGCCCTCTTCCTCATGGAAGCCCAGCAGCTGTGCAGCCTCAGGGACCACGTGGGGGCCGCTGGCTAGAATGCTCATGGCCTCCTAAGGGTGCACGCCTTGAGAATCATGCGGTTGTCATAGGGGAGGCGTGGATGTCTGTTTGGTACAGCACTGTGGAGAGAATTTGTGTTCAGATCTGAAAGAACAGAGGAATAAACTTATCCTGGGTAAAGGCTTTGAGTGATGTGTATATGACCTATCTTGGCCATACTGCACTCGGAGACTCCTCAAATCATTCATGGTTGTAAAAATAAAAGTTTGCTTGTATGAGCTAAGAATGATCTCAAGCTGGGTAAAGCAATGGAGATTTTAGAGTTTACTCATTACCTCAGCGTGGCCCAGCTGATCCTAATACACATCCACAGATATCATTTGTTGAATGTCTTTTTTTTTTTTTTTTTTTTGAGACGGAGTCTCGCTCTGTCGCCCAGGCTGGAGTGCAGTGGCGCGATCTCGGTTCACTGCAAGCTCCGCCTCTGGGTTCACGCCATTCTCCTGCCTCAGCCTCCCGAGTAGCTGGGACTACAGGCACCCACCATCATGCCCGGCTAATTTTTTGTATTTTTAGTAGAGACGGGGTTTCACCGTGTTAGCTAGGATGGTCTCGATCTCCTGACCTCGTGATCTGCCCGCCTCGGTCTCCCAAAGTGCTGGGATTACAGGCGTGAGCCACTGCGCCCGGCCTTGTTGAATGTCTTCTTTGTGTGGGGCCATATGCATTCATTTATACATGGTGCCTCCCTTCATCCTCCTAACAGCCTGCACAGGGGGCAATATATTATTGTTATCCTCATTTTGGAGAGAAGGATGCTGAGGCTTAGAGAGGGAGGGTCGGCGACATGCCCACACTCAGTAAGCAGCTGAGGCAGAGTTTAAACTACCATCTAATAAAGTACCACAAACTCAGTGAGAAATTAAATAAATCAAACTGCCATGGACTACTAAAGCCAGGGATTTCGACGAATATCTACTACCTAATAACTAATCTCTAATAACTGATAGAGTCTTTAGGCTGCCTTGTTACAGGCTTGAGTAACTACACCCTTTCCATTCTCCCAGAAGGCTGAAAGAAATCTGACCATGTCCCAGCAGGAGGTGGCGGGGAGGCCGAGGCGCAGAGAATCATTCAGGTGTTCCTGACACTATCACACACCCGTGTCTGGAACCTACTGAAGGACCGTAGCTGATGCTGTTGGAACATTCTTGGATTGTGAAAGCCAACAGTGGTAGAAGACCCCTCGCTGGCCTTGCGGCAACAACAGAAGATCTTGGACCCCATGTTTTGGTGGGCGGTGGGAGGAGGAAAGGGCACTGGGGCCCCTGGCTCTGCAGCTCCAATCTCAGAAGCCCATTGTTATTGAAGCGCTGGGTCATAGTGGGCCCTTCCCCTCTCTCTGACCTGCCGTAGCTCCCTGTGGCCGGCAGTTCCAGGCCCACCTGCCTGGGCCCACCACTCTGAGAGCCAGTCTTTCCTCAACTGTGCACGTCTCTCCTACCTGTGGAAAGGGCGTGGAGCCTCCACTCTGCCAGTCTTTACCTGTAGCATTGCCTTCTTGAACCACAGATGCTGGGGGCCCGGCACAGTTCTCTGGGCAGTGTCGTTTTCTAGATGAACTGAAGACTGTAGCTGAAAAACGTGAATCTCTTCTTTGCCAGGTCCTACGGCAGCAGAACCCCAGGAGATGCGGCAGCCCACACAGACAAGCTCGTGTTTAAGAGTCAGATTTGCCCTCTCTCTAGGTGTATGTGTGCTCTTGGGTTGGTTCTGTAATCTCTTTGTGCCTCACTTTATTTTATTTATTTATTTATTTGTTTCTTTGTTTGTTTATTTATTTTTTGAGACAAGGTCTTGCTTTGTAGCCCAGGCAGGAGTGAAGTGGCATAATCATAGCTCACTGCAGCCTCGAACTCCTAGGCTCAAGTGATCCTCCTTCCTCCGCTTCCTGAGTAGCTAGGACTACAGGTGTGTGACACCACACTTGGCTAATTTTTTTTTTTTTTTTTTACTTTTTACTGCCTCTGCTTCCTGAGTAACTGGGACTACAGGTGTGTGACACCACACTTGGCTAATTTTTTTTTTTTTTTTTTTTTACTTTTTGTAAAAAAACGGGATTTCGCTATTCTGCCCAGGCTGGTCTTAAATTCTTGGCCTCAAGAGATCCTCCTGCCTCAGCCTCCCAAGGTGCTGGAATTACAGGCATGAGTCACTTTACCCAGCTACTGGCCTTCCTTTCTTATCTGGAAAATGGGAACAGTAATACCACCTTGGAGTAATGAGTGTTTAGTTGTCTGTAAACTGGCTGCTCTGATGGGAGGTGCCCCAAAGTGCTTTCTGTGCTCATTGTCTTCCCATATAGTTTGTTGGCTCCATTATTCCAGCTGTGCCCAGGTCCCATGGGAGCGTGATGATGAAGCCCAGCTTTGCTGGTCCCAGTCCTGGCACTGCCACTAACTTGCTGTGTGGCTTTGGGCTAGCCCATACTGAGGCTCCCCGCGTCTGGAACAGGAAGTCAGTGGGCTGCATCATCTATCTTTCCAAGGATTCTCCCAGCTCTGATGACTGAAGTTTATAAGTCTATCTTATTCCCAACCTCCTTTCTCTTTTCCAGGCTCTGGCCATCTGCTTTTGCTCCCCTTTCTCTGTGGCCAAAGCCCTACTCTGGAAATTTCCATCATTGGTGGTCGTGTGTCGGTCACAGCACACTGGGTTCACTCCATGGCCTCATCCTTGGGTAGTGACTTCCCACCCGTCCAGTGCTCCTCTCCAGCCTCAGTCACCAGCATCTCCTCCTTGGATTATTGCAATGACTCCTAAGCATCAGCATTAAGCATCAACACAGATGAATCTTCCTCCTACAGACGTTAGATCATGTCACACCGCTGCCCAGAACCTCCCAGTGGCTTCCAGTATCATGGAGAATAAAAGAAAAGTCTTTCCCTGGGCCTCTCTTGAAAAAACTCATAATCTAACCATTTATCCACTTGTCCCTCACTGTCTCCTGCTACTTTACCCTTAACCCCATTCCCGCCGCACCAAACACACCACTGTTTGCATTTCTGCTGGAATGCTCTTCCCCTGGAGATCCACAGACTCATTCTCTCACCTGTTTCAAGCCTTTGCTTAAAGAACACTTTATCTTTTTTTTTTTTTTTTTGAAATGGAGTATCACTCTATTGCCCAGGCTGGAGGGCAGTGGGGCGATCTCAGCTCACTAACCTCTGCCTTCAGGGTTCAGGCGATTCTCGTTCCTTAGCCTCCCGAGTAGCTGGGATTACAGGTGCGCACCACCATGTCCGGCTAATTTTTGTGTTTTTAGTAGAGACGGGGTTTCACCATGTTGGCCAGGCTGGTCTCAAACTCCTGACCTCAGGAAATCTGCCCGCCTTGGCCTCCCACGTTGCAAGGATTACAGGCGTGAGCCACCATGCCCGGCCATAAACACTTTTTCTAGTGAGGGCTTCTCTAGCCTATTTACTCTGTTTAATTCTCTCTGTTTATTCCCTGTTTAAGCCTCCTCCCTGCTCCCAGCACTCTCTACTTCCCTTCCCCACCTCATGCTTCTCTGCAGCCCTTGTCATGTTCAGAAGTAGCCTAGAATTTATTTATGTGCACGTATTCACTTTCCCATTAGTAAACCCAGAAAGGCAGGAGTCTCCTGTGTTCACTGCTCCGTCCCCAGTGCAGGGTGTAGGACAGGTGGTTAACAGCGTTTATGGCATGGTTGGATGAACCTGTATGTATCTCACTTTGGTCCAGGGTCCAAGCAGGTGCTGTCACCAGGGAGCAGCAAGGAATGTCACAACCAGTAGGACACCACCTGCCTCACCCACCTGCCAAGCTGATTGATGGCTTTATGGATGACTTATAGGGTTGCCTTTGGCTGCCTTCTGGTGGGACCACCTCTCTTCCCCACCCTCTCCATCCCAAACGTGCTTTTCCTCTTCTCATGTTTCCTATTTTGGGGACAGGTACCACTATTCATTTTGTGTCTGCAGCTAGAAATGGGGCACCCCTTACCTCCCCTCCACTCACATTCATCAAGGCCTTTTGAATCTATCCCATAAATATCTCCATTGTCAGCCACCCTCCGTTCCCATTGCCCTCACCCCTAGTGCCTCCTGCGTTTGGATCCTGACCACTGCTTTCACACTAGCCTCTCTGGTGGCTCCTGGTGCAAATCCTGTTAGGTCACTCCTCCTCTGCCTTAACCCCTCAGTGGCTCCCCTGTTCTGCTGCTCGAACTTGTCTGAGGATCTGCCCCTGTCGACTTTGCCAGCTCTGTTCATTCCAACTCAGTCACTACCCTTTGGCCATAGGAGCCGCTGGCTGTGCTCCAGACTTTTTCTTACTGTTCCATCCCTGTGCCTCTGCACAAGCTGAAACCTGCACCTCCGTGTCCTCTCCCCGTTACACTTGAAGACAGCTCAGGTGTCACTTCCTTCAAGAAGCCATAATTTTTTTTTTTTTTTTTTGAGACGGAGTCTCACTGTGTCACCCAGGCTGGAGTGCAGTGGTGCGATCTTGGCTCACTGCAACCATCCTACACCCTTTGGGCTTAAGCGATTCTTTTGCCTCAGCCTCCTGAGTAGCTGGGATTATAGGTGCACACCATCACACCCAACTAATTTTTGTATTTTTAGTAGAGACTGAGTTGTGCCATGTTGGTCAGGCTGGTCTTGAATTCCCGATCTCAAGTGATCTGCCCGCCTCTGTCTCCCAAGTTGCTGGGATTACAGGTGTGAGCCACCATGCCCAGCCAGGAAGCCATCTCTTAAACCTGGGATGAATTGAGGCATTTCCTTTATGGTTCCCTTGTCCCCTGGGCTTCCCTGTGTCCTGGACCTGACTGTCATTCCAGTGTCTCCCTAAACCACAGTGGATGCTCAGTAATATTTGTTGAATGGACTGTATTTTCACTGCCTGTTTATTTGCCTACAAAAAATCAGTGATTAAAAAAATTTGTTCAGCATATACCTTTTGAGGACCTACTGGTGCCAAACACTGACTGCGGTGCTGGGGATACTGCTGTGGACAAAAGCAACAGAGCCTCACTCTCGAGGAGGCAGGGGTGGGTCCAGCCCACCTTCGGGTCCCAGGATGCAGCACGGGGCTGTGTGCAGAGTGCATATGCTCTCCATACTGATTGAATAAATACAGGAACATTGGCTGACTGTTGGACAATGGTATACTCAATCCTTCACCCCATTCTCCCTTCCATGAACAGGCTTTCTTTTTTTCTTTAATCTCAGAAGGTTATGGGAATAGAAACAGCCATGGTGTCAAGAATACTGACATTCATTGCGCATTTGGGCAGGTCCTTTGACGTTGCTGAGCTCATTTCATTTTCCTCTCCACCTTGCAAGGCAGGACTTTGTCTGATTTGCCAGATGGAGGGAATTGAGCCTAAGAAAGGTGACTTGCTCAGGTGTGGCAGCCGAGAGGAACAGCTGGTATTTTAATGTAGTTTTATCTGAAGCCAGATTTTATTCTGTCTATGCAATTCCAGAATGAGATGTTCAGAACCACCTTGGCCTCCAAGAGTTGATAGTAAGTGGTTTTTAAATGGAAAGGCTCCATCTGAAGCCTGGCAGAACAGCATAACAGTTAAGAGCACACTCCTTTTTAACTTGGATGGACTTCAGTTCCTAATTCCTGTTGCACCTTGCTGTGTAATTTCGGGCCATTTAGCCTCCTTGAACCTCAGTTTTCCAGTCTGTACAATGGTATGGTGAAACCTACCCGCAGAATGCCGTTTTAAGGATTTGGTGACATAAAGATGTCAAGTGCTTTGCAGGGTATGCGGCACACAGTAGGTGTTTAATATCACTGAGATGCTGGCTGGGACAGAGTGGGGTGTGGTGTTTCTTGCATTACCAGTACCCGTCTCTAGAGGGAAGCAGGAGCCAAAGAAAAGGGCCCTTGGGCTGTCCCCAGTGGGCTGTGAGTTTCAGGTCTCTAGGGACCCTGCAGCACTTTGATCAGAATAAGAAAGATCAGTGAGGTCAAACAGGAAGTCGTCTGGAGATAGGGGAGCCCTTAGGAGTCTTTCAGCACAGCGGGGGAGACTGGGACCCAGAGACAGAGAAACAGTGGGGTCAAGGCGAATAAGGGGTGCTTCTTGTAGCAAAGTGAATAGGTGTCCAGGAGTGGCAGGGACATTTTCTGTTTTAGTACAGAAAAATTACTCCCTCCTACCCTTAGGTCTAACCTAAGCTGCAGCTGGCAGAGTGGACAGGAGGCTGTCTGTGATGTCACAGAGTGAGGGAACTGGGGAATATTGGGGACAGTGGGGTTTGGATTGAACCACAAAGGCAGGGAGGAGGGAGGACATATGCTGAACCCCTCCCCAGCAGTCCATCCCTTTGTCCACCATGCCGTAATGTCCACTGTGCCTATCAGGTCGGCTGGAGTGGTTCTGCCTCACATGTCTTTTACCCCTTTTGGATTAGTAGGCTAGCCAGGTGTGTTCTTCTTCTGGGGCTGCTAGAGGAAGACACAGCAAGCCCCACTGTGAAAACACATTTCTAAGCCCCTGTTAGTGTCCTATCTGCTATGTTTTCATTGGCCAAGCAAGTCACATGACAATTTAGTTCCTTCTCCGCAGGAGGGGGATGTTGGTGAATTCCCGACTGCTGCCACCTCCTCTCCTGTCCTGGCATCTGTGCTATTGTGGCAGAAACCAGCCCCAGAGTGGACTGCAGATTCTCCCAGTGTGATTAGATGGGGCCCACCCAGGTAATTGTGAATTATCTCAAGGTCACTGATTAGCAACCTTAATTGTATCTTCAACTTTAATCTTTTGCAGTGGGGTCACACTCTGTCTACCACGGTGTTTAAACACTTGTATCAAGAAAATAAAAGAATGAAATAATTTCCCAATTCTAAAAGCTGGAAAAAGAACAACAAAGTAATCAAAAGGATGTATCAGATTGAAAGCAGAATTTACTAGAGTATTAAAAAGCAGATCTAATTAATCAAAATCTTTTTTTGAAAAAAATTAACAAAATAGAAATACTATGTAGCTTAATCAGGAAAAAAAGGAGAAGGCACAAATACATAAAATTAGAAAGAATAAGGGGGAAATAATTGTTGAAACAAAAGAAATTTTAAAAATCTTGAGAGTCCATAATATACTTTCATGTAAAAAAGTTTGAAAAACTATGAAGTAGATAGTTTTCTGGGAAAATACAGTTTATTAAATTGATTGCATTAAAGATAGAAACTATCAATTTCTGTAGAGGAAATTTATTAAGCAACTATTCTCCCCCAAATAGGCAACAGGTCCAGACGGTTTCACAAGGAGAGTTTCACCAAGCTTTTAAAGACCAGTTACAGTACTACATAAATTGTTCTAGAGCATATAAAATAAAACTTCCAAATTCTTTTCATGAAGCAAGTGTATATTGATAACCACATGTGATAGGGATAATACAAAAAGAAAATTACAAGGCAATGTCACCTACCAATACTGATACAAAAATTCTCAGTAAAATATTGTGAAAAGAATCCAACCTCATAGCATGAAGTTAATAAATCATGGTCAGGTGAAATTTATCTGTGGAATGGAAGTTTGATTCGATATGAGTAAAGAAACTGTGATTTTTTTCTTATAGATGCTGAAAAAAGAAAAAAGAGGGAATTGATGGATATTATATTAATATGATAAAATGGCACTCTCTCTCTCTCTCTCTTTAATTCTACCTCTATGCCTTTGTCCTAAACCCAGCTTCTTCCTTAACTTGCAAATACTGGAGCTATTTAAAATCAGGAATGAAGCACAGATATCTACTAACTTTAACATTGTAGCGGTGGCATTAACCATTGCAATCAGAAAAGGTAAATCAGAGACATAAAAATTAGAAGAAGAAGAAATTAAAGTATTTCTACCTGCAGATTACATAATAGTATTACTGGTAAACCATAGGAAAGCAAAAACAAAACTACTCAAACAGTGAAAGAATTCAGAGGGAAGCAAGGCGTACAATTAGCACACTGAACTCAATAGTGTTATTATTTGTAAGCAATAACTAACTAAAACAATAGTGAGAGAGAAAACTTCATTTACAATAGCAACAAAAGATAAAATACTTAGGAGTAAAGTTAATAAGAAATTTGCAAAATTAATATAAAGAACACTTGAAAATAGTCCTGATAGCCAACAAAGTAGGTTTGAACAAATGAAAAGCCATTGGTTGGTGGCTAGGAAGAATCAATGTTATAGATGTGTCAGTTCTTCCTGATTTATAATTTTCCCTAATTTGTAAATTTAGCACAATAATGATGAAAATAACATCAAGATTTTTTCTGAAGCTAGACAAATTGATCCTAACATTTACATGAAAAAACAAGCAAGAATAAAACAGGCAGACTCCCCAGTGGAGTAGAATAGAAAGTTCAGAAAGAGACACAAATATATATGAAAATTTAGTATATGATAATAAAGGTGTCATCTCAGATGGATGATTGGACCAAAGATATTCTCCTTAATAAATATGCTGAAATGACTATATAATCATTTGGAGAAAGTGTAAAGTTAGATCCATACTCCTTAAATACATAATAATAAATGCCGAATGGAACAGGTTATACTTCTAATGTATAATGCCATACAAGCAAACGAAGAAGTGTGGGTGAATTCCTCTATAAACTGGATGTAGGGAAAGGCTTTCTAACGACAACCCAAAGTCCAGATTCAATGAAACATTAATAAACTTGACTTGGAGGAGCTAGTATTTCTAGTATATAAACAGCACTCAAAAAATTAATGGGAAAAAGAAAAAAGAGTGGAAGACATAAACAGATAATTAATAAAAACATATAAAAATGACCCTTAAACATATGAATAGATGTTAGTCTTCACTCATGGTAAGGGAAATGCAAGTTAAAACCAAAATGAGATACCATTTCTCACCTGTAGGATTGGGAGAGGCTAAACAGTTGCTGAGGGCATGAGGAAACAGGTATCTCAGATATCGTATACTCTTACAGAAGAGAACTTGGCAGCATCTTACAAAACTGTATATATCTTTTCCATTTGGCTCAAAAGTCCATGCTGAAAAATTAACCCTAAAGGTACACCGTATTAATCTGTTCTCATGCTGTTAATAAAGATATACCTTGGCCTGGCACAGTGGCTCACGCCTGTAATCCCACACTTTAGGAGGTTGAGGAGGGCAGATCACCTGAGGTCAGGAGTTCGAGACCAGCCTGGCCAACATGGTGAAACCCCATCTCTACTAAAAATACAAAAATTAGCCAGGCACTTTGGCGGGCACTTGTAATCCCAGCTACTTGGAAGGCTGAGGCAGGATTGAACTCCTGAGTTCAACCACTTGAACTCAGGAGGTGGAGGTTGCAGTGAGCTAAAATGGTGCCAATGGGGAAAATGTGAATTAAACAATTGGTGACTCTGGGTAAAAGGTAAATGGGAGTTCTCTGTATTATTCTTGTGACATTTCTGTAAATTTGGAATTATTTCAGAAGGTATCCAAAAAGCTAATTTGTTTTCTCCTTCCTCTCTCTCTTTTTTCTTTCTTCCCTTCCCCCTTCCCCCTTCCCTTCCTTTCTTTCTTTCACAGAGTCTCGCTCTGTTACCCAGGCTGGAGTGCAGTGGCGTGATCTCAGCTCATTGCAACCTCTGCCTCCTGGGTTCAAGTGATTCTCCTGCCTCAGCCTCCCTAGTAGCTGAGATTACAGGAGCACGCCACCACACCTGGCTGATTTTTTAATTTTTAGTAGAGATGGGGTTTCGCCATGTTGGCCAGGCTGGTCTTGAACTTCTGACCTCATGTGATCCACCTGCCTCGGTCTCCCAAAGTGTTGGGATTACAGGCATGAGCCACTGCGCCCGGCCAATAGGCTACATTTTTTAAGCTTAGTTAGATGTGACAATATATTTAAAAATAATAAGACATTATTCGGTAAGGGGGAAAGGAAAAGAGGACAGATCCTCTGGTGCAATCACGAACTTTAATTGGAGGCAGCTTTTCCCATGGTGGCTTTTTTAGGAGCTGGAGTGACTCTTGCTTGGTGGCACAGGATGGCTCAGACGTCTTCTCCTCCTTCAGGGGAGTTTCCGAATTAGTCTTCATGACTCCTGTCCACCGCCCTCTTCCTCATGGAGACACCCCAGCAGCTGTGCAGCCGCCGGCTAGAATGCTCAGGGCCTCCCAATGAGGCATGGCTGGAATGGCCAGTGCTCCTGGCAGTAGCGGTTTAAGTTTCTCTTGTAAAAATTTCTTTGGGAAGCATATGCATTCAGATCTGAAAGAAGAAAGGAAAAAATTATGCTGGGTGAAGGCCTTTGAATTGGTCTTGGATGAACTGTTCTGGTTGTTTGTATCCTTTGCTGATCATTCCTCAGATTCTTGAATTCCAACGGACCCAAGGCAGACCCTAGCCTAGGACTTGGAAGTCTTTTGTGATAGGAGGAGTTTCTTGCAGTGTGTTTTGTGTTGTGCTACCTTGGTGGCTTCAGTGACAATAGGCTGTCTTGCAAAGCACAGTGACATGGAAGGTAGGAGACTTGGGCCCATCCTGGCTCTGACACTTACGTCATTCCCTAGTGCACTTGTGGGAAGTCCCTCTCCCTCCGTGAGCCTCACCCCTATGGGGGGTGGGAAGGGCAGAAGGAAGGAGTGGGTGAGCTAGTGGGGTTCCTACCTTCTCAAGCTGGATTCAAGCAGAGCTGTTCCTCTTTGATCTTTTATAGAAATTGGATTCTGTGAAATGTTGTTTTCAAGGGGGTTTAGTTGTTAGGAGAATTCAAAATGACTGGGTTGGATAATCCTTAGTTCTCAACAGGACTCCTGGGGTGGTTGTGAGTTATGTGAGACCACCTGGGCATAGAACTGGTGCCCAGCAATGTGGGTGCATTTCTTCTTCCTGGGCTGTGCCACTGTCCTGGGATTGGGCAACTGTTCTTCTGTGACCCAGAGGCATTTCACCCCCAGTTGAACTAAACTCAATCCACAAGTGTTTTCTGGCATTGTTTACTTGCCATGCACCTGGCTGGATCTGGGGGCATAACAGGGAACAAAACTGATGTGGGCCCCTGCCCTCCTGGCACTTACTGTTTAGTGGCCAAAGTAGACATCAAGTAAGCATATGAAAAATACACGTGTAAGATGATGCCGCCAGGTGTGGTGGTTACACCTGTAATCCCAGCACTTTGGGAGGCCAAGGTAGGTGGATCACTTGAGGTCAGGAGTTCGAGATCAGCCTGGCCAACATGGTGAAACCCTTTCTCTACTAAGAATACAAAAATTAGCCAGGCATGTTGGTGGGTGCCTGCAATCTCAGCTACTCAGGAAGCTGAGACAGGAGAATCACTTGAACCTGGGAGGCAGAAATTGCAGTGAGCTGAGATTGGAGATTGCACCACTGCACTCAAGCCTGGACAACAGAGGGAGACTCCATCTCAAAAAAAAAAAAAAAAAAAGATGATGCCACAAAGCCTTGAAAGGAAAGCATGGATATGTGTGCCCTTTCCCCCAAGACCTGCTCCTCCTCCTGCACTTCCTAGCTGGGAATATAGTGGAGTCAGGTCTTAGACTCTAGGGTCTCCCCAGTGTGCTCTGGAATATGACTGGGGCTGCTTGATGGGAGCAATTCCATCTCCCCATCTCGCTTAGCTGAAGTATCAATGGGGTCTGGTTATCAGGACCAGGTTCCCTGTCTGGGGGTTTCTGGTCAGTGTTAGGACCCCAATTTGGGACTCACCCTCAAACTCACTGCTGCTGGAGGAAGTGCTCTTTTTTGGCTGGATCAGGGGCGTTCTCAAAGGCAAATGGGAGACTGCGTTAATGCGCTTGGGATTTTGTCTGTCAAGCTCATCCTTCTGAAGCTGCAAATCTGGCAGTGAGAATTCCACAGGGTCATGTGGGGAGGTTTAGGTGAGATCACGGAAGTGAAGGTGTTTTGCAAGCTCTGAAGCAGCGCACACAGGCAAGTGGGAGTTATTATGGGGTGGGGGTGTACCTGAAACTACCACCTCCTGTCCTCTGAGGGCTTCCCTCACAAGCAGGTGCTGGATTCCAAGTGTGTATTTAAAAATAATACATTGTATTTGTACGTATTTATGGGCTACGTATGAAATTTTGTTACAAGCATAGAATGTGTAATGATCAATTCAGGGCAAAGTATGTATTCCTTTTAAAACATTAACTTTTTTCCATTTATAAATGTAATGCATACGCTTTATAGAAAAGTTAGGAAATATTGAATAGTATAAAGGAGGAAAAAGTGCCTCCAAACACCTCTTCCCCAAGTTATTATCACAGTTTCGGTCTTTTCCTATGCATATTTTACATAGTCCACCATATCCTAAGTATTATGGATGAATTTTACTTATTTATTTATTTATTTTTTGAGACAGGGATCTGCTCTGTTGCCCAGGCTGGAATGCAGTGGTGTGATCATAGCTCACTGTAACCTCGAACTCCTAGGCTCAAGCAATCCTCCTGCCTCAGCCTCCGGAGTAGCTAGGACTACAGGCATGTGTCACTGTGCCCAGCTAATTTTAAATTTTTTTTTTTGTAGAGAGCAGGAGTCTCACTATGTTGACAGTTGACAGGCTGGTCTCGAACCCCTGGCCTCAAGTAATCCTTTGGCCTCAGCCTCCCAAAGTGCTAGTATCACAGTTGTGAGCCACCTCACCCAGCCCTGCATTTGACTTTATTCGTATACATTATGGCATAAATATTTTTCTCATGTCACTAAATTTAAAAAATGGTTGTACAATATTCTAGTTTTTGAATAAGGTAAGATTTATTTAACCAAAGTTCTAATGTTGGATTTTTTATTATTTATTTATTTATTTATTTTTTTTTGAGAGAGTCTCACTCTGGTACCTAGGCTGGAGTGCAGTGGTGCAATCATGACTTACTGCAGCCTCGACCTCCTGGGCTCAAGTGATCCTCCCACCTCATTCTGAGTAGCTGAAATTACAGGTGTGTGCCACCATGCCTAGCTAATTTTTTTTTTTTTTTGAGATGGAGTTTCACTCTTGTTGCCCAGGCTGGAGTGCAATGGCATGATCTCGGCTCACCGCAACCTCCACCTCCCGGGTTCAAGTGATTCTCCTGCCTCAGCCTCCCGAATAGCTGGGATTACAGACATGTGCCACCATGCCCAGCTAGTTTTGTATTTTTAGTAGAGATGGGGTTTCTCCATGTTGGTCAGGCTGGTCTCAAACTCCCAACCTCAGGTGATCCACCTTCCTTGGCCTCCCAAAGTTCTGGGATTACAGACATGAGCCACCATGCCCAGTCCGGCTAATTTTTTATTATTTGTAGAGGTGGGATCTTCCCATGTTGCCCAGGCTGGTCTTGAACTCCTGGGCTCAAGTGATCCTCCTGCCTCCCAAAGTGCTGGGATTATAGGTGTGAGCCACTGTGCCCGGCCCAGATTTTGCTACCATAAATACTGTTGTGATGAACATTGTTGTATATGAGACTTAGTCTTTATATACTTCTAGGTTTCTAGAAGAACAACAAAGAAATTTGTCAATAGTCTGAGCTGTGTTCTGTGATAGGCAGCTCTGTCATTTATTAGCTGCATGCCTTAACTAATTGCTTAACCCTCACCTGCCTCTTCATTGATATCTGCAAAATGGCATGCTCAATTTGAATACTAATGTCCGCTTCTTAGAGTTATTGTGGGGATTAAATAATATCATTTTACTGTTAAAATGTGAAATATACACTCTGAAACAGTAAGGGATTTATCTGATCACAGCTGGGTCCCCAGTGCCTAGACAGCGCTTTGCATATTATAGGGTTTCAGTAATTATCATCATTCTTACCTTGGGAAAAGGCATTGATATTTTTAAGGTTCCTGATTTTTATTGTGACTCTACTTCCAGGGAAAGTATTTTAAAGGCCCTCACATGTGGATTTCTGTCAAAATACATCATTGTACTATCCTGTCTCTCAGTGGGACTCTGCCAGGTTCCTGGCCATCTGTGCTCACCCCTTCCCACCTGTGTGAGTCCTAACTTTGGCTGATTTTGACAATAATGCTTCTTTTTTTTTCTGTCTGAAATTGTTGATTTTGATCCCTGATATTCTCTGCTTGATCTCTTTTTGTGGATCTTCAAGAAGGTTTTCATTACAAACTGAAGGCCAGGGTGACTTCTCTGTCTCTCTTCCCTTGACATGGTAGCCTAGGAAGTCTCATATTCCAGAGGCCCTGGCTAAAGATTAAAAGGGGGGGGTGGCTGGTTTGTACTAGACTTTGTGCAAGCAAGAAATACATTTTTATTTTGTAAACCATTGAGATTTCAAGCCTTATTTGTTTTAGCAGCAGAACAGACTCTATCCTGATCAACGCCTATATATTGTTTCTTTATGTTGAGTGCCTACTCTGTGCCAGACCCTGAGCTAGATGCTTATTTATATTGCCTCATTTTACTCTCCCAATGATCCTGAAAAATAATAATGTATTGTGAATATCCCTGTTTTACAGGCAAGGACAGTGAGACTCAGGGAGGTCAAGAGACTCGCCCAACTTCTGTGGCAGAGCTGAGATTTGAAATAGCATGTATTGCTCCCAAAACAGGGATCTTAACCACTATTTTTATAGTCTTTAATCCAGTGCTTCTCAAACTATCATGTACATTCAAATTTGCCTGGAGATCCTGTTGAAGTGCCAGTTCTGATTCAGTAGTTCTGGAACGGGGTCTGAAAATGCATTTCTAACAAGCTCCCAAGTGATGTCAATATTGCTGGCCCGTAGACTACACTTTAAGAACAAGAGTTTAAGCTCTCTTGTTTATTGGTTTGAGTACTTAGCCATCCAACACCCACCTCATTTTAAATTGAAATTATCACTCAAAAGATGAAGGCAGTTTGGGGGTATCCCAGCAGGCAGAGAGTGAGCAAAGTGAGGTTTAGAGAGGCCATGCAGAGTGTCCTTATCTGATACCTACTTTGGGTTGATGGCTTGTGCTCTTGGGTTTGACTGGGAACCTTGGAGTCATCGATGACATAGGGCTCCTGACAGTCCCTGCAGCATAAACAGAAGATCTTCGAGATCAGGTTTTGGTGGGCTGCTGTTGGAGGCAAAGGAATGAGGGGCATGGGTTCTGGAATCTGAATTCCAGATGCCTATTGGAAATTGACTGTGGTGGGGGTATCATTGGGTCAGCCTTTCCCAAGGTATTAGTATAATACTCCTCCCCTCTCCCAGATCTTCTGTAGCTTCCCATGGCCAGCAGATCCTTCTGCCTAGGTCATTTTTTCCTATTCTGTACGAAGTTTTCTTACCCATGGAAAGGAGTTGAAACTTCTACTCTGCCAGCTTTGTCTGCAGGGGTGCCTTGTTGAATCAGCCAATCTTGAGTTTGAGTCCAATTCAACGGGCTGGGCTGTTTCCTAAGTAAACATAAGACTGTGGCTGAAAAATGCTAGTCCTTCACCTGTGTTCACACTCCAGATAGGATCTGATGACAGCAAAATCCCACCTCATGCAGACATGCACGTAAACGTGCTCAGGTTTCAGATAGCTCTGTGTCCTACCCCATTAACAGATGCATGTTCTTAGGTGGATTCTTTACCCTTTTTGAACCTTACTTTTATCACGTGAAAAATGAGAACAGCAGTGCCTACTTTGCAGGAGTAAAGAATCATATATATGAAAAGTAGCTCCTGTGATGCTAGGTATATGATAAGTACTCAATCAATTGTCATTCCATTTCCCTCCCTTCTCTTTATGTAGCTCACTGGCTTCAAATGATCCCAGCTGGTCCAGGTCCTATGGAAAGGAAGCATATGGACTTGTACGTTTAAATTCTGGTTTTGCCACTAATTTGCTGGAGGGCTTTGGGTAGGTCCATGCTTCTTTCTGTGTCTCAGGCTTCTCACCAGTAATAAGAAGTTAGGCTGGATGATCTCTTCAAGGATCTTTCTAGTTTTGAAGGTCCAGGATCATAAGGCCTTGCTGTAGTCCCAGATTCCTTTGTGTATCAAGTTTTTCAGATCTCTGGATACATTCTCTTCTCACTCCCCTTCTCGTGGCAAAACCCCCCTTTAAAAGGAAATTCTTATCATGGTATTGGTTAGGCGTCCCTCACAATACCTAATTCACTTTGCTTTGTGAGTTTTGCCTTCATTATAGGCACTTGAGTCCCATTTTCTCTACTGCCATACCCTGGCCTGAGCCACCATCATCTCTTGCCTGAGTTACTGCAATAGCCTCCTAACTGGTTTCCTTCTTTCTCTTACCCTGGACTTCCTCCATAATTAGTACGAAAGTTGGGGTAGTTCTGTTAAAATGTATCATGTCATCCTTCAGCTCAAAACTTCCAAGGATAGGAAAAAGTGAGTATAGTAGATGGAGAGATATCATATGGAAGGAAGAAATGGAAACTCAAATAGAATCAAATAGAAATTCTAGTTTTATAAAAACCAGTACCTGAAGAAAATATGTATTGGGTAGGTTTAACAACAGATTGGGCAAAGCAAAAGCAATGATCAGTAAACTTGCAAAAAAGGTCAATAGAAATTATCCAAACTGAAACAGAGAAAGCAAAAAATATTTTAAAAAGATGAAGAGGGCTGGGTGTGGTGGCTCACGCTTGTAATCCCAGCACTTTGGGAGGCCGAGGTGGGCGGATCACGAGGTCAGGAGATCCAGACCACGGTGAAACCCTGTCTCTACTAAAAAATACAAAAAATTAGCCGGGCGTGGTGGCGGGCGCCTGTAGTCCCAGCTACTTGGAGAGGCTGAGGCAGGAGAACGGCGTGAACCCAGGAGGCGGAGCTTGCAGTGAGCCGAGATTGCGCCACTGCACTCCAGCCTGGGCGACAGAGCGAGACTCCATCTCAAAAAACGGTGACCGAAATTGCGCCCGCCCACTCCAGCCTGGGCGACAGAGCGAGACTCCATCTCAAAAAAAAAAAAAAAAAGATGAAGAGTACCCCACTGACCTTGCGGGATGCTACCAAGCTGTGAAACATACACGTGTTACTGGACTCTTAGAAGGACGAAGGGCAGAAAACATATTTGAAGCAATAGTGGCTGAAAAGTTACTAAATTTGATGGAAAGCATCAACATAAGTACTCAGTGAGCACCAAACATGAAAAACAAAAAGAAAATCACAACGACCGGGCGCGGTGGCTCATGCCTGTAATCCCAGCAGTTTGGGAGGCCGAGGCTGGCAGATCGCCTGAGATCGGGAGTTCGAGACCAGCCTGACCAACATGGAGAAACCCCGCCTCTACTAAAAATACAAAACTAGCTGGGCGTGGTGGCACATGCCTGTAATCCCAGCTACTAGGGAGACTGAGGCAGGAGAATCTCTTGAACCCGGGAGGCAGAGGTTGCGGTGAGCCGAGATCGCGCCATTGCACTCCAGCTTGGGCAACAAGAGTGAAACTCTGTCTCAAAAAAAAAAAAAAAAAAATTCACACCTAGGCACATTTTAGTCAAATGGCTAAAAAGTAAACTAAAGAACAGGCTGTTAAAACAACTGGACTAAATAAAGATGAAAAAAAGAACCCGTAAACCTTTCACTTCATATTCCATGAAAATATCCTTCAATAATTAAGGCAAAATGAAGACATTATAAGATAAACAAAAATAGAGAGAATTTGTCTTTAGAAGACGCAGGCTGTTAAAAATGCTAAAAGATTGAAGGAAAATGATACCAGATGGAAATTAACATTTATAGAAAGGGATGAATAGGATAAGAAATAGCAAATATGTGGGGTTAAATGTAAACTTTTTTTTTTTTTTTTTTTTTGAGACAGAGTTTTACTCTCTCACCCAGGCTGGAGTACAGTGGCGTGATCACAGCTCACTGCAGCCTCAAACTCCTGGGCTCCAGTGATCCTCCTGCTTCAGCTTCCCCAGTAGCTGGGACTACAGGTGTGCACCATCACATCTGGCTAATTTTTGTATTTTTTGTAGAGATGGGGTCTCCCTATGTAGCCCAGGCTGGTCTTGAACTCCTGGGCTCAAGTGATTCTCCCACATTGGCCTCGAAAGGTGCTGGGATTACAGGAGTGAGTCACTGTGCCTGGCCAAAAAGATTTTTTCTCTTAGTCTTTCTTTTCTCCAAAATTGTTCAATGGTTTCACATATTCCTCAGAAGAAAAACCCAAGTTCTCACCTGGCTCTTAAGACACTCTGTAATCTAATCATCCTTCTTCTCTCCTGTCCACCCACAACCCTCATCACCAACTCTGTCTTCAATTCCTTCAATTCCCCAATTCCATTTGCCCCTCTGCTGAGTTTTAAAACACAGCAAGCTCTCAACTCAACAATTTGTGCTTATTTTACTCTCTGCCTGGAATTCAGTTCTCTTAGATAAGAACATTCTGTCATTACCTTCAAGTCTTTGCTTAAATGTTGCCTTTTCTAATGAGACGTTCTCTGTTGTATTTAACATTATACCCCCTTGCCCAGCACCCCAGCACTTCCTAATCTCTTCCTTGCTTACTTTTCAAACATTTTCTTTCTCTTTCTTTCTTTCTTTCTTTCTTTCTTTCTTTCTTTCTTTCTTTCTTTCTTTCTTTCTTTCTTTCTTTCTTTCTTTCTTTCTTTCTTTCTTTCATTTCCTTCTTTCTTTCTTTTTCTTTCTTCCTTTCTTTCTCTCTTTCTTTTTTCTTTCTTTCTTTTTTCTCTCTTTGTCTTCCTTCCTTCCTTCCTTCCTTCCTTCCCTCCCTCCGTCCGTCCGTTCCTTCCTTCCTTCCTTCCTTCCTTCCTTCCTTCCTTCCTTCCTTCCTTCCTTCCTTCCTTCCTTCCTTCTTTCCTTCTCTCTCTCTTGCTCTCGCTCTCTTTCTTGACAGGGTCTAACTCTATGCTCAGGCTGGAGTGCAGTGGCACAATCATGGTTCACTGCAGCCTTGAACTTCTGGGCTCCTCCTGCCTCAGCCTTCTGAGTAGGTGGGACTACAGGTGCATGCCACCATGCCCAACAAATTCTTAATTTTTTTTTTTTAAGAGAAGGAGTCTCACTCTATTGCCCAGGCTGGTCTTGAAATCAAGTGATCCTCCCATGTTGGCCTCCCAAAGTGCTGGGATTACAGGTGTGAGTCACCATGCCCAGCTTCATTTCCTAATACTCTACATAATTTGCTAAATTACCGTGTTTAAAGTCTGCTTCTCCCCACTAAATTAGAAGTCACATGAGGTCATGGATTTTAGCTGTTTGGTTTACTGCTCTATTCTCAGTGTCTAGAGCAGTACCTAGTGCAGTGTGGGAAGTCAATAATTGTTTGTAGAATAAAAATTGAGGGTGTTTGTAGAATAAACTAGCATTTATTCTTGTCTTGAGTAAAAGCATTTGCAGGCCCTGGGGGCAGTAGAAAGGTGGGTGGTAGTTTTTGTGCCAGGAATATCACAAGCTGTAGAACAGCTTACCTCATTTACGTGCTAAGCTACCTCTGATGGTTTCATAAGTCAATTTCAGTTTTGCTCTCTGTGTACTGGTTGGGACTATTTTTCTTCCCCGTCCGCTGCAAAGCATATCTATCTTCTTCCCATGTTCCCTATTTCGTGGGATGATCCTATTATTCACTCTGTCTCTAGATTCAGAAGCCTGCCAGCCTCCTGCCATCTGCTCGCGTTCATCAGTCTTTGAACTTTACTTTCCAAATATCTCTTCACTCTGTCTGCCCAGTCAATCCTTTGCCATTTCCTTCACCGTAGTGTAAGCTACCATCACTTCTCACCTGGACCACTGCTTAAACTTTCTCATTGGTTTGTTTGCCTCCACCTAAACCTAGAGTTATCTGGTAGACATGTAAATCCTATCTCTCTTCTGCCCCAACAACCCTCTGCCCCACCAATGGCAGATCCAACTCCTTTTGTGATCCCCACTGTTATTCTCTTCAGCCTCATCTTCTCTGGGTTGCACTCACTGCCCTACAGCCATAAGAGATGCTGTATAGGCAGCTCCCCCAATCACCTTTTACTGAATGGATCCTGTTCACATCCTGTTCCCCCTACCTGGGATGTGCTCACCTCAACACGTCAGTCGTCAAACTCCAGGATTCAGCTCAGGGGCTACGGGAAGGCATGGGATAAGTTAGGAGTCCCTTCCTTGTGCTCCCACAGCACTCCCACGCTGGCCCACCATGTTTTCCTGTACACAGTCTGTTATTGTACAGTGACTGCCCTACTCATGGTAAATGCTCAATAAATACTTGTTGAAACGTTGTCTTGTAACTGCCTATTGTTGACAGTCTGGATACTAGTTCGTGAGCTTTTTTCTTTTTCTTTTTCTTTTTTTTTTTATTTTTTGAGACAGGGTCTCACTCTGACACCCGTGCTGGACTGTAGTGGCACCATCAGGGCTCACTCCAGCCTCAACCTCCCAGGCTCAAGCGATTTCCCTGCCTCAGCCTCCTGAGTAGCTTGGACTACAGGCTCGCACTACCATGCCCGATTATAGTTTTTTTGTTTTTGTTTTTGTTTTGGTGGAGATGGGATTTTGCCATATTGCCCAGGCTCGTCTCGAATTTCTCAGCTGAAGAGATCTCCTGCCTCAGTCTCCAAAAGTGCTGGGTTTATAGGCTTGAGTCACTGAGCCCAACCAAGCTTTTTTCTTTTTTTTTTCTTCATTTATTTAACATGTATTTACTGAAAACTTGCCATGTGCCAGGTACTGTTAGGTGCTGGAGATATAGCAGTGAACAAGACACAAGATAGACAAATGTCCATGGAAGCAGGGACAGTATTTTATTCACCTTTTTTTTTTTTTTGAGACGGAGTCTCGCTCTGTTGCCCAGGCTGGAGTGCAGTGGCACAATCTTGGCTCACTGCAAGCTCCGCCTCCCAGGTTCACGCCATTCTCCTGCCTCAGCCTCCCGAGTAGCAGAGACTACAGGCGCCCACTACCACGCCTGGCTAATTTTTTGTATTTTTAGTAGAGACGGGGTTTCACTGTGTTAGCCAGGATGGTCTCGATCTCCTGACCTCGTGATCTGCCCGTCTCGGCCTCCCAAAGTGCTGGGATTCCAGGCGTGAGCCACTGTGCCCGGCCTTTATTCACTTTTGTATCCTCAGCACTCAGCCCAGGGATGGGCACAGAATAGGTACTTTATACATATTTGTTGAATAAACACATGAACCTTCTCTGACTGTTGGAAAAAAACCATGCCCAACAGATCTCCTTTCTCCCTTCCACTAACTGATTTTTAACTTTCTGCACATAAGCTGTTCCTTGTGGTTAGATATGATGCAGGCTAGACACATACAGATGTCCCCATTGTGTGGATTTTTTGGTCAAAGTGGGGGCACTCACTAGGTCCATTTAGCTCCAATCTCCAATAGTCTTTTGGATCTGCTGCCAGGTGAGGTGTTTTTTTTGTTTGTTTGTTTGCTTTTTTGTTTTTCCCTAGACCTAGTGTCAGTGTCATGGGAATTTTTTTTTTTTAACGTGATTTGAGCTCTGATGTATTTCACTGAGCTCTCTTTAGTGGATTTATTTCATTTTCCTGTAATTTATAAAGAAATAGAAATTTATATAGGCAGTTAGATCTTTTGTTTTGGAGATGCACCATTTAGCAAATATCCTTGCCATTAATCTTCTTCTTATTCTGCTACTTGCTTTAGTTTCAGTTGTCTTCATCCACTTGTAAAAATGCTTGCCTCACAGGGTTTGGCTTTGTTCCAGACTGCCTTGTATATGTTGAATGTAGAAGGAAGCACTTCATAAGAAAGGAATGGAAGCATAGCTCTGACAAGCCTCCACCAAGAGTCAGCCCTGAGTGGTTGGAGTTTTGTTGGAGTGGTAATTGATTTGTCTAGAAGAAATTGCTAAAACTTGGACTTGGGTCCCTCTAAACCTTTGTCAGCATGTGTTCTGTCTTGGTCAATCATAAAAGAAGGTCACTTTTTTTTTTAGCTTATATTTGGGAGTCAGTAATTTTCGGGTTTTTGATCATATGGCCTATTTTAGGCTCTGCTTGGCCAAGAAATTCAAGACACTGCATAAGTAGAAACTGTTTATCAATTGTAGTGTACTCTTTCCTGCTTGTCATGGTCTCATCTGCATTAACGTTGTTGCCTCTTCCTGGAAAAACTCCTTATATATACTCTCACTATAGGTACTCTCATGTATTTGTCTTAATAAATGGCAAAAGTTCACTAGATGACTTAGGATTACTGTAGCCACGATGACAAAGTTTTGATGTCAAAAATCAGATTTAAGAGGAGCTCTAGAGAAGAGAGAAGACAAAAATGCCAAACATAAATAGAAGGCTTCTTTGTCTGGAATGCTCTGGCCTCAGGAAGAAAAAGATAAAAAAGACCTTACTCTTACTCAAACCTTCTGACACCTATTTTCTTTGCTTCTCTCTTTCTCTCTCCACCCAACTTGATCTTTACCACCCATGTATACTCCTCTTATTCCTCTCCCTGGCTGCCCATATAAACTTTTTCAGGGAGTATTTTTCTAGAAAAGAACAATCACATCGCACAATACCCACCTAAAACTTCTGCACTGAAGGTAGATTAAGAGAGGCCGAATTTAAACTCTGAGTAAGAGTTGAGTTGGGTAAAAATAGAATCTTCCCAAATTTCAGAACAAAAGAAAGTTTGTTTTGTATATCCTGTGTAATTCAGGATTCTGTTCATTACTTATTGTCTCGAACTATCATATTTGTACCAATTAGTTCATTTCGTTGTTGACCTTCAGGCCAGGCACAGTGGCTCACACCTGTAATCCCAGCACTTTGGGAGGCTGAGACAGGAAGATTGCTTGAGTTTTGGAGTTTGAGACCAGCCTGGACAACATACCTCATCTCTACTAAAAATCAAAATTTAGCTGGGCATGGTGGTGTGCACCTGCAGTTCCAGTTACTCCGAGGCTGAGGAGAGAGTATTGCTTGAACCTGAGAAATCAAGGTTTCAGTGAGCTATAATCATGCCACTGCACTCCAGCCCAGGCAACAGGAGATCCTGACTCAAAAAAAAAAAAAAAAAAAAAAATGTTGACCTTCAACCATGGGGAAAATGCTTAAGAGTAGCAGGATGAAAAATGTCAGAAGATTCAAATAACCTATCTATGCATAATATTTTAAAAAATGGACTTGAGAGGGTAAGAAAAATAGGAAGTATGCCACATGAAACTATTTCAAAAGATTTTCTCTTAAGGGTAGATAGGGCAAAGATTCAAGAATAACAAACAAAATGATGAATCAGTAGGTGACTTAATAGACTTCAGGACACTTTCAAAGGACATTCTGGGGCAAACAAAGAGTATAAATAAAAGGAGCCCTTTATGCAAAAGCTCATATCTAAAATAGAGGATTTAGAAAAAATCAATTGGAATGGGAAATTCCATTAGTGTAGATATCTTGATCATTTTCCAAGAGTCCTAAAATGTTAACTAGAAATCAAGATAATCTTATGGCCTACTAGATAAAACAACTGGCCCCTAAAATAAAGACAGGACCTAAATCTCCTCTGTTCTTTAAGAATCTGGAGTCTGTGGAGAACACTTGCACTTACTGTATGCAGAAAGGCCATTAGAAGAACTAATGTTCCATGTCAGAAGGACAGCTGTCCATATCTGCCTGCTGAGTCTTTCTGAGGAGACATTTGCACTTAACACTTTCCTATTTGGCCTCTAAACTCCCAAGGGTCATTGTCTATAAATATAGATGAACAGCTATACTGCTTGCTTGTTGATATGGTTTGTTTCTTATGTGGAGATCAGACTCTTCTATTCCAACTATAATTAAGACTAATTGTTCTGCATGATGAATACTTAGACCATTCCAGTGCATGATTCTACAGCACCCACGGTGGACAATGTCTTCTTACACAGAGTCTGAAGGGCTGAAACCCTTCTTGAGGGTTTAACTACTAGTAGATGAAACAGACTTCTGAGGATTCTGAGTTGAACAATTTAAAGTGCCTTTTTTTCCCTCACCTTGACTGACACAGCAAATCATATAGCCCACATCCTAGGGTACACCTGACCAATTTAAACCCCTTAGCTCGAGTAATTATGGATCACAGAAACCTTCGGGTTTTATTTTAGCTAATTAGGGGAGTCTGCACCATTGCTAACACTCCCTGTTGTGCCTGGATTAATATCACAGATGAGGTTAATCTATAGCTAAGCCCAAAGAAAAAGCAGCCTGGCTATCTAAGGTGGATGGTTATGCCAGGCTTTCAGATCTTTTTGAAAATACTTTTAATTATCATTGTCCCTTTTTTTTTTTTTGAGATGGAGTTTTGCTCTTGTTGCCAGGGTTGGAGTGCAATGGTGCGATCTCGGTTCACTGCAACCTCCGCCTCCTGGGTTCAAGTGATTCTCCTGCCTCAGCCTCCCGGGTAGCTGAGATTACAGGCATGCACCACCACACCTGGCTAATTTTGTGTTTTTAGTAGAGACGGAGTTTCTCCATGTTGGGTCAGGCTGGTCTCGAACTCCTGACCTCAGGTGATCTGCCAGCCTTGGCCTCCCAAAGTGCTGGGATTATAGGCGTGAGCCACTGTGCCTGGCCTTAATTATCATTGTCTTGCATCATTCGGGTTCTGTTGTCCAGAGAGCTGAATGCTTTTATGTAGCCTCTGGTTTGACAAATGGTGAAACAAATGATTCAAAGACAAAAATGAGAAGAAATGAGGCAGACTGATACTCAAAATGAAAACCAGATCTCTGTACATGGGAAAATGGAACTGTGTTTTCAAGAAAAGCCAACGACAGTGGTGAAAATCTGGACAATCTTGGAGGGCCTTTCCTGCAGCTTTAGTTGAGGGAAACCAGAAGGCAGATAATGAGAATAAAAAGAGAAGCTCCCACATTCCTAGGTAAGGATGGATTGCCCTGTAACCACGGTAACAACGAATCCTCAGAACCTGTGTGACACCCATTTAATCTATTAATGAAACTCCCTTGGTAACCATCCTAACAGACACATGCCCGTAGGTACATTTCATAGCTAAAGGTCTACCATTCCTAAACACTGCTGCCTCTGAAACACCAGCAGTCCATGAACTCAACACCTCCCAAAGCCCCTTATGCATCAACCATGAGCTTTGTTCAGAGACTTTGCCATACAAGCACAGTTCTCCCTTGTTTAACCAGAAATAAATTCAGTTTTTGTTTCATGTAGTGAATGGAGGCATCTTCCACCAAAGCAGCTTATGGATATACAAGAAAATGTAGTTATTCAAATTCTCTTTCTCTCTTTTTAATACAAATGATAGCTTACTATACACCATGTTTTGCACCTTGATTTTTTTCAATTAAAAATAAACCGTGGAGATCGTCCATATTATCAGCAGGGATTTGAAGCGTAGGTTTGTTGACACCCCGTGCTAATGCTGTCTCCACATCTTTACCAGACAATTTTGCAAGAAAGAGGGTGGTGGAACCGCTTGCTCCTCTGTGTTGACAGCAGAGAGCTTTGAGATTTTGAACCCTTTTCAGAAATGAAAAGGCTCTTAGGGAGAGCAGTGTATCAGTCACAAGCACATTCTCTGGGGGTATAATTCTTGGAGATCTACTGTTAGCTAGGAAATTTAGAAGAATTTATAACCTCTTTGAATCTCTGTTTTCTGACCTGTAAAATGGGGATGAGAATAATAGTATCTACAATAGAAGGTAGTTCTGAGGATTAAATAATGATGGAAAGTGCTTAGCACAGCTTTCTGGTGTGTCGTAAAGGCTTAATAAATACAAATGAAGGTTCTGATGCTGATGAATATGTAGGGGAGATGCCTAGGGGATGTGTGGCACTTCTTGCACTACCAGTGACCCCCTCTAGAGGGAAGCAGAAACCAAAGAAGAGGGCCCTTGGGTTGTCCCCAGTGGGTATGAACTTCAGGTCTCTAGTGACCCCATTGCACTTTGATCAGAAGAAGGATCAATGAGGTCAAACAGGAAGGCTTCTGGCGCCGCGGGCGGGGTTGGGGGAGGTCATTCAGCACAGGCGGAGACTGGGACCCAGAGAGAGAAACAGTGAGGTTAGCGCAAATGAAGGATGGGGATTGCTTCTTGGAGCAAAATGAATAGGCGTCCAGGAGTGGTGGGGACATTGTGCCTTTTAGTACAGAAAAACTATCACCTCCCGCCCTTTGGTCTAAACTGTGAGCCCCACTCACCTGCAGCTGGCAGAGTGGACAGAAGGCTGTGATGTCACAGAGCTGGGGAACCGGGGAATGTTGGGGCTGGGGGGTTTGGACTGTACCACAACAGCGAGGAGGAGGGAGAAGTTCTGCTGACCACGATGCCATGCTGTCCACCAGACTGTTTACTGGGGCACAGGTCCTGGGGCCTCGGGAAGCACCTAGAGGATGGCCAGAAGGGGGCAGTACAACACTGGACGCTGTAGATCTGGGTGCCATTCTGTCTCTGTCCGCCCACTGGGTAGTAACCTTAGGCAAAGGGACTTCACGCTCAGGTTCTCCCTCTGCAATATGGGAATAATAATAATTTTTTTCTTTTTTGAGACAGAATCTCACTCTGTCACCCAGGCTGGAGCACAGTGGTGCAATCTTGGCTCACTGCAGCCTCCGCTTCCCGGGTTCAAGTGATTCTCATGCCTCAGCCTCCCAAATAGCTGGGGCTACAGGCATGCACCATCACATCCGGCTAATTTTTGTATTTTTAGTAGAGACGGGGTTTCACCATGTTGATCAGGCTGGTCTCGAACTCCTGACTTCAAGTGATCCCCTCCCTCCGCCCCCCGCCCTGACCTCCCAAAGTGCTGGGATTATAGGTGTGGCCTTCGCCTGGCCAGGAATAATAATAATTATATGTCCTGTATGCATTTTTAAGTATTAAATGAAATCAGGTAAACATTTAACACGGTATCTAGATGTAGTAAGCACTTTAAGAAAGGGTAGTTATTAATAACATATGCAAAAATAAAGTGACATTTTCTTCCCTATTTATTTTTCAGAAAAGAGGGAATCACTTTGTATTGGAGTCCTGACAAAATCTCTCACCTTATGGGGCACTCTTTCCATTCCTTAGGACAACGAAGTACTATTCATATTTGGGGAAGCCACATTGGATTAACATGTTCTCAATCAGTGCTGTCATCTGATGCATAGAGAGGTCACTGGATACAATAGAAACAGAAGAAAGCAAAGGAATTCAGCACAGCTGTGGGGTCATTCAGGTGGTTGGGGAGGGTGATGTGACCCCACAGCTGTGCTGAATTCCTTTAATAAATATTTGATGGTGAGTTAAACAGCCTTTGAAAGCTCACAGGTAAAGCTACATTCTTTTTTTTTTTTAATTATACTTTAAGTTCTAGGGTACATGTGCACAACGTGCAGGTTTGTTACATATGTATATATGTGCCATGTAGGTGTGCTGCACCCATTAACTCGTCATTTACATTAGGTGTATCTCCTAATGCTATGCCTCCCCTCTCCCCCCACCCCACGACAGGCCCCGGTGTGTGATGTTCCCCACCCTGTGTCCAAGCGTTCTCGTTGTTCAATTCTCACCTATGAGTGAGAACATGCGGTGTTTGGTTTTCTGTCCTTGCGATAGTTTGCTCAGAATGATTAAAATCACACTCTTAAATGGTAATTGAAGGTTCTCCATTTTGGCTGCAAGCGAGATTCACTTGAAATGTTTTTAAAACAAAGAATACCTGGGGCCTAACCCCAGATAAATTATAATTTTCGTAGGGTGTGGAAACTGGGCAGCAGTATGTTTACAAAGATTTCCAGGTGATTCTTGTGTATAATCAAGAACTGCTAAATTCCATTGTGCAGGTCATTATATACAGGTAAGCGGTGGTTCTCAGATCAGGCTGTATATTAGAATCCTGGGAGGAGCTTTAGAAAATGCCACTCCTAGCACCTGCTCCAAGTCAGTAAAATCACTATTTTGGGGGCAAGGGCCCAGGTGTCGATAGATTTTA
Organism: Hylobates moloch; assembly: GCF_009828535.3. Taxonomy (NCBI): domain Eukaryota; kingdom Metazoa; phylum Chordata; class Mammalia; order Primates; family Hylobatidae; genus Hylobates; species Hylobates moloch. Next base: position 86,776,351 of record NW_026652285.1, read on the forward strand.
CATCTCCCCAGTTGATTTTAATTTGCAGCCAGCATTAAGAATTACTGATTTATAGAGGTTTTTTTTTCTTAAATCATAAATTTCATTGACGTGATACAAATGGATCCTATTTAGCTTGGGATGAGCTTTTCAGGAACAGCATTATTTATATACAGATTCAAAAGCATTATTTAAAAAATAACTTAGAAACGAAGATAATATATTCTGAAAACCTGTGCTAGATGAGGTTAAAGATGTGTATGAAGCATTTGAATGAAATTGTTTCAGAAAGTGAAAGACTGAGGATAGTGATATTGTTTGGCTGTGTCCCTACCCAAATCTCATCTGGATTTGTAATCTAAATTGTAACCCCCACGTCTGGGGAGGGACCTGGTGGGAGGTCGTTAAGTCATGGGGGTGGTTCCCCCATGCTGTTCTCCTGATAGCGAGTGAGTTCTCACGAGATCTGATGGTTTTATGAGTGGCAGTTGCTCCCGCTCTCTTCTCTTTTACCTGCTGCCATGTAAGATGAGTCTGCTTCCCCTTCTGCCACGATTGTAAGTTTCCTGAGGCCTCCCAAGTCATGCAGAACTGTGAGTCAGTTAAACCTCTTTTCTTTATAAGTTACCTGGTCTTGGGTATTTCTTTATAGCAGTGTAAAAACAGACTAATACGGATAGCAACACAGGTATTTCCAAATTAATGTACTTTATATAATATGCTCTGGCAAACACATATCAGGTACTGACCTCTTATAAGTTGATGCTTGATTATTTCACCCATAGCACTAAATGTGTATATATTCAAATTGGAGGAAATACTTAAAATCTTTGCATAAAGAAACTGCCTTCTGTTTGGGGTGGTTTACCATTCAAGCAAGTATGGTGTGATTTACTTCTCCTTGGATCTGGGAGGGGAGATGGGCCAACAGGCTTCTGTATTAATTTCTGGTTCAGGTAGGGAATAATGAAATCTTGACCTGATGCACTGGGCTAAGACAAGTGGGTGGATTTTTACTCTGGTGATTTCACAGTGCATAAGTTCTGGGGTCCGAGTACCTGGGTGGGACGCTGGCCTTCCTAACTTAATGCCTGACCTTGGCCATAGCCATTAACCCCTCTAATTCTCAGTTTCCTTAACTTTAAAATAGAAATAATAGTAGGGTTGGTGTGAGGAGTAAATTAGACCAGCCATGGAAAGCTGTAAATGTAGTGCCTGCTAGAGAGGCAGCACTCAATAGATTTTGCTTATTATTATCTGGTGTTGAGAGTGAAGGATTAGCTTTCACACCTGTGGATGTGAAATTAGGGAATTCAATTTAGGTTTTCAAAAGTTTTATTTTGTTTATTTTTATTTTTAATTAACTTATTTTTTTGAGACAGAGTCTCGCTCAGTCGCCCAGGCTGGAGTGCAGTGACTCTATCTCTGCTCACTGCAAGCTCCGCCTCCTGAGTTAACGCCATTCTCCTGCCCCAGCCTCCCGAGTAGCTGGGACTGCAGGCGCCCGCCATCATGCCCAGCTAATTTCTTTTCTTTTTTTTTTTTGTATTTTTTTTAGTAGAGACGGGGTTTCACCATGTTAGTCAGGATGGTCACGATCTCCTGACCTTGTGATCCACCCGCCTCGGCCTTCCAAAGTGCTGGGATTACAGGCGTGAGCCACCACGCCCAGCCTTATTTTTTAATAAAGTCTCGGTCTGTTGCCCAGGCTAGAGTGCAGTGACATGAACTTGGCTCACTGCAGTCTCGACCTCTTGGGCTCAAGCCATCCTCCCACCTCAGCCTCCCGAGTAGCTGGAACCACAGGCACACACCACCACGCCAGGCTAATTTTTAAATTTCGTAGACAGGGGGTCTTGCCATGTTGCCTAGGCTAGTCTCAAACTCCTGTGCTCAAGCAATCTTCCCACCTCTGCCTCCCAAAGTGGTGGGATTACAGGCTGAGCCACTGTGTCTGGCCCAAAACTTTATTTTGAAATAATTACAAATTCACAGAAAGTTACAGAGGCAACTTTGTAACTTTCTCTCTTCAGAGAGAAACAAAGAGGTAACTTTGTAACTTTCTCTCTGCAGACAGTTCCCATGAACCCATCCCCCAGCCTCCTCCAATGTTAACATCTTGCCTTACTATATTACAAGATCAAAATCGGAAATTAACATTGGCCCAATCTACAGAGCTTATTCAAAGTTCAGTCGTTATTCAAGTACTCATTTGTGTGTGTGTGTGTGTGTATGTGTATAGCTGCATGAAATTTTATTACATGTGTAGCTTCGTGTAGCTACCACCACAATCAAGATACTTAACCGTTCCATCACCACAAGATTCCTTTCTGCTTCCTCTTTATAGCCACGCCCACCCCCTCTCCCCAACATCTCTAAACCCTGGAAACCACTAACCTGTTCTACATTCTATAATTGTCATTTCATGAATATTACATAAATGGACACATGCAGTATATATGTATGTTTTTGAGGTTGGCTTTTCTCGGCACAACTTGTTCCTCATATACATGAGGAACACGTATCAATAGTTAGCTCCTTTTTTATTGCTGAGTAGTAATCCATAGTAATGCATGTACCAAAGATGTTTGACCATTCGCCCATTGAAAGATATTTGGATGGTTTGCAGTTTTTGGCTATTACAAATAAAGCTACTGAGAACATTTGTGTACTAGTTTCTGGTGAAAATGTTTTCATTTCTGTATGATAAATGCCCAGTTTACTATACAATTGTTGGATTGTATGGTCAATCCATTTTCAGTTTTAAAAGAAACTGCCATATTATTTTCCAGAGTGACTGTACCATTTTACATTTCCATGAACAATATACGAGTAATCACATTTCTCTGAATCCTCTCCAGGGTTTTTTTTTTTTTCACTATTTTTTACTTTTGTCATTCTTATACCTTGAGTTCAGGAGGTTGAGCCTGCATTGAGCCATGATCGTACCACAGCACTCCAGCATGGGTGACAGAGCAAGACCCGGTCTCAAAAAAAAAAAAAAAAAATTTCACTGTATGGATATGGATATATCACATTTTGTGTATTCATTCGTCTGTTGACAAATGTTTAGGTTGTTTTCACATTTTGGCTCTATGAATAATGCTGCTATGAATATTTGTGTGCAAGTTTTTGTGTGGACGGATATTTTTATTTCTCTGGACTATATACCTAGAAGTGAAATTGCTAAGTCATATGATAATTCTATGTTTAACATTTTGAGGAATTGCCAAACTTTTTCCAAAGGTGCTGCACCATTCTGCAATGCTGCCAGCAATGTGTGAAGGTTCCAGTCTTTTCACATCCTTGATGACACTTTATATTGTCTGTCTTTTAAATTTCAGCCTAGTGTGTTTTAAGTGCTATCTCATTGTGGTTTTGATTTGTATTTTCTTAATGACTAATGATGTTGAGCATCGTTTTATGTATGTATTGGCCATTTTCATATCCTGTTAAGAGAAATGTTTATTCAAATCCTTTGCCCTTTAAGAAATTGAGTTATTTGTCTTTCTAGTGTTGAGTTTTAAGAGTTTTAAAAATATATTCTGTGTACTAGACCTTTGTCAGATCTATGGATTGCAAATACGTCTTGCATTTTGTGGGTTGTCTTTTCATTTGCTTAATAGTTATAGTGTCCTTTGAAGCAAAAAGTTTTAAATTTTGATGTTAGATTTATCTTTTTTTTTCTTTTGATGCTTGTGCTTTTGGTGTTACATCTAACAAACCAATTGTCTAACCCAAGGTCATAAAGATTTATTTACTCCTGTCTTCTATTTTTTTTGAGATGGAGTCTCACTTTGTTACCCAGGTTGGAGTGCAGTGGCATGATCTTGGCTCACTGCAACCTCCACCTTCTGGGTTCAAGCGATTCTTCCACCTTAGCCTGCCAAGTAGCTGGGATTACAGGTGCACACCACCACGCCTGGCTAATTTTGTGTATTTTTATTAGAGACAAGGTTTCACCATGTTGGTCAGGCTCTTCTCGAACTCCCGACCTCAGGTTATCTACCTGCCTTGGCCTCCCAAAGTGCTGGGATTACAGGCATGAGCCACCACACCTGGCCTAATTTACTCCTATGTCTTATTCTAAGAATTGTATAGCTTTAGCTCTTACATGTAGGTGTATCATCCATTTTGAGTTAATTTTTGTATATGGTGTGAGGTGGGATGCAACTTCATTGTTTTGCATGGAGCTAACTAGTTGTCCCAGCACCATTTGTTGAAAAGACAATTCTTTCCCCTATTAAATGGCCGTTGTACTCCCTGATCATAAATGTAAGAATTTAAATTTAGTTCTGAGCATGTTGCATTTGGCTCTAAAGGATACTCAAATGGAGTTTTCCAGAAAGATTAAAGGAGATATTGAGTGTGATAGATTGAACTGTTGTCCCCAATTCTTTATCCCTGCCTATGGTTATACCTTTGCCATGGCCTCATCGTGGACAGTATGTGTTTCCATGCTTTTGATTTTGGATTTGACTAAGTTGCTTTGGCCAATGTCTTGTGGGTGGAAGAATAGTATTAGAGTCCTGAGCTTATGCCTTAAAGTTCCCCTATGCTGCCAATTACGATCTTGCTCTTCTGCCAGTGCCAAGAAAAAGTATGCCCCCACTAACCTATTAGTCCTTGGAGGACAATGAGAAACATAGATCATTCATTCCACGCAAGCACCCAGCTAGGTCCAGCATTGACGCTCATGCTACTCACAGATAAGAACGTGAGGAAAACCGACTGTTGTCCTGAATTTTTGGATGGTTTGTTACACAGAGTGGTTAAGTGAGATACAGGGCGCAAGATCTCTTTATATCTAAGAAGTACTGTCCATATGAGAGGGAGGACAGATCACTCACTCCCCTTTCTTCTTTTTTAAAAAACTTTTATTTTAGGTTCAGGGGTACATGTGCAGGTTTGTTATGTAGGTAAACTCATGTCTTGGGGGTTTGGCGGACAGATTATTTCATCACCCAGGTGATAAGCATAGTACCTGATAGGTATTTTTTCTGATCCTCTCCCTCTGCCCACCCTCCACTCTCAAGTAGGCCCCAGTGTCTATTGTTCCCTTCTTTATGTCCATGTATACTCGTTATTTAGCTCCCACTTATAAGTGAGAGCATGCAGTATTTGGTTTTCTGTTGCTGCATTCATTTGTTAAGGATGATGTTCTCCAGCTCCATCCATGTTCCTGCAAAGGACATGATCATATTCTTTTTTATGGTTGCATAGTATTTCATCATGCATATGTATCACATTTTCTTTATCCAGGCTACCACTGATGGACATTTAGGTTGATTCATGTTTTTGCTATTGCAAATAGTGCTGCAATGAACATAGATGTGCATGTGTCTTTATGATAGAATGATTTATGTTCCTTTGGGTATATACCCAGTGATGGGATTGCTGGGTTGAATGGTAGTTCTATTTTTAGTTCTTTGAGGAATCACCACACTTTTCCATGATGGTTGAATGAATTTATTTCATTCCACCTCTGTTTGTGAACAAGAGCTCTAATCAATCAGAGATCTTGAGACATTTGCTAGGTGAAGGCATTAGTGAAATATTTTCCTGCAGTGTGGGGCCCGTTCCCCCATGAGAAGTAGGGAAATTTAAGGCCAAACATGGACATGACATTCTATAGCACTGGTTCACACCATGAAGGAATGACTCGCTTTTTAGTCCTTTCAATTACCTAAATTTAGCTGGATGCTACCCACTCAGTAATACCCCCAAACAGTTGCTGACCTCCCTCACAATAAAAAGAACAGCAGGCAGGCTCTGAGGCTTTGGCAGGTGATGGCATCAGGCTAGAATTTAAGCTCATAGTTTTGTTTTTGTTATGTTTATTTTTGTGTTGATCTTTTCTATTTATGGTAGTGATACGTACCTTTGTTTTAACGTAAAAGAATAATATGGTTTAAAGGAAAATATTAAGGAAATAAGAGTAGAGGTAGTAGAGTCACAGGATGTGTGAATAAATGGGGCTTAGAAAACACTCTTTTGAGGTACATCATTGTGTTAGGGTTCTCCAGAAAAACAGAACGACTAGGATCCTGCTTTCCTCTCTTTCTCTCTCTTTCTCTCTCTCTCGGTGTCTCTCTCTCTCGGTGTCTCTCTCTCAGTGTCTCTCTCTCGGTGTCTCTCTTGGTGCCTCTCTCTCTCTCTCTCTCAGTGTCTCTCGGTGTCTCTCAGTGTCTCTCTCTCTCTCAGTGTCTCTCATTGTCTCTCTCTTGGTGTCTCTCGGTGTCTCTCTCGGTGTCTCTCGGTGTCTCAGTGTCTCTCTCTCTCGGTGCCTCTCTCTCAGTGTCTCTCTCTCAGTGTCTCTCTCTCGGTGTCTCTCTCTTGGTGTCTCTGTCTGCCTCTCTGTCTCTGTCTGTCTCTCTGTCTGTCTGTCTGTCTCTCTGTCTGTCTCTGTCTCTCTCTCTCTCTGTCTCTGTCTCTCTCTCTGTCTCTGTCTCTCCTTCCCTCCCTCCCTCCCTCCCTCTCTCCCTCTCCCTCCCTTTCCCTCCCTCCCCCTCCTTCCCCTTCCCTCTCCTCCCTCCCTCTTTCAGTCTCTCTCTCTCGACCTCTCTCTGTCTTTCTCTCTCCATCTATATGTATGTCTTATCATCTACAAGCTGGAAAGCCAATGGTGTACAATCTGGCATGAGTCCGAAGGCCTGAGGACTGTAAGTGCTGAGGGCAGGTGAAGATGGATGTCCAAGTTAAGGTAGTCAGGCAGGGAGAGATTGACTCCTCCCTTCCTCTGCCTTTTTGTTCTGTTCAGGCCTCCAACAGATTGGATGCTGCCCACCCCCATGGAGGAGGGCAAACCAGTTTACTTAGTCCATTGATTCAAAGGCTGATCTGTTCCACACATACCCAGAAATAATGTTTAACCGGATAGCTGAACATTTCATGATCCTGTCAAGTTGACTTATCCAATTAACTATCACAGCCATTGTATCCGTGACCTATACAATAAATGTTATGGGATGGTTTTTTGTTTCCCTCCTAAGAAGCTGTGGGAGGGCATCATTATGGATGTAAACTCGTCACTTGTCCATGGTTTTTGAGCTGGAAATTTGGTTTATTCTTTCAAACTATTTCAGATTCTTGATTTCCAGGAATCCTAGCCCCTAAGCTCTCTTCAAAGCCCTGAGGTGATTGTCACAAACGAAACCCTTCTGTGGCTCTTACATAATTGATACTTATAAACCTTTTGGAAAAAAAAATCATCCTCTGTAATGTAATTTCCCGTTCTAAAAATAGGCTTGACTTTTGGATTTCTGCTTAATAAAAATATATTTTTCGATTACACTGGAGACAGAGAAAAAAATTTCCAGTATCAGTTTGAGGCTTGTGAGAAAATGGAGAGAAGACAAGTTTCACTGCTCTTGTTGAAGGCTTTGTATTAAAATTTTGCCACAGTGGCTGAGTTCTGAGTGTGGTGGGGCTGGGGAGGAAGGAAGAGTGAACACTGTCACCAGTCATTTAAGATGTCATTTATTACTCAGATCTGACCCCAAATGCGAAGGCTGCAGCAGGGAGATGAAGCTGGCATCGCTGTACACGTTTGTGGTTAAGGAGCGCATCTCTGAAATTCTATGGTTTCTCTGAGTAATCACTGAATCATCTCTTTATTACAGTGAAACTTCACAGTGCCATTATTTGCTGTGGAGCGGAGCTAGAGAGCATCACTCTGAGCCTTCTTGGGCAGCATTGGAAAGGGCTTAGGTTCTGAAAAGGTGGTGCCTGTCCCTTTCCAAGGCTCTCTCCCCCACTAGATGGCCCATGGAACAGTGTTACAGTGCAGGTCATTTCTCAGGAGCATCTGGTGGGCATTCCTCTTGGTGCTGTGTTTTGTGCTTCCCTTTTGGAAGAGAAGGAGGAAGGAGCCGCCGCAATGTAGGGCAGCATGTAATTCAGAGTCAATATGGCTTCCCTTTCCTTCCACACATGCTTTCTTCTTGTCACCAAGTCATCTGGAATGTCCATGGCCAAACATACTACCCACCCCTAGTTGGATTCAGACTTCTGCCTTTCCCATGCAGGGCAAATCACTTTCCTTCTCTGAGTCTCATTTGCTCATCTTTAAAATGGCACCCACAATTCCCACCTTGCTCCAGGCAAAAAGAGCTGGCATGTATGAAGTTACATTTTGAACTGCACGGTGTACTGTATCTTGGAAAGACTCCTGTGCCTTCCCCGATGACACACTGTGCTGCCTTTCGGTAGCCACCCACCTCTCTTATGCTTTTGTGCTCATGAAGCTCTAAAGCTTCTTCATGATGATTCTGTACTGAGCCTTATAACTGATTTCAAGACTGTGCTAATTTTCAGAGATATGGAAGAGGTTTTTTTTTTTTCCTTTCCTTTTTTTTTGTTTGTTTTGAGACAGGGTATTGCTCAGTTGCCTAGGCTGAAGTGCAGTGGCACTACTGTGGCTCACTGCAGTCTCTTCTTCTCTGGCTCAAGTGGTCCTCCCACCTCAGCCTCCTGGGTAGCTGGAACTAAAGGCATGCACCACCACACTCGGCTAATTTTTTCTGTTTTTTGTAGAGATGGAGTCTCACTATGGTGCCTAGGCTGGTCTCTAACTCTGGGACTCAAGCAATTCTCCCACCTCAGCCTCCCAAAGTGCTGGGATTACAGGCTTGAGCCACTGCGCCTGGCTGGAGGAGATTATTTCTTAAGATTGTTCTGATGAAACCCCAAAAAGTGAAATCAACATTCTCAGAAACCAACAAAATAAGACAAATTTTCTGGCTTTGGGAGGGATGTGGGAAACTTACAGGAAAAATTATGGGTTTGCCAATGAAAATCATCTAGACACTGTGGGTTAAGGAATCTGTGGGACCACCTTGCCCAGATATAGGCAGGAATCATTTTGTTGATTGATTGATTGACTTTTGAGCCTGGGTCTCCTGTCGCCCAGACTGGAGCTCAATGACGTGATCTTGGCTCACTGCAACCTCCACCCTTGGGGTTCAAGCGATTCTGCTGCCTCAGCCTCCTGAGTAGCTGGGATTACAGGTGCCTGCTGCCATGCCCGGCTACTTTTTGTATTTTTAGTAGAGACAGGGTTTCACCATGTTGGTCAGGCTGGTCTCAAACTCCTGACCTCAAGTGATCCGCCCAATTCGGCCTCCCAAAGTGCTGGGATTACAGGTGTGAGCCACTGTGCCTGACTGGCAGGAATCATTTTAAGGAGAGTAAGCATAATAATAACATTTGTGATGTTAACTATGTGTAAGACACTGTGCCAAGTGCTTTGCTGTGGAGACAACTATCTAAGATGAAATCCCAGCTCACCATATGTTAGCTGTGTGACCTTGGATGACTTATGTGGCTTCTCTGAGCTTCAGTATCCATGCCTGTAAGTGGCATCGTAATGCCTAATGGCTTTTTGAGGATTCATTGAAACACTGAATTCAAAGTTTTAGGTACAGAGTAAACACTCAATACCTGATGTTGCTGTATTTGTTGTTATAATTCATGCATTTCTTACAAAATTCAGGACAGTCATGAATTTTGTGGCAGATAGAGCATTCTGAGGGCCCTGGGCTTCAGTGCTATTTAAAATTTTTTTTTTCCTCAAGGGGAGAGATAAATACTTGAGATTTAGGTAAGAGTAAGAGGATTCTTGAGTTGTAAATTACATAAATCTGATTTATCAAATATAAAGTGGGAAGTTTCTTTCATTGCAGAACCATAAAGCTTTATAGGACTTTTAGAAAGCGGTAATTAGACTGAGTAAAGGTTTCTTTCTTCCTTATAAAGTACACATATGGGCTATGTAATTTGATGGTGGTAAATTAAAATGTAGTTTTCTCTATTCCTACTCCAAACAGGACCATATAAATGTTGCCTGGCTGGATTTTGACTATCTGACCACTCCCTTTCCATATCTTTTTGGGTCTCTGCTTCCTTAGATGGAGTCCCAAGCAGGAGTTGAGCAACATCATCGGATCTTTGTTCTCTGACCTCTACTGGGTGCCTGAGGGTTATAGCTAGAGGCCTTGATGGACTAGATGCCTGCCCCAGACAGCTGCTTCTATGTAACTTGAAAAGCAGCAAGAGCAAGCGCAGGCAGATCTTTTTCCAACACCAGTTTCTGCTAGGTGTTGGCCTTTTTGTTCACTAAATACCTTCAGACTGAAGGGGCAATGTCACCTAGGTGTGTAAATAGGTACATCTTTGCTAGCATCTGATGGAAGGCCAACCCCTTCAAAATCTTCACTGTGATTTCTAGCAAAGGAAAGAGCCAGGAGGAGCTTAAGAGCTCATGCAGACTAACTCTCCCTTGCTCCCACTGTATAGATAGGAACACTGAGGTCCCCCAGAAGGAAACATTTTGCCCACGCTCACAAGTTGAGTCCCTGGTTGAGCTGCGATATGGACCTAGGTCTGTTTGATCCCAAACCTGTCTGCACTTGCAGCAAGACTTCTAATTGTTTCTCAGTTTCCTTTCTCCACTTCTCCCTTAATAATAGAACTTGCAATTTGTGGCTGGAAATGTAACTGTCTGGAATAAAGACCATTATTTTCCAATCTTCTCTGCAGTGGAGGCAGCTGTGAGACTGGGTTCTTGCCAATGACAAATAACTGATAGCATCCTATGTGACTTCTGGAAACATTCTTTTGTCCTTCCTCCTTCCTGCTAGCTGGAATGTAGAGGTGATTTATTGCCACAATAATGCTTTGTAATAAATACAAAACCTCAGTGGCTTATGGCAATGCCTGTTTCTTGCTCTTGTGCCCGGGATTGCCAGCCAGTTCTGCTGAAATTGGTTGGGGTTGGTCATACCTCTGGGGAGCTGGCTGGCTACTGGATGGTCTATAATGAATATGGCTGGGACAACTGGGTGACTTGACCCTGGTTCATGTCTCTCATCTTCCAGCAGGCTGGCTTATGCCCATGGAAGAGGCTACAAGGGATAAATAGGAACATGCTAGTAATTTTTCTTGCCTCTGCTTGTGTCATGTTCTCTGATTTTCTGCTGGCTAAAACAAGACACATGGCTAGGGCCCAGAGACAGAGTAGGAGGACACCTCACTTTTATATCTATGTCATGAGTGTAAGGTAGAAGGAAAGTTGGGGCCTTAATGGGTCCAATCTATTGTTGATGGATGACTGAATGAATGGAGGGATGGATGGAAAGGCGGCAACAAAAGGCAGAGAGGGGAGGAAGTTCTCTTGACCGTGTCCAGTACAAGGGGAAAGTAAGCACTAGAGAGCAGTTCCCATGGCTCTGATGTTCTCTGAGACCCTCCTGGATTGGAGACTGCCCATGGCACACGGGGGTGCTTGGAGCTTGTGGAGTGTTTATTTGATGACTTGCTTCTCTGTTGGGGAACCTTTGCTTCTGAGTGAGTCATTGCGAAAGGCTTCTTAAGCTTCACTTTCAGGTTGGGAAAAGTCTATTCTGGAGATGAGAAGCCTTTTCAGAGGTCCTGAGCTTATAACATGAAAACAGTTGTGCTGTGGCCTGAGAACTGAACTGAGAAGCAAGGGACATGTGTTTCAGTCCCGCCTCTGCCAACTCAGGAAAAAAACAAAAGCAAACCAAGAACAAAACACATCAGAAGTAGGAATCTCTCTTGGGCAATTTCTAAGTACTATAGAACTTGTCAGCAAGACAGAAGGCTAAGGAAAATTTTTTTTTGTTGTTGTTGTATTTTGAGACAAAGTCTTGCTCTGTCACCCAGTCTGGAGTGCAGTGGCATGAGCTTGGCTCACTGCAACCTCTGCCTCCCGGGCTCAAGCCATCCTCCTGCCTCAGCCTCCTGAGTAGCTGGGATTATAGGCACCCACCACCACGCCTGGCTAATTTTTTTTTTTTTTGTACTTTTAGTAGAGACGGGGTTTTACCATGTTGATCAGGCTGGTCTCGAACTCCTGACCTCAAGTGATCCACCCACCTCAGCCTCCCAAACTGCTGGGATTACAGGTGTTAGCCACCGTGCTTGGCCAGAAAAAGTTTTAATAATACATTTTTTTTTTTTTTTTTTGAGATAGTCTTGATCTGTTGCCCAGGCTCTGGAGTGCAGTGGCACGATCTTGGCTCACTGCATTTTGACCCAGGCTTCATGGTTCTTTGAGCTTCTGATAATATGTTTTTTAAATAAGATACAAATTTTAAAGGAGATAAAACTAAGTTTGATAATTGAGTTTTCCTTTTTTTTTTTTTTTTTTCGATTCAAGAGCAGGTACTGTTTATTAACTGACCAGATTAGAAAAATAATCATGGTCGACATCTTCATTTACTCTTCTAAGAAAGCTGTTGATCTGGTCCTCCGTGTTGTCAGCATTTCCACCTTCTACAAAACGGGTAGTCTTTTTTTTTCATTCCACCTTCCGGAGAGGATGGTTTGGAGGGCCACAGGAAGTTATTTGCTTATTTGAAGCATTTTCCGACAGTATAGATCTCATGAATCAGATCCCCCGTGCAGATGATACCATATTTACCAAAAGATCGAGCAATCAAAGTGTTATCTGTCAAAGCAATTTGCTTCTTATTGATTTTGCCGTAACCACGCTTACAGATTAGTTCATTTACTGACTTCAGATTTGGGTACCCACATGCAATATATGGTTCTGTAATCCTCAGCATGTTAACTGAAGATTTGTTGAGCTTCACAAAGTTCCCATTGAAGATTTTATTTATTTATTTATTTAGAGATGGAATCTGGCTCTGTCGCCCAGGCTGGAGTGCAGTGGTGCAATCTCGGCTCATTGCAAGCTCCACCTCCCGCGTTCACACCATTCTCCTGCCTCAGCCTCCTGAGTAGTTGGGATTACAGGCGTGTACCACCACACCTGGCTAAATTTGGTATTTTTAATAGACAGTGTTTCGCCATGTTGGTGAGGCTGGTCTCGAACTCCTGACCTCAGATGATCTACCCGTGTCGGCCTCCCAAAGTGTTGGGATTATAGGTGTGAGCCACTGCACCTGGCAGGATCTACATTTTTATCAGTTCTGGAAGAGACAGGATTTTGCCCTAATTAGGTTTGCCATTTCACCCCGTAGAAGGCAGAGAACTAAATCCCAGGAGCTTTGGAGGTCCCTTCCTGCTCTGACTTTGGGTGGTTTTGCAAGGTTCACTCCCAGAGAAAGGGAAAGGTCCCATTATCACATGGTGGTGTGAATCGGAAAAAAACAACAGCAAAAAACAACTCCCACCATCCCCCAACTTTTACTATCTCTGGGGCCTCTTCTGAATCTCTCTGCAGAGAGAGATTAGGGATGCCCCGAAATTGAGATTGTGGTCGAGGACTGAGACCAAGTTGTTCACAACATGGTTATATAATGGATGCTCAGTCATATCAGGACTCAGAAGATGTGAAGGGCCCCGCCCTGCAAGCTGTTTGAAGGTCATGACGGCTTCGCAGTGATGGGAAACAAGGCCAGTGTCTCTGTTTGTGGGTTCCCTGCACAAGGGTATATAATTCACTGGGGCTCTTCCCACCATGGCCTGGCCATCCCTCCACCCACTCACCCACCACCTGACTCCTGGAGAATGGGGGGAAGCTTTTATACTTAATATTTTTTTGTCTTCTCCTCTTTTTCTGTGTTTTCTTCAAATTTGTTACAAAGGGGCAGCTTGGCATAGGAAATGTGGTAGTGGCCTGAGGCCTTGGGGATGAAAGATCCCAGGGTCTGAAATCATCAGAATTGTCTCCAGATGAATTGAATCTGAGATGGAAAGCAGCATATGACTCATCGTGGGTAAGAAGCCACAGTTTTTTTTGTATGATTATAACCCCTGGCCAAGTGAAAGCAGAATGACCCCTGTCACTTCTTTGGGGTCAAACAACTACTCAGGAGGGTGAGAGAAAATGATGTCTACGAAGCACCTGCTATGGGACAGGCATTCTATCTAAACCTGTCCCATTTAAACCTGACAATGCACAGTGAGGGAGATGTGAGTACCACACCTGTTTTGTAGATGTGGCTCAAGGAAGGTAAATAACACATCTTAGGGGAGAGGGCTCTGGTAGTCACTCTCCCTAGACCAGAGAGAATGAATTATCCCTTGGTACCCTCCATTTTTCAGTCCCTCTGCCTTAAAAAGTGTGTGCTATAGAAGGGAAGGTGTCATGTCCACTCTGCTGAGTGTCTTTAGGAAAATCCCCTTTCCTATCTGGTCTATTTCTGCTTCTCTAAAATAAAGTCTTTGGTATGAGGTCTTTTTGTGCTCAAGGATTCTATATTTCATGCCCACTTCTTACTGCTCACGTTCATTTTCCCTAGCTCCACAATAGGCCATATCACTTCCTGGAAAGTTCTGTCCATTCCCATGCTCCCATGGACAACTGAGAGTGAGGACGTAAGGTGATTGGGATAAGATCTTGATATTGTAGGAAAAATGGTGAATGACTTTGAAATGCACCGAAAAGATGACTGGGTGTCTTCATCAGAAAACTAGGTGTTTCTACGGGGCCTCTGGGCCTTTCGTTGCCTTTGAACTGTTTCAGAACTGTAAGTTGTAGATGACTGAGAGTGATGCAAATGGTTCTTGTCCGTGATATGCAAATACATTTTCTGGTGGTAATACAACTGTCTTACCACATCTCCTGTGGAATAAACCAGTTTTGGATCTTTATTCATTTCAGTATTTCTTGCTTGTGTATATGTGGTTCTTGGAATTATCCTTGCAACTAGATGTGACGTCCTGCTAGCTCTCTCACAAATTAATGAGCTAAATCATTGATATGCAATTCTTTGACATTTCAATGAGTGTTATGATTATGTGCTCTTCTAGCAATTGTCCTTTAACGGTATATAGGTAAGTATAATCCAATTCTATTTGGCATTGTTGGTGGGTAAAGGGTGATGGTGGGGTATATGAACATAAACCTTCCTATATATTTCAGCCTGGAGGCTGCTTTTCTGGCCCAAACCGTTTTTCATGACATGCTCCCTCCCGGCAGGCTTCCTATGGCTTCTGCTTATCCTGTGCGCTGCCATCGCTCTGGGATCCCAGGCTTCTCTCTCTGCATTTCCTGGAGGGGAATCCATTCTCCCCAGCTCCCTACTTCTAAGCTACCCTAGAAGCTTTGCTAGCTTACTACCTACATCTGTGTTCAGATTTGACTTATCATCATTTGGGGGGAATAAATACCTACCGTGGGGCAGTGATAAGGGTTCAGCTATGTTGCACGTGTCTGAGGTTACCGACCTGCAGTCATTCCAGGTACTAACGGGTGCCTGTGCCTACTCCATCTTCATTTATGAGAGTGGGACTCTCCCAACACCTGGCAAGGTGGTGGAATCCTCTACTACTTGGAAACGAAATATGGGCCTAAAGAGCCCAGATTTCCACTGCCCAAGGGATAACGTGCAAGTTAATCAATCCCATTGTATTTGCATCCCAAAGGACAGTTACAATCAGCTAACATTGGGTTAGGAGAATATCCCAAACCAAAAGGAAGGGGTAGAACAGAGTCCTCCCTCACTCAGATCCTCTTTTTGACCAAGGTCACAAACTTCTACAACAGCCAACGTTGGGGGAAGCTGGCCATTTAGAGTCAAAGTGAAGAGTACAGCTAGAGGCAAACATCCAACCAGTGCAGGATGTTAGGTGTCTCTACTTTTCAGAGCAGGTGGTGAGACTTGCTGAGGCCTTCAGTGTTGCCTGGAATGATATTCTCTAGAAATTTCCTCTCTAGTGCTTTACTATTTACACAATGTACTTCCATCCATTCTGAGTTCAGCCTACGATGACTCCTTGAGCTAGGCAGGAAAAACTTGATTATCCTCCACCTTACACATGAGGGATGTGAACTTCAGAGAGAAGTGACTTGTCTAAGGTGGGTGTGGCAGGAAAAGGACCGGAGCCAGGACATGACAGACCTGGAACATCTCATTCTACTCTTCACTTTGACTCTAGACAGCCAGCTTCCCCCAACCTTGGGTGTTACAGAAGTCTGTGACTTTGGTCAAAAAGAGGATCTGAGTGAGAGAAGAGAACTCTGTTCTACCCCTTCCTTTCTGTTTGGGATAGTCTCCTAACCCATTGTCAGCTGATAGTAACTATCCTTTGTGATGCAAATAAAATGGGATTGATTGACTTGAATGTTATCTCATGGGCTGTGGAAGCCCTGGGGATCTCCTAGTCTCTCTCTGGTAGTGACACAGGCAGGAGGGCAGGGTCCCTGGTGAGGGCTCCACCCTCAAGCCTGGACCTATGGCCCTAAGCGAGAACAGGTATTCCTATTTTTGTGCCGGAATGTTGCCTTTCCAAGACCAGTCTGGCCCACTCCACCCCCTATCCTATGCCCGTAAGAACCCCAAATCCCAGGCTTCATGAGCAGCAGAGCAGCAGAGTGGCGCAACAGAGAAGAAGCGTCTGAACGTGGTGAGGAGTTTGGCTATGGACAGTCAGAGAAGAGTTCATCCTGGGATGGCTGAACTCCAGGGGAAGATTATCTTCCCACTGCATCCCCTTTCCAGCTCCCTATCCCACTGAAAGACACCCCGTCACTCAATAAAAACTTCGCATTCATCACCTTTCAAACTGTTCATGTGACCTGATTCTTCCTGAACACTGGACAAGAATTTGGGACCCACTGGGTGTGGGAACCCCAAAAGGCTGTCACACTGGCCCTTTGCTCTTGTTGGCAGAGGGCAGCTGCTCTATACGATGAGGCAAAAGGGCCACTGAGCTGGTAACATGCCCTCTGGGGCTCAGGGGTTGCAGGCACCCCATCCTGGATGGCAGAGCTAAAAAAGCATTGTCATATGCTTGGATGCAGCCGTGAGGCCTGCACAGGGCCTGCTCCTGCTGGAAAGAATGGCTGGGGTTCCAGCCTTTTTTTGCTCTGGTTCCTGCACCCATCTGCTCATGTGCTCCCTCCTGTAAGGGATGGAGCCTGGTAACCGAGTAAACGAGCCACCCCCTTCACGAGGGGTCCCATGAAGAGGTCAAGGGAATTGTCCCATTTCAGTAGGATCTGCTAGAATACATATAACTGCAGGTAAATGTATTGATTTACAGTGACTTAAAAATTAGGCATTTATTTCTCTTATATAACAAGGAGTCTGAAGACATATGGCTCAACACTGAGTAGAGATTCTAGGAATCTCTCACTTTAGCTGTCTAATAAGGTCATCACTAGCCACAGGTGGCTATTTACATTGAGATGAATTAAAGAAAAATGAAAAAGAATCCAGTTCCTCCATCCCACTAGCAACATGACAAGTGGCCAGTGGCTACTGTGCTGGGTCAGTGCAAATGTAGAACATTGCCATCACGGGGGGAAGTTCTGGTGAGTGTCAGCAAGACGGCTCCTGCTGGAGGTGTAGTTTATCTGTTCAACGAAGAAAGGAAGATAGAAGCTGATGCTGTTAGCCATGTTTGTTCCTTTTTATTAAAAAAGAAACACTATTTTAGAATTCCTACAAGACTTCTGTCAGTATCTTATCAACCAGAACCATGTCAAGTGGCCCTTCTGAGCTGCAAGGAAAACTGGGAAAAGGAGAATCTTGAATAGGGCTGGAAATTTTGAGACACTAAAATAATTGGGGTGTGGATAGCCAGAAGGAAGAGAGAAGGATATCGGACAGGAGACGCTGCACTGGGAGAGGTTTATATTTTCCTGGTTGCCCCTACTCCGAGATCCCCCTCTCTGCTTTATTCAGCACATGGACTATTCCTATAGGTGCTGATCTATTCCACCTCACTTTCCCCAACAAGCTGTCTTCAATTTCCTCAAAAAACAACAAAAAAGCAAAACTACAAATGCTCACCAACGGTTTTTGTGTGCAGCGCCCTTTATTAGAGGTTCGGGGGACATAAAGGAGGCTTAGTTCATGTTAACAGAAATCCCTTCATGCTAACATCAGACATTCCTGATCTTTACATTCTGTCTGTACCACTATGTCACATGGCTGTTTCTCCTCTCACTCTCTACTTACCTATTAGGATCTTCACCCATCAGGCCTCCTGATTTCCCTGTTTTTATTAAGCAATTTAGGCTGATACCACAGGTCATGTGGCATGGGGCCTCCCTTTGCACACCCAAAGACTCTGTAAAGCCATGGGCAGTCTTCTTCAATGCCTCCCCACCTCCCACTACTTTCACTAGTGCCAGAGAACCTGGGAAAGACTCTGAAATGTCAGTCTATTCCTTTCTCTCTCCCTACCAGCTTGGCCAGACAACAGGGCACTGCACAGATTTATCTTGCTTCTGACAGAAGCAACATCATCTTTGAAAGGCAGCAATTACAGCTAGTTTTTATTTTAAATAACATGTTTTTTTCTTCTCACATTATGAACATTGCACTATGAACATTGAAAAAGCAGTTAATCAAGCATATTGGTTAAGAGCCAGAGGTTAGCAGATTTTTTAAAAAATGAAATACAATAAAGAACTCTTAATCCTGGAGGCAGAGTGGCCCAGGAGTCAAATCTGAAAAATGCCTGTCTTAATCACTGGGTGACCTTGGGCAAGCATACTTCACCTCTTTGGATCTTGGTTTTTCCTTCTGTGTGGTGAGAGGGTTGGGTGAAGCCGGGATCCACCAACCATGGTCTTCAGGCCAAATTCTGCCCCAGACCTGTTTGTGTATGCCCTTGAGCTAAGAGTGTGGTTTTTTTTTTTTGTAAAGGGCATAATAAAAATAGAAGAATATTCGACAGAAACTGGATGTGACCCACCAAAACTAATATATTTATAATTTGGCCCTTTAGAGAAAAAGTTGGCCCATGCCTGGATTAGGTGTTCTCTGAGGGTTTTTCCAACTGTCAGAATCTACAAGTCTAGGGCCCCGGTAGCCTAGGCAATTCAGGGTGTGCTGTTCAAGTTCAGGGCCTTGTGGGGCTCATGAGAGTGAAAATCATGGGAGCAGTTTCCCCCATCTCTGGGGTCTCTCTGTTCCGTATCTAATGGGAAACCAGAAGAAGCATGACTAACTAGGGACTCGGGCTGGAAGCTGTGAGATGGTAACTTTATGGTAAACCTGCTGATATGGTCTGTGGAAAGAGATTTCCCACAGCAGCTGAGCAGCGGGCGCCCACGTCAGAGCTTGGAAACTGTGGTGCAGAACGTCTGGTTTTCTGGTCACAGAGGGGCCTGCTCATCCGAAGCCGACAGGACACGCTTTGTGGGAAGCTGATGGGTGCCTGTCTGTGGTCAGGTGCTGGTGGCTCCGATGGCAGTCAGCTGGGCAGCACTGGCACCAGGCCCTGGCTCAGATGGGGGTGGGGAAACTGAGTCACATTTGCTCTTCCATAAGGGTACTGAGTCCGGAATTTCACTCTATGTAGGGGGCTTTGTATGGGATTTGGCATCCTTGGCTTTTGCTCTGTTCCTCTGGCGATTCTGGGGCTTCTCCTTGGGGCCTGCGAGGCCAGCCTTTTGCTGCAGGCCTTGGAAGGCACTGAGTATTCCCTTCTAGTCATCCCCAGTGTGACCTAGGCCAAGTCACTTCATTTCACCAAGACACGATTTTCTCAACAGTCAAGTGGTGCTAATGAGTCCTATCTATAGACATCTGGTTGGGTTATTGGGAAAGCAAAAGAGGGTACTATATGGAAAATCAGATACAAACAGCAAAGAACAGAAAGCCTCAAAGGTCCAGCTGGAGATTTAAAGAAAAAAGAAAAACCCTACTGTTTATTGAGCACTTAATTAGGAATTAGGCACTAGGCCCTTGGATAAATCTTTTACATAGTTGATTCATACAACCCTCACAACAATCCTCTAGATACATGTTGTTATCCCTGTTTTTGGGTGAGGAGACCATCTTAATGCATAAGGTAACCTTTTAAAGGGCAGCATTTGGATTCAGTCGGGCGTGGTGTGATCTCTCGGTCTTGTCCACTTTCCAAGACCTGGAAAGATGATGCGTGGCTGGAACTGATGTTTTTAGGCCACCGTAAGGATTCCTGCGTTTGCTCAGCTGGCTTCCTCATTCCCTTTGTGGGAAAGACCAGTATTGCTTTAAAGGTGCTTTGTGTCTGCTGTCCCATAGAATTTTACCTTGGTTCCTGACTAGCCACGTGGAGGATTGTTGCTATGAAAGCTCTTAACTGGAGTATTTCTATTGTTCAGTAACACCAGAGAACAGAAAAAAGACAACTGTTCTTGGGAAGTAAACAGACAAAAAAGATTGCAACCCAAAATAAAGTAATAGTAGAAATAACGAAATAGGATTTCAGATGGGATCCAAATGTTCTGCTTTGGGTAGATTTTGTGCTATTAGAGGTTTCCAATATAGATGGGGTCTCACTATGTTGATAGGGCTAGTCTCGAACTACTGGCCTTAGGCAGTCCTCCCATATCGGCCTCCCAAAGTGCTAGGTTTACAGACATAAGCCACTGCTTCAGGCCCCAAATATTTTGATTTTATCTTACCTCTCCCACTGCTAATTTTCAACTCTTTTCTGCCTGCATCCTGAGTAACTGTGGAATGAAAGCATTTTAGAATTACTGTTGTCCAGTCACATCTAAATCATAATTTTCCTTTTATGGAGTCATGCTACAGAGTTTTTTTAACCACTATTATTTCTATTGTCTTAGTTGAATATTACAGAAACATTCTGAGGTCTGGATAGTATTAAAATATATTTTCCACACCAGGC
Organism: Hylobates moloch; assembly: GCF_009828535.3. Classification (NCBI taxonomy): domain Eukaryota; kingdom Metazoa; phylum Chordata; class Mammalia; order Primates; family Hylobatidae; genus Hylobates; species Hylobates moloch. The sequence goes on from NW_026652285.1 coordinate 86,796,895, forward strand.
ATGGTGGCTCATACCTGTATTTCCAGCACTTTGGGAGGCCGAGGCAGGTGGATCACCTGAGGTCAGGAGTTTGAGACCAGTTTGGTCCACATGGTGAAACCCCATCTGTACTAAAAAAATACAAAAATTAGCCAGGAGTGGTGTGGTACGCACCTGTAGTCCCAGTTACTCAGGAGGCTGAGGCAGGAGAATCGCTTGAACCTGGGAGGCGGAGGTTGCAATGAGCCGAGATCATGCCATTGCACTCCAGCCTGGGCAACGAAAGCAAAACTCTGGGGAAAAAAAAACCTATCATCCATAAGAAGGAATGGGGGCTCAGGGAGGTTAAATGACTTGCTTAGAACCATGTAACGACTCCCCAGCAGAGGCTCGATTCCCAAGACTGGCCACAACTAGCTGCCCTTCTGGGGAGGGCAACCTACCCTGATTTCATGGTATATGATATTAACAGTGGCAACCACCACAAACATTGATTGACTCTATGTTTAATTGCTTCTTTTTTAAACATCATAAAAACCAGCAAAATAGGTATTGATTGTCACTGCAGTCTCACAGATGAGGAAACTAAGACTTACAGGGGCCCACACTTTGCCTAAGTTCACTCAGCCAGTTGGAGGCAGGATCTGAGCCCAACTCTGCCTGCTCTGGAACCTACATTCTTGCCCACTGTTTTCTGTCCTGTCATTGGCACCGCCAGGGAAAACTTAGGTGATGGGGAGGGGAGAGCATAGGGTATCTTGGCTTCTAAATTCATTGGAATTTTTTGTTTTTTTTGAGATGGAGTCTTGCTCTGTCGCCAGGCTGGAGTACAGTGGTGTAATCTCCGCCTCCCGGGTTCAAGCGATTCTCCTGCTCAGCCTCCTAAGTAGCTGGGATTACAGGCACGTGCCATCACATCCAGCTAATTTTTGTATTTTTAGTGGAGACGGGGTTTCACCATGTTGACCAGCTGGTCTCAATCTCCTGACTTTGTGATCCACCTGCCTCAGCCTCCCAAAGTGCTGGGATCACAGGCATGAGCTGCCACGCCCGGCCCAATCATTGGAATTTTATGTGGCCAGGGAGTGAGTCTGGTGGAGGACCTACATCAAGTTTGGTGATCAGATACACACAGTGTGTATTTAGATCTCTGTCATTAGGAAATTAGTATGTATTAACGTAGCTAAAAGGATGGTCTACAAGTAGCAGGCAAGTAGGGTCAGTCTGGGCAGGTGATGTGTTTGTGCATGCATCAGTGTCTTGTTCCCCCTGCTTTTTTTTTTTTTTCTTAAGCTCAACATGAAGAAGGTAAAAACATTTATTAAGCACCTCCTATATACCCTGAAGCTCACTGCGAGATACATATTTATTATCTCCATTTTAAAGCAGAGGAAATGGAGGCTAGAGATATACAGTGACTTGGCCAAGCTCGCATGGCTGGAAGGGGCAGAGCTAGGATTTACACCCAGGTCTCTTTGGTACTGAGACACTCCACCTGCTATTTTTATCTGCCTTTTCATTCAGCCTATGGCTACTTTTCTTTTAAGTAGCCCCTGCTGCCATATTTCTAAGTTGGCTTTTCCCCAAACCCAGCTCTGAGGAAGTCCATGCTGGGCCCAGGCACAAGAAAACTCAATTCCCAGAGGCTAAGATGCTGCTCTTGGTTATAAGCTCTGCTTGGGTCAGTGAGCTCCTGCTTTCTAGTTCTCTTTCCCTTACCAGCATCTTGTATGACCAGAGTAGGCTTTCTCCAAGAAGACTAGTGTTAGTAATGGCTAAAAAACGAGCAGTGCTTCATACTCACATTCATCCTCCATCTGGACTGCAAAGGCTCAAACACTTCATAGCTGTTGCCCTCTTCCAGGTGGGTTCCTGGGTTCTGGTGTAAGCTCTGCCAACTATCTTCATATGACCTTGGCTCTGCAGCTTCCCTTTTCTGGACCTCAGCTTTCCCATTTGCAGGTGGACGGGATCCTTGGAGAGCTTCTAAGGGAAAAGGCTGAGGCCTCCGTGGCTTTTGTGTAAAATTCTAAGATCTTACTTAGTCTTTTACGTTTTGCTCTGTTAAAAGACTAGTTTCATAAAAACACCCGAAACAAACAACAACTCCGTCTCTTTTAAACCTTTTTTGGCAGAGGGCATATTTCCTTGTTATAGTGTGAACTGTGCCCAAATATAATTGATTATTCTCTACTCCACCCCCAAGAAATGGGGAAGATGAATTTAGCTTTAGAGCGATTACTCCTAATCCAGTACAATATTTTCCTACCATGCCCATGAGCTGAGCTCCTAACAGTACATCGGAATGAAAATAACACACGTTTTCCACTCAGGGGACCATATCTATTTCTGTGATCAACCTCATCCCTCCCCCTCTGACAGAGCACTCAATTCTTGGACAATTTTGAGAGCTTGCTTTAGGGAAAAACCCATTTTCCACTTGACAGCAGAGCTTTCTTTCTGAATCAGCTTTGGATGCTGCAGCCCAGGCAAACAGATTGCTCCCTTTGCTTTACCAAATTGTTTTTCTTTTTCCCTTTGCGTATTTTTTCCACAGGCATCCCTGTACCCATCGCTACCCTACCCTCACCTTTGTGCTAACTCGAAGCGTTGGCCTAAGGTGGTAAATAAGACATCAAACCAGGAATCGTGTCCTTCCAGGCTGCAAGGAGAGCTGGAAGGTCAGAGGTCTCTGATTCCTTTCCTGGCCATCTTGTGCCTTATGGCTGCACAGTAACTTCCGGCCAGGATGAGGATGTTTTCCCCATCTCCTCTGAACCATCATTCATCAGCTGCCCCTCCCCTATGCCTGCCTGAGCTTTGGAGGTTTGCAGAGAAGCCTGAAGGTCTACTTTTTGTCCTTGGGAGGGTGTCCCCTTGAGGCAAGTAGATTTGATTGAAAAAAGTGCAAAGTTGACCAAGAATGGTCGGCTGAGGCTGCACTGAAATTACTAACATGCTCTCTGTCCCCCACCAAGCCTGGGGCCACCAGCTCTTCCTGATTTGTACTAACCCCTGGGGCTTTGCAGATCCAAAATAAATTTGGTTATTTGGTCCTTAGGAGGTTACAAGATAGTCTGGAAAAATACCAATTTCATCGCGTCCCTGCTTTCTCAAAAATAGTTGTTCCGCATAATAGTTTTCTAGTGGAACAAATGATTCCCAAACCTAGCAGCTTAATATAACAATAAACATTTAGTATTTTACACAGTTTCTGAGGACCAGGAATCTGGGACCAGGTTAGCTGGGTGGTTCTGGCCTCAAGAAAGAATATCCTCACACTTCAGAAGAGGAGACAGATTTGTTAATAAACGTGATAGCTATGACTTGTCTTACTAGCTTTGGGGATAAGCATGGTCACAAAAATTTATTAGGAAACATATTTTGAAAGAAATAAGGCATAAAGAATAATGTAAGGTGGGTATACCCAACCAATTCTAAGAAACAAAGCATTTCCAATATGGTAGAACCTCCTGTGCACCCCTTTCCTATCACATCCTCCTCTGTGCCACCTCCTTACTCAACAAGTAGCAAATTCACTGAATGAGCTTTTTATAATTCCTGGTCATTTTACTTATACTTTTACTGTACTGGCACATGTGCGTCCTTAAGCCATCTAAAGCATTGTTTTGCAGGCTTTTGAACTACATTAAATTATGTCATACTCCATATATGACATAATTTTTATGCAATTTGCCCTTTTTAAAATCTACTGTGATATTTTACATGTGAATATCCTTTTTTATCCATTTTTTTATGCTATATAGTATTTCACTATGTGGAAATACCATAATTTATTAATTCGTTCTCTTGTTGACAGATACTTGGTTTGCTTATCATTTCTTTCAAATTAATTGCAGAAGCATTCCCTGTCCCAATTAGCAGGAAGTTTCCATCTCATCCGTGAGGATCCACTTTCCCACTTCCCCGCTCCCCCCACCCTCCGCCAAGATGTCTAGGAGTCTCAGTGACTTTCTTAGGTTGAAGCGATCAGTTCTGCTCAAGAGTTGAAACAGTCCATGGCTGCCCTTGTTTCTGGATAGTAACGTTGTGTCGCTGCTTATAATTTGTTCTACACAGTCCTTTGTGTCCTTATTCCCTGACATGGTGATACTCTTAGAAGAAGAGCTGAGTTTTCTGAGTATGAACCAAAGAGCAGTAACCCAGAGTCTGAGTGTGGGGCGCTGCTGATCCCATGCAGGGCATAGTCATTAAGGGGTTGTTGCAGCAGGGCACAGGGACAGAGATTCCCTGACCAGTGCTCCATCAGCGTGGAGAACACTGCTCCAGACAAATCCATCAATAACCGATCAATAACTGTTCGAACCCTGTGAGATGAGAATGCTGTTGCTGAGGTCTGTAGAAGCACTGCCTTTGGTGGGTCTGTGGGAGGAGCTTTATTTTATTTTTATATACATTTATTTATTTTTGAGATGGAGTTTCACTCTTGTCGCCCAGGCTGGAGTACAATGGCACAGTCTCGGCTCACTGCAACCTAGGAGGACCTTTATTTTTCAATAACGTCTCCTCTGTACTTTAGTTTCCTCATCTGTAGAGAGTGTTACCCCATGTGGTGAAGAAAACCATTGTTACTGATTGTTTAGCTAGAAGCAATCTCAGCTAGTAGGGGACCCCAGCCCCTACATGCACTGCCTCCTTCCCCTGGGCAGTAATTCTTTTTTTTTTCTTTTTTTTTGAGACGGAGTCTCTCTCTGTTGCCCAGGCTGGAGTGCAGTGGTGCGATCTTGGCTCACTGCAAGCTCTGCCTCCCGGGTTCACGCCGTTCTCCTGCCTCAGCCTCCCGAGTAGCTGGGACTACAGGCGCCCGCCACCATGCCCAGCTAATTTTTTTGTATTTTTTAGTAGAGACGGGGTTTCACCGTGTTATCCAGGATGGTCTTGATCTCCTGACCTCGTGATCCGCCCGCCTCGGCCTCCCAAAGTGTTGGGATTACAGGTGTGAGCCACCGCGCCCAGCCCCCTGGGCAGTAATTCTTGCTGGGTTTCCCTGACAGGTGACTGCTCAGTCCAGATGTCTCCAATGGAAGGCATGGCCAAAACACTGCTCTTGGAACAAGAAGTGGAGCTTCAGGTTCTCCATCTGTAAGTTCAGGGAAAACCACCTGTCTCTCCCCACAGAACTGTTTTGAAGGTGAAATGAGACAATGAACTTGAAAGTGCTTGAGAAGGTGGAGTGGGTAGAGTGAGGGTGAGGCTCTCGTTATCTTTGGAGGTAGCACATCCTGTTGTTGGACAACTCTGATTTTACAAACATCTGAGTGAGGCCCTGATGTCCACACCCTCTGAAGCTCTGCTTGGAAGACTGCACAGGCTTTTGGGAATTTGAAGACTCTCAGCATGTTCAGAATATCCCATAGTTTGTTTCTGGAACAAACTTCCCTAGTTCCTTAAAATGTGACTTTATGATCTACAATTTCCATAAAACAGAAGAAGGTTGTGGAACATAAACTGCTTACAAAAGTATAAAATGTTACATAATTCTAAGGTGATATCATTGTGACCATTGTTATTGTCGCAATGGTGAAAATGACAGCCTCCCCTATTGGGAGCAGAGGTGGCTGATGACTTCCATGTCCCTAAATCCAGGGAACACCTTTCAGTCCTCTGGTCACACTTATTTTTTTTGAGATAGGGTTTTGCTCTGTTGCCCAGGTTGGAGTGCAGTGATGTGATCACAGCTCACTGCAGCCTCAACTTCCCCAGACTCAGGTGATCCTCCTGCCCCAGCCTCCCGAGTAGCTGGGACTACAGGCATGTGTCCCCACACCTGGCTATTATTTGTATATATATATATTTTTGAAGAGATGGAGTTTCATCATGTTGCCCGGGGCTGGTCTTGAACTCTTGGGCTCAAGTGATCCTCCCTCTTCGGCCTCCCGAAGTGCTGGGATTACAGGCATGAGCCACTGCGCCCATCTTGGTCACATTTCTTAACACCTGCTCTTCTCTTGGCTCTTTTGACACTCCTGGGTTTCTTGCCATCTCACTGGCAGCTCCTTCTGAGCCTTCTTTGCTGTCTCTTCTTTTTCAGATCAGCCCTTAAATGTTGTGGTTTTCAGGGTGTATATCCTGGGCCCTCTATTCTCCTTCTCACACCATCCCAGGAAGCTCACTTTAGCTCATCTATTCCAGTGACTTCAATTACCATTCACATGCTGCTGACTTCCAAAGTCATCCAGTCCACATTTCTCCCCTGGGTGTAAGGGCTAGAGCTCCAAATGCCTGCTAAACACCTCAATTGGGATGTCTTATGGGCACTCCCCATCCACCTCCCTCAACCCCCAAACCTCCCCTTTCTGCTACATCCTGTATCACAGTGAAAGTCCGCACCATTTGCCCAGTGGCCCAAGCCAGAAACCTGGGAATCATTCTTGACCTTTTCCTTGCCTTCTATCCTACACGTAAAAAAGCACCGAGTCCTGTCAATACCATCTATTTCTCTATGCCCACTGCCAGGACCTCTGTGTAGGATGTCAACAGGTCATCTGCTGCCATAATCCCTTATCTGGTTTCTCTGCCTCCAATATTGCCCATGTCTGATTCAGTTTCTACACTCCAGCCAAAGAGACCTTTCTAAAGTGCAATCAGATCATGGGGATTTCTGGCTAGATAGTTTTCTTCATTCTCCCTACCCTTCTTCCTGCCCCCACCAACAAAACTTGAATTCTGGAGGCACATGGAAGGAGAGGGAAGCATGGAGATGCTGAAGAAATAGCACAAAACCTGTGGGAAAACTCTGGGGTACTGCAGGGGAAGGAATCTTGACTCAGAAGGAAATGTGAGCCAGAGACAGATGGGGATGGACGGGGAGCCTCACCAGGGGACAGGCATGACTCCTACTCTTTCCTCTTTCCCATGCATTGCTTCAGGGCATCAGTGCCTGCGTGGCATAACTGTGACATGGAAAAGTATGCGAACACTTTGGATTGTCACTGCAGTTGAAACCAAGAGCAAGCAATGTGAGATTGTTATGGGTGCATTGTATCCCCAGTTTGCATGTTGACATCCTAACCGCTAGAACCTCAGAATGGGACTGTATTTGGAGACAAGGTCTTTACAGAAGTAATTAAATTAAATAAGGTCATTAAGTTGGTCCCTAATACAATGTGACTGTTATCTGTATAAGAAGAGGAGATTAGGACACATGTAGGTACAGAGACAAGACATTGTAAAGACACAGGGGGAAGTTAGCCATGCACAAGCCAAAAAGATCACAAGAATTGTGAGAAAATAAATTTCTACTCTTTAAGACATCCAGTCTGGTGTGTGTGTGTTTCTTTTTTAATGGCAGCCTAGCAAATTAGTATAAAAGTGTGTGAGGATGAAAAGGGAGAGGCAGGCTGGGTGTGGTGGCTCACGCCTATAATCCCAGCCCTTGAGACAGTTTGTCTTTACCAGATGAGTGCAGTGGACAATCCGTCATGCCACCTCTGCCTCCGGTTCTCACAATTCTCCTGCCTCAAGATGGGGTTTCACCATGTTGGCTGGGATGGTCTGGATCTCTTGACTTCGTGATCTGCCCGCCTCGGCCTCCCAAAGTGCTGGGATTACAGGCATGAGCCACCCTGCCTGGCCATAATCCCAGCACTTTGGGAGGCCTAGGTAGGCAGATCACTAGAGGCCGGGAGTTTGAGACTAGCCTGGCCAACATGGCAAAAACCTGTCTCTACAAAAAATACAAAAACTAGCCGGGCGTGGTGGCACACGCCTGTAGTCCCAGCTACTCGGGAGGCTGAGGCAGAGAATTGCTTCAACCTGGGAAGCGGAGGTTGCAGTGAGCTGAGATTGCACCATTGCACTGCAGCCTGGGTGACAGAGGGAAACTCTGTCTCAAAAAAAGGAAGAGGCAAAACTATCATTATTTGTAAGTGCTATAATAATCTGCATAGAAAGCCAACTGAATCAGCAGACTCCGTTTTAGAACTGATAAGAGGATTCGACAAGATTTCCAGATACAAGGTCAACTACTAAAAACCAATAGCATGTGTCCATACCAGCAAATACAGAACCAACCATCAAACATAAGAAAATAAAGTGCCATTCACAGTAGCAACAGAAACTAAATGTACCTAGCCATTAATTTATCAAGGAGTAAAGAAGTTCTCTATGGAAGAAAAATCTAAATTCAATCAAAGGACATAAAAGGAAGTTCTGAGTAAGTGAAGAGGTGTTTCATGTTTGTGATAGAAGAACAGAACATTGTAAAAATGTCAGTTTTCTTCAATTAGAGTTCCAGATGGCTATGTTGATAAACTTGACAAATATTCTAAAATTAATAAATATAAAGGTCCACAAATAGCTGAGCCAGCTTTTAAAAAGATGAGGGACTTGTCTTCTAGATATTAAGATGATTTACAAGGTCACAGTAATAGAAGAATTGTGTGGTTCTGATGGAAGGACAGGAAAATAGATGAATAGATAAGATAGCTCAGAGACAGACCACACATACATGGGAAATTGACATATGATAAATATGGTATCACACATTAATGGGAAAGGTCTCATTGACTTGCAGATGGCTTTGAAAAACTGGGTGACTTTGTCTACCAAATTATACCTAGAAACCTACTTTATCCAGAATATAAAAGTAGAGCATAAATTAAAGACTTAAATATCAAAGGTTAAACAATAAAGCTGATAAGAAACCTTATAGGGCCCGGTGTGGTGGCTCATGTCTGTAATCCCAGCACTTTGGGGGGCTGAGGCGGGCAGATCACTCGAGGTCAGGAGTTTGAGACCAGACATTATAGGGAAATATTTTTATAACCAAGGAATGAGAAAGTCTTCTCAAACAATACCTCCCAAACACAAAGTAGACATAAAAGTGGATTTTATTAAAAGTTATGGATTTCGGCCAGGCGCAGTGGCTCACACCTGTAATCCCAGCACTTTGGGAGGCCGAGGTGGGCGGATCACGAGGTCAGGAGATCGAGACCATCCTGGCTAACATGGTGAAACCCCGTCTCTACTAAAAATACAAAAAATTGGCCGGGCGCGATGGCGGGCGCCTGTAGTCCCAGCTACTAGGGAGGCTGAGGCAGGAGAATGGCATGAACCCGGGAGGCGGAGCTTGCAGTGAGCCGAGATCAGTGCTGGGATTACAGGCATGAGCCACCGCACCTGGCCTGTGTGTTGTAAATTTACCTAAATTCCTTCTATGCCTTGTTTACTCAGTACTATGCTATTGGTGAACACTTAGACATAACTGTATGCCAGGGACTATTTTCATTACTCACCTCTTCATGCCCCCACAAGAAACTAGATTAATAAGTGTGTGTGTGTGTGTGTGTGTGTGTGTGTGTGTGTGTGTGTATATATATATATGTATATAGTGTGTTTGTGTGTGTGTAATAAAAATTAAAACAGGAGAGAAGCATTCATTAGTCTGCTTGGGCTGCCATCACAAGATACCATAGGCTGGATGTCTTAAACCAGACATTTATTTTCTCATGGTTCTGGAGGCTGGAAGTCCGAGATCAAAGTGTCAGCAGGGTTGGTTCTCCTGAGGCTTCTGTCCTTGGCTTGTAGGTAGAAGGCCACCTTCTCCCTGTGTCCTCACATGGCATTTTCTCTTGTGGCTTGCTGCTGTCTTCTTTTTCTTATAAGGACACCAGTCCTTTTGGATCAGGACCCCACTTTATAACTTTAACATTAATTACCCTCTTTAGAGGCTCTGTTTCCAAATACAGTCACTTTGAGGATTTAGGGACTCAACCAATGAACTTTACAAGGACACAATTCAGCCCACATAGCCCGACTGGTGTTGAAGAGGACATGGGGAGGGCTCTGGGATGCTTGTTGTGTTCTGTTTCTTGACCCAAGTGCTGATTACACAGGTGTGTTTAGCTAGTGAAAAATCACTGTACAGTGAGGATTTGTAGACTTTTTTTGTAGGTATGTTATCCTTCATTGAAAGCCTTAAAAAGAATTGAATTGTAGCCACTGCTTTCTCTGCATTTACTGATATGTTTATATGGGTTTTCTACTTTGGTCTTTTACTCTAGTACTTTGCTGGGGCTGACCTACCAATGTCCCACAGACTGAGTGGCTTAAAGAACAGACATTTATTTTCTCATGGTTCTGGCAGCTGGACGTCTGAGATCAAGGTGTCAGCAGGATTGGTTTCTTCTGAAGCCTCTCTTTGGTTTGTAGATGACTGTCTTCTCCCTGTGTCCTCACATGGTCTTTCCTCTGCAGATACCTGTCTCTGCCCAAATTTCTTCTTCTTACCAGGACATCAGTCAGATTAGGGCCCATCCTAACAACCTCATTTTAACTTAATTACCACTTTAAAGATTCTATCTCCAAATACAATCATATTCTGAGGTACTGGGAGTTGGGACCTCAACATATGAATTTTGGGGGGACATAATTCAGCTCAGAACAGGTATCTTACATTGAAATATTCTTGTGGTACTACTATCATGAGGTATTTTATGCATTGCGGAATTCAAATTGCTAGCATTTTGTATAAGATAAAAATAAGTTATGGCCACATTGAAATTTGTCTCACATTTTATTTTATGATGCCATCCCTGTCAGGTTTAAGCACCAAGGTTATAATAGCTTTAAAATGAGATAGGAAATTTTTGCTCTTTGTTTTATTCTGCAAAACAACTACTGTAATCTCATTTTATGTGTGTCTTGGAGGCTTGCTGAAACTGAACAGTAAAACTCTCTTACCTCAAACAAAAAGTAAATCAAAGGGGAAAAGAGAAGGGGAGGGAGGCATGCATAAAAGCAGATGAATAGCACCATGAGTATATTTTCTGTGCAATTCGCACCCTGTCAAAACACACAAAGGAGCAAACAAAACAAGTTGCATCAAGCCACTCTCCTGCTCAAACTTTCCAGTTGCTCCCTATTGCCTTCTGGAAAGAGCCCACTCTTTAACATAGACCCCCTGAACCTGAAACAGCTTTTATCTCCCTTCTGCACTTTTGTTTTGTTTTGTTTTCTGAGACAGAGTCTTGCTCTGTTGCCCAGGCTGAGTGCGGTGGCATGAACACGGCTCACTGTAGCCTTGACCTTCTGGGTTCACGCAATCCTTCCACCTTGGCCTCCTGTGTGGCTTGGACTATGGGCATGTGCCACCACACCCGGCCCCTTCTGTACTTTTGATTGGAACACTGTCCTGCTCCCCTGGTGAACTCCTCCTCCTCTTTCAGTTTAGCTCAGATAGCACCTCCTCCATGGAGCCCCCCACCCACCCAGGCTTCTCCCACCCTACCCGACTCTAGTCTCAACTAGATGTCCTCCTCTTGGCTCCTCCTGCTCTTTATGCTGTCCCTGCCTCAGCCGTCCCTTTTTCATTGTTCTTGTTGCTGGGAACCCTTTTATGGCCCCGGATTGGAGTTGTGGGCTCCAGTCAAACTCTGCGGGATGGATGACAATCTGACTCAGTGGGTGAGACTCACAGACTCACATCACGGAAACAGCCTTTCCCTAATTAAACACGCGAAGAAATGGAAGTCAGCCTTTGCTTAGATGACCAAAATATTTTTGAGAAGGTAGTGGCTCTCAAAATTACGTCTAGAGTGAAACACTACACAAGTTTGTATTTCGGAGTGAGGTGGATTTGGGTGGGTGGGGTATGCAGCCCCCTCCCTCTTCTCTTACAGCTCAGAGCTGCAGGAGGTGTCTTCTTCACTTGCTGCTGCTCCTGGGCTGCCTGAGACAGGCTCACTCACTCTCAAGTGAGGATTTAGAGTCTCTAAACTTAGCATTACCTCCCCTCCCTTCTTTTAGGCTTGAATGGGCTGTTTGAAAGACTATCTGGCTCTTTTTTTGAGCCCCTGGGACATTTGCCCTTGGAAGAGAGGTTGGTTGTATCCTGGTGATCTTTGAGAACACCACTGCTCCTACATTGTGTACCAGAGAAATTGAGACACAGATAGGGGAAGGGCTTAAATTTCCTCCAGTGCTGGCAGAGGCTCTTGCTACCAATGGGTGCTGTTCTGGCAGTGTGTGTTTCCTGGGCTACCGTTTTCCCATCTTCATCCTACCTCTGCCCTCCTGCTGTGTACTGAGTTGTGTCCCTCCCCAATTCAAAAGTTGTAGCCCTAACCCCCAAGGTGACTGTATTTGGAGGCAAGCTCTTTACAGAAATAATTAAGGTTAAATGAGGTCATAAGGGCAGAGCCCTGATCCAACAGGATTTTAGGGTGCTTAAAAGGTACTAGAGAGCTCTCTGTCTCTCTCTCTCTCTCCTCTCTCTCTACTGTCTCTCGCTCTTCGCTCTCCTCTCCTATTCTCTTCTCTCTTCTCTTCTCTTCTCTTCTCTTCTCTTCTCTTCTCTTTCTTCTCTTCTCTTCTCTTCTCTCTCCCCTCACCATATGAAGACACAGCAAGAAGGTGGCCACCTGCAAGCCAGGAAGGGAGCCCTCACCAGAACCCGACCATACTGAAACCCTGGTTTCAGACTTCTGGTTTGCAGAGCTGTGAAAAAATAAATGTCTGTTCTTTAGGTCACCCAGCCCGTGGTATTTTGTTATGACAGCCTGAGCTGAAGAATACATCTCTCGACCCTGATAGATCTACTCTTCCCCTTATCTCAGACTGCTTTACCTGTCTAATTCTCTGTTTCCTTTTTCTCCCTAAAATCCTAAATGTTGGCATTCTTCAAGGTTTTGCCCTTTATACCATGCCCTTCCTTCTTCCCTTTCCTGTTCCCACTCTTCCCTCTTTCTTCTCTTTTCTATTCTCTGGCTTTCACATCTTCAGTTCTAGCCTCACTGTAGGTAAGATCTTCATTCATTACTTCTCTCCTGACTCCTATCTGGCATTTCCAGCCACCTCCTGAAGTTTTCTACCTGGGTTTCCTTTTATCAAAGATGGTGTCCTCTCCACTCTCCCCAATCAGAAAATTCATGGCCCTCCTGACTTCCCTGTTTACATCCTTGACACCCCACTCCCCCTGCCTTCTAATAAATTTCCAAGTCATCTTTGGTCTGCCATGCCTCCTTTCTGGACCAGGGAAGAGGGGGTGTGAGTTGCAGCCTTAGGGAGTGGTTAGCAAACCTGGTTGCATAGTCAAAAAGCACCGGCAGGAGTGGCCTCTGTGAGTCATGAAACCACAGGGGCCCCACCTCTTGTGTTTTTCTTGGAATCGGGTGTGTGGGTGTGAGCGCCCTCTCACGAAGACCTCTGCAGGGTTGCATCCTCAAAGGAGGGCAACAGCTGACCTGTGCAGAGCACTTTGCAGTTTACAAAGCACTTTCACATACCTTGACTCACTTCCACCCTTCGACAACTCCATGAGGCGGGATTATTGTTCCCCATCAAGAGCTGAAGGGACTGAGAGTGACTTGCCTGAGGTCAGCGCTTAAAGGTGGCCAAACTGGGACTCAAAACTGGTTTTCCTGCTCACAGACAGAGCAATTCCCTGGGCACCTCTCACTGCCAGGCCCTTGACATTGGCTGTCTCAGTACATGAGGAAAGTTGAGGCTCAGATAAGTGGGATGATTTGCTTAGGATCTCCAGTGGGTGAGTGCTGCCCTGAGGCTCTGAACCCCCATGGATCTGACTCCAAAGCCAGTGTATGCATGAATTCACTAGGTCCATGGCCTCCCAAATCCCAGGGCTTCCCATTAACCCAGAGGGACATCCTGATGGGTATTGAGCCGTGGCTTTTCATCTTGTTGAAGTGGCTTCCAGCCTGGAGAGTCATCATCTCTGTCATCACCCTCATGTTTGGCACTACTTATTGAGTGCTTACCATATGCCAAGCACTGTGCCTGATCCATTATATATACTTGATCCATGTGTTGATGCATATAATGATGCAAATTCATCTGCTGAAGTCCTAATCTCCCGTATTTCAGAATGTGACTATATTTGGAGATAGAGTCTTTAGAGAGGTAATCAAGTTAAAGTCATCACGGTGGGTCCTAATCCAATGTGACTAGGGTCCTTATAAGAAAAGGAAATCTGGACACAGACACATACTGAGGGGAGACCATGTACAGACATGGAGAGAAGGTGACCATCTATAAGCCAAGAAGAGAGGCCATGGAAGAAACCAACCCTACTGATACCTTGATCTGGAATTTCTAGCCTCCAGAACTGTGGGGAAATGCATTTCTGTTTAAGCCACTCAGTCTGTGATACTTTTCTATGGCAGCCCTAGCAAATGATATATCTGATCTCATTAGGTTCTCACAGCCATTATGGTAATGGGCTTCTGATCCCCGGGGGAGCCCAAGGCAGGAGGGAGAGAGGAATGGGCCCCATGAGGTTGTCTGAGAATGACCTGCTGACAATCAGACTGGTGCCCACAAAGTGGCAATTATCCTGGTGAGGCTGCCAGGGTTGGGGTTGGTGCTATGGTAAGGGCTGGTGGCCCCCAGGTCTGTGAGTTCAGAATCAGCCCACTGAGAATGAGAGCAACCCAGCGGTACTTGACTGGGCCCTGCCTCTATGCCAGGCACATGCTCAGTGCTGTCAAAGAGTCTGGGGTGGGAGCTGTCAACACCTTACTGTACAGATGGGGATACGGAGGCTCAGGGAGCTTCCCTGACTTGCCCAGGGCAACACAGCTTACAGGGACTAGAGGTAGAACGTGAACCCAGTTCTGCCTGGCTCCAGGACTTGGCGTTACACCAGGCAACTCAGAGACATGGCATCTATATTTATAAACCTGATGCCAAGGGATCCATTTCCAGAGAGGAATGTACCCCCATGTGATCTGGAATGCTCCAGGGCTTTGGGAGGACATTTTGTTCCCTGCAGCCAACTTGTCACAGGGTTGCCTGGTGACTCTGGAATTGGAGTGATGAGAGAGAGTTTTCTTCTTTCAAAGCACAGTGGTCAGGAGGACATACCTGGTGGAGCCAGCCTGCAGGCTCAGCTCTGACACTTGCCAGCCACGTGAACACAGTCAAGCTGTGTAATCTCGTTGTTCCTCTGTTTACTTATCCAGGAAACACAGAAGATGCGAATGGCAGAGTCCCTCCTAGGGCCATTTAGGAGGACGAGGGCGTCAGGTTCCCATGCCAGGCTGGGCAAGGAGGCCACTCATGTCCATGGAGGGGCTCACTGTGCCAAGAGGTCAGGAGATGGAGACACTTCTGGGCAATCTTGGCTCAGCAACATCTCCTCGTCCTTCCCTTTCCCAGACACCAGATCTGATCTAGTTGGTTTATTATCTTTTCCAACAGAATCTAATCCAATGACTCTTGATTGTCGCCCATGGGGTTTTGGAAACCAGGTTCTACACTCACGCATTCTCCTGGTCCACCTAGATGGCTCATCTCTTCCTTTTGTGGGTGGATTTTGGTAATTAGAAGATTCTTTCCTTGTCCTCTCCCCTCCTCCTCCCATTAGAATGTAAGTTTGCTGAGGGCAGGAGTGTGACCCTCTTGTTAATGATTGAATCTACAGCTAGTGTCTGCTTGGATTAGCTTGAGGTCATGATGCAAATGAAAAGGGTTGGACTGGAATCCAGATCTCAGGGCTCCCAAGAAGATCTTCTTGGTCCCTCATCCCTCCCTTCCTTCATACACCGTGCCAGATGCCCGGTTTCCAGCAGGGAAAAGACAGACACTCACACTCTACCTTGATGGGTTTCTTTCCTCACATGCCAGTGTCTCTTTGGAAGCCTCCTGTTAATCGCCCCAGTGTGCCCAGTTCTTTCCAGCCTCCAGGTTTTTGTCTTGCTGTTTCCTCCCCTGGAGCTGCCTTCTCCCTGCTCTGTGTGCTGGCTCCTCCTGGGGAGCCTGTCCACACCTTCCTCCCTGCGATGGCTGTTGTTCTGTTTCCCCTGCTCACTGCCCTGTCAGTCACAATCTGCTCACACAGGTTTGCTTGCTTGTCATCCACGCCCCCGCTAAGCTTAAAGCCTTGCAAGGGCAGCAACCCTGTAGTCGTATTTACTGCAATGTCTACATAGACTCTGAGCTTGAAAACCACCTGGTGATTGAATGAATGAAGGACTCTACTTTCTAGTAGGTGAATGACTCTTTGTCAAAGGATTACACAAAAAAACAAACAATGATGCACTGAGGTAACTGCTGTGAAGGGAGTTTACAGTGTGCATGAGGGCACAACACACCCGGCCTGACCTCTGCTGAGTCTTGCATGGAGGCACACACAACCTGTGGGGTAGGAGCTGGCGTTGCTTCCTCAGAGAAGCATCCCTGATACCCCAGATCAGTGCAGGCCTCCCTGTCATGTGGCTTGACCACTCCCTGTACTTTCCCTACAGCACTTATTGCAATGATACACATTTATACAATTAGTTTTATTTTCATTGTGCTGAAACATGCATAAAATTTGCCATTTGTGATGTTCGTTACATTCACAATGTTGCTCAACCATCACTGCTATCTAGTTCCAGAAATTTTCATCATCTCAGAAGGAAACCCCATACACTTTAAACAGTCACTCCCCATCCTCCACACTCTGGCAAACACTCATCTTTCTGTCCCTATGATTTGCCTATTCTAGATATTTCAGATAAATAAGATGCAATTAGTTAAAAAATTTTCCTCCCCCAGACATAAAAAAGAATGAAATCACATCTTCTGCAGCAACATGGATGGAGCTGGAGGCCATTATCCTAAGTGAAATGACTCAGAAACAGAAAATCAAATACTGTGTGTTCTCACTTATAAGTGGGAGCTAAACAATGGTTACTCACGGACATAAAGAGGGAAATAATAGACACTGGTGACTCCAAAATCCAGAAGGGTGGGAAGAGGGTGAGGGTTGAAAAATTACCTATTAGATGCAATGTTTACTATTTGGGTGATGGGTGCACTAGAAGCCCAATCTCACCATTACACAATATATCCATGTAACAAACCTGCACATGTGCCCCCTGAAACTACAAAAAACAAAAACCAGTGGAGGAAAATATTTTTTTTCCTCTCTTTTCATCTCCCTCAGGGTAAGACTTGTAGGATTTGTGTCTGTCTGCCTTACCTTCGCCCAGTCCTGGCACAGAGGCTGGCATGTGCTCTATGCCCCCCAAACAGTGGTGGCATGATGGAAGAACAATTTCTCACTGCACGTCTGCAAGCTCACTGGATGAAAACGGTGTGACTTATAGGATACAGGAGTCAGGATGCTCGGGTACAGTTCCTCTAAATGCCTCTTGCTAGATCAAGTATTACCTTAGTCTTGTTATTCAACACCTTGGCACATCAATTTCCTCATCAATGAATTGGGGAGAGTCGTAATGCCTGCCTCCTTCGGGTAACACAAGGACAACTGACACTCTATCTGCACAAGTGCCTGTTGCAGCAGCTGGCCCAGAGCAGGCTCTCAGGATCACTAGCTGTTATTATATTCCTTGTGCTTTTCAACCCCAAGTTCTGGACTGGGTCGTACACAGAGTCTATGGCAAATGCATGTTAGTTTGAATGATGCCTAAAAGGGTTTAAAAATTAGGCAGGTGGATGCCTAAGTCAAAACTGCAGAGTTCAGTTGGGATGATGATAAAGAAGAGACCTCTCCCACGAGCTTTTGTTAAGTTGTGCTGCAACACCAATATCTCAGAGACTTACAACACTGAGACTGTGTTTGGCTCACTTTGTAGGTCCCTGTGGGCCAACTGTGGCTCTGCTCCACGGGCTTTTCATTCTGAGATCCAGGCTAAGGAAGTAGCTCTCATCTGGGCTGTGCTGCTCCTGTCGCATGGCAGAGGGGAGTGACAGGGTTTGCTCCAAGGCTCCCACTCCTGTGTTGCATACATCACTACTGCTTATATCCTGAGGCCACACCAATTACAGCCAAGCCAAGCAGGACAGCCACAGTGACCTCTTCCAGGGAGTGCAGCAAATGACTGGGAATAATTATACATAACCACTCTGTGGTCTCAGAGCTTTAGTTATGTTTCGGGCATCTTCTGATGCATCCCTCTAGTTGATGCACTCCAACTCTCTACCCACAAGTTAGAACCATCACCCTGAGAGTTTTGAGAGGGTTGTCAGCTAGCAGTAGCTACTCTGTGGTCTGTGAGGCTCTCCTGCTGTGCAGATTTCATCTATAGGTGGAAAGCTTTGACATTCCGTTTGTGGCAGTGTTATTTATGGTAATGGAAAACTGGGAAGAACCTAAATACCCAGCAATAGGGGAAAGGGAATAAATGGTGGTTTGTTCACACAAATGGTACTCTATACCACCATCAAAATAAATAAATGACAGCAAAGTATTAAATTGAAGGAATCTCCAAAACACAAATAGTGAATGGAAAAAGCAGATGTGGGATGATACCATGTGAAAATATGCAAAGTGTTGGAAACCATCTGGCAGTTCCTTAAAATGTTAAAATAAACATAAGTTACTATATCACCAGGTGATTCTACTCCTAGGTATATAACCAAGAGAATTGAAAATGTCCGTCTGTATAAAAACTTGCACATGAATATTCATAGCAGCATTATTCATAATAGCTGAAAAATAGAAGCAACCCAAATGTCCATCAACCGATGACTGGAAAAAGTAGTATATCCACCAAATGGAATATTATTTGGCTGTAAAAAGGAATGAAGTGCTGATACATGCCACAACATGGATGAACCTTGAAAGCATTATGCTACATGAAAAAAGTCACTCACAAAAATCTCATATTTCATGATTCTGCTTGTATAAACTCATCAGCTGTGTGCAGTGGCTCATGCCTGTTGCAGTTTGGGAGGCCAAGTCAGGAGAATTGCTTGAGTCCAGGAGTTCAAAACCAGCCTGGGCAACAAAGTGACGTCCTGTATCTATAAAAAATAAAAAAATTAGCTGGGCATGGTGGCATATGCCTGTGGTCCCAGCTACTCGGGAGGCTAAGGTGGGAGGATTGCTTGAACCCAGGAGGTTGAGGCTGCACTGAGCTGTAATCACTCCACTGTACTCCAGCCTGGGCAGCAGAGCAAGACCTTGCCTGAAAAACAAAAGAGTCCATTATGGGCCAATCTATGGAGACAAAGGTTATATTAGTGGCCGCCAGGGGCTAGAGAGAGGGGAGAATGAGGAATGATTGCTTAAATGGCATGAGGTTTCCTTCTGAGCTGATAAAAATATTCTGGATCTAGATAGTGGTGATAGTTGCACAATATTACGTATGTACTAAATGTCACTGAATTACACACTTCAGAATGGTTAAGGCTGGATGTGGTGGCTCACACCTGAAATCCCATCACTTCGGGAGGGGGGCAGACCACATGAGTCCAAGAGTTTGAGACCAGCCTTCGCAACATGGTGAAACTCCATATCTACAAAAATTACAAAAACTAGCTGAGCATGGTGGTATGTGCCTGTAGTCCCAGCTACTTAGGAGGCTGAGGTGGGAGAATCACCTGAGCCCTGGAGGTTGAGGCTGCAGTAAGCCGAGATCGTACCACTGCACTCCAGCCTGGGTAACAGAGAGAGACCCTATAATGTTAAATTTTATCATGTTATGTGTGTTTTACCACAGTAGGGAAAGATAAGCAGGACAACACATATATATAGTGTGTATGAAAACCCACAGGGAGGAACTGCATATACCTATATCAGAATATTGTTATACAACAGAATATTAGTTATCTCTGGGGAAGGAGAAAAGGGGCTGGGAGGATGGATGAGAAGTGAAGGAATTTCCAGTATACTATACCTGTGACATTTTATTGCTTTAGAATGCTTTTGAGGGCATTTTGTCAAAATGGCAAAATGTCAACATTGATTAAATCTGGGTTAGTGTGGGAGTATTTATTGTATGATTCTCTGCATTTTTCTGAATGTTTGAAATATATCATAATTAGAAGAAAGCCCAGCAGCTTGGAAAGCCCTGTCTCTGGACAGCTGAAAGTGTGCCTGTGTCTTCTACCCCACTGCACTCTGGGAGCAGGTGACTTAGGGAACAGGGAACATTCGATTTCATTGTGTTTTTGCCTGGCTGCATCCCATTATTTTAGATTCTATTGAAATTAATGATGCTGGGACCTTATTTTTTTCTACCCAGACCTGGAACTTTAACTCTGATCAATGAATTTCATTTTCCAGAGGTATAGTGATGGGCTGGGGGTTTTCATCTCAGATAATTGCTTTTTTTCCTTTTGTTTGGTGAAAGACAGAATTTTCCTTTCAGGCCCAAACTATTCAAAAATAAGGCAGTAAACTTGTTTTCTCAGTTTGCGATTTTAAAAATGAGTTATTCCATCATCATTATAAGCAATTCTCCAATCTATAGAAACTCTCAGGAATGATGAAGTGGGAGAGAGAGGAAGCTCGGTTGCTAATTTTAGATGTTACTGATTATGTCACTTGAACAAACAAATTCTGAGAGTGTCTCTGGGGATGAGGCAGGAGGCGGTGGGGAGTTGTTTTTCCTCAGTAAGATTTAATACCTTTCTGGGTCCTGTTCTTTTTTCCTATAAAACAAAATGATTACCCTTGTTGTTTCCTGAGTGCCTATGCAATGAAGTTACCAATCATTTTAATAAAATATAGCCATATTTTATATATCCAGCAACAAGCATAATATCCCTGGGGTCACCATTGTTCAAACCTTTTCTGAGGGTCCCTTCAAGGTCATGTTGTCCAACAAACTCGTTTTACAGATGAGAAAACTGAGGCCCAGTTTGGCAACAAGATTTGCCCATGATCCTGAAGTCTGTTTTCTATTTCAAGGTCAAATCGCTCTGTGATCTACTCACTAATCTACCTCACTCACAAGTTGTGGATTCCAATGTCTTTTGTCTGTGAAAATCAAACTTTTCTTTCCAAGGGTGTAGATTCCCCACTAAAAATTTTTCCTTGGGACAATCATGCTGTGAAAAAACTCCACATGTTGGAGTCAGAAAGCCTGGTTAAAATACCTGCTTTATCTGAGAACCTGTATGATTTTGGGCCAGTCATTTCTCTTGCATGATTATCAGTTTCCTTCTATATAAATTAGGATAAGGATCCCCAAATTGAAGGGTTGTTGTGAGACAACAGAGGTTCCCTATGTTTGAGAAACTTGGAGTCAAAGAAGGGGGCCCAGCAGGTAGTACCTGGGCATGAGCAAAAGTTCAAATGGCAGTGGCCGGGCGGGATGGCTCATGCCTGTAATCCCAACATTCTGGGAGGCCAAGGCGGGTGGATCACTTGAGGTCAGGAGTTCGAGACCAGCCTGGCCAACATGGTGAAATCCCGTCTCTACTAAAAATATAAAAATTAGCTGGGTGTGGTGGCGCATGCCTGTAATCCCAGCTACTCGAGAGGCTGAGGCAGGAGAATCACTTGAACCTGGGAGATGAAGGTTGCAGTGAGCTGAGGTTGCACCACTGCACTCCAGCCTGGGTGACAGAGTAAGTCTCTGTCTCAAAAAAAAAAAAAAAAAAAAAAAAAGTTCAAATGGCAACAGAGCCAGCCTCAGCCTTCACACGCTGGCATGTTACCAATGAAAACTGGCTTCTCTCGGGCTCATACATGTGCTAAGCATTGTATTCATTGCAGTTTGTGGATTTTCTTTTTAAATTCTCATATAACTCTTTAATGTAGGTGCTATCGTTATCCTCATTTCAACTGATAGGGAAACTAAGGCACAGATGGGTGAAGCAACTCACTGAAGGTCACACAGCCACTGGAGAGCAGCCAGAATTTGCACTCAGGCCTGCTGGATCCAGGGCCCTTGTGTGTGTAACCTCAAGGCTGTCATTCTTTTCTGCTTTTGTGTCCAAGGAGGCATTTGTAGATCAGTGAGATGTCCTTAGCTGATGAACCCCAGAATCTTATCATCTCAATCCAGAAATCTTCAGAATATCGTCACGGTTTATGAAGGAACACTAGGGAAAGACACAGCAGACAGTACAACCCAGATGATGTCAGCCAGGCCTCAAAGTTCCTTTCCTTGACAGGGGTCACTTTCTTGTTTACTTTCTGGCTGTTGGCAGGATGATTTCTTTCTTTTTTTTTTTAAATTTTATGATTATTATACTTTAAGTTTTAGGGTACATGTGCACAACGTGCAGGTTTGTTACATATGTATACATGTGCCATGTTGGTGTGCTGCACCCATCAACTCGTCATTTAGCATTAGGTATATCTCCTAATGCTATCCCTCCCCCCTCCCCCCACCTCACAACAGTCCCCAGTGTGTGATGTTCCCCTTCCTGTGTCCATGTGTTCTCATTGTTCAATTCCCACCTGTGAGTGAGAACATGCGGTGTTTGGTTTTTTGTCCTTGCGATAGTTTGCTGAGAATGATAGTTTCCAGTTTCATCCATGTCCCTACAAAGGACATGAACTCATCATTTTTTATGGCTGCATAGTATTCTATGGTGTATATGTGCCACATTTTCTTAATCCAGTCTATCGTTGTTGGACATTTGGGTTGGTTCCAAGTCTTTGCTATCGTGAATAGTGCCGCGATAAACATACGTGTGCATGTGTCTTTATAGCAGCATGATTTATAATCCTTTGGGTATATACCCAGTAATGGGATGGCTGGATCAAATGGTATTTCTAGTTCTAGATCCCTGAGGAATCACCACACCGACTTCCACAATGGTTGAACTAGTTTACAGTCCCACCAACAGTGTAAAAGTGTTCCTATTTCTCCACATCCTCTCCAGCACCTGGCAGGATGATTTCTAAAAGAAAGAGCTTGTGTTAAAGGATATACAATTACAGTGAGATAGAAGGAGTAAGTTCTGCATCCTATAACACTGTAGGGTGACAACATTTAACAATAATATATTATATAGTGTATTAGTCTGTTTTCATGCAGCTGCTAAAGACATACCCAAGACTGGGTAATTTACAAAGAAAGAGATTTAATGGACTCACATTTCCTCATGGCTAGGGAGGCCTCAAAATCATGGTGGAAGGTGAAAGGCACGTCTTACATGGCAGCAGACAAGAGAGAAAGAGAACCAAGTGAAAGGGGAAACCCCTTATAAAATCATCAGATCTCATGAGACTTATTCACTATCAACAGAATACAATGGGTGAAACTGCCTCCATGATTCAATTATCTCCCACTGGGTCTCTCCCACAACACGTGGGAATTATGGGAGCTATAATTTAAGATGAGATTTGGGTAGGGACACAGGCAAACCATATCATATAGTTTCAAATCACTAGGAGGAAGATATTGAATGTTCCCAACACAAAGAAATGGTGAATGTTTGAGTTGATGCATATGCTAATTACCCTAATCTGTTCATTATACATTATATGTATCAAAACATACCTTGTAAATAGGTACAATTATTATACGTCAATTAAAATAATGAAATTTAAAAATGGCACCTGGAGTTTTGTTCACTTGGGATAAGGAGAGACTGAAGAGGAAGACCATATATTTCGAAAGGATGTTTTGAAAGCTGACCCAGGATGAATGCTCTTGCCTTCCAAATTTCCGATCAGAGCAACTTTCTTGGCATCACCTGCTTCCACCAACTCTGTCTGTACCAGGAAAAGTCAGGTCAGCTACTTACTCAACAGGACCTCTGACATCGTTTCCTGTGGACAGAGTTCCCTGAGGTCTTCACTGCAATAGAGATGGAACCACTGAGAATGGATTTGGGCCCTGGTAAGAACATTCTTTTGGTGCCCCCAGCAAGGGACCCCACTAAAAATCTTTGCATGTGATTATACTGCATGTCGTAGAATGGTGCCCTGCAACCCCTTTTCTATTGCTGAACAGAGTCCTGGTTTTCTGTGCTAGCTTCCCCATTCTCTGGGAGGCTCTGAGTGGGGAGGAATATCAAGAAGAAGGCGGCAGTTTTGATGCCCTGTTTCCTGCTCTCTCTTACCCTGCAACCTCTCAACTTCCCACACCTATCCGTGCCCTCACTTTTCCTTTCGTCCATGTACGTCCAGCCTCATAGACTGAGAATCCATGGCCCAAGTCCTCCCAGTCCTTGTTAGTATCTATTTTACATGTCAATGGAGCATATTCTATCGACAGTGCTATTTCTCTTCCTTTTTTTTTCAATTAAGTTCTTCAGTATTACCACATAATGAAAGCCGATCTTCTCATCAGCCTAAAAGTCGGCATTGTGCCCTTGTCCTGAACAATGAGAACACATGGACACAGGGAGGGGAACATCACACACTGGGGCCTGTCATGGGGTGGGGGGCAAGGCGAGGGAAAGCATTAGGACAAATACCTAATGCATGCTGGGCTTAAAACCTAGATGACGGTTTAATAGGTGCAGCAAACCACCATGACGCATGTATATCTATTTAACAAACCTGCACGTTCTACACATGTAGTCCAGAACTTAAAGTAAAATAAAAATAAATTAGTTAAGTCCACATCTCTTATCTGCACTTCTGAAATCTGTGAAGCTTCATAAACCAGTTCTTCTGCTGAGAAAGTTATTTTTCCTAACCTCACTTGAACAGATATGAGGCTATTTGTATTCTTTATTGATCCCTCTTATGATGACTGTGTATGTGTTTTGCTGCTGCTAGTGTCTTTGATGTATCGCCCTAGACTCTGCTGGGTATACTGCTAGTGTCTTTGATGTATCGCCCTAGACTCTGCTGGGTATGATATGCAATAGAATATAAGCAACAAATAGATTTTCTAAAATTGGGAACATTTTGATTTCCAAAATACATTAGTCCCTAAAGGTTTTAGGTAAAAAATTGTGTGCCTATATAATGCGCCACACAAGCTGCTTGGCTGTTCTTTTGTTGCTGTGTGTTTGTGATTTTTTAAAAACACTACTCTATCATATAAAGATATAAAGTTACTCCTCACCAGTCCCTCCTTCCTTTAGGATCATTTCCTTGGGTACACTCCTCAGAACTAAATTATTTTACATTGGGCAGGAGCAGTTTTATAGATTGTGTGTCTGGTGCCAGGTTAGGTCCCCAGAACTGTTAAGTTTGTGAGCACCAACCACACCTGATCACTCTCTCGCCACTCCAGGGAGGGGGATTTGTGTAAGATGTTGTCTTGTCCAGACGAGGCTGTGAAAGTGAGCAAGCTGTGGGACTCCACGTAAATAATCAGTTACCCTGTGAATGTTTGCTTGGATTTCTGGGTGCAATGTGATCTCCTCAATTCTGTTGACTAGCTGAGGCCCAGGCTGTTGGCTGGCTTTCTAGGGGGTGTCCATCTACTCACCATCCATCCATGCTTCCATCTTTTCACCTGCCCATCAACCCATCCATCCATCCATCCATCCATCCATCCATCCATCCATCATCCATTCACCCTTCTACCATCCATCGATCCACCCATCTATCCATCCACTCATCCACCTATCCATCCATCCATCCATCCATCCATCCATCCATCCATCCATCCATTCTTCCATCTTTTCACCTGCCCATCAATCCATCCATCCATCATCCATCCATCCATCCATCCATCCATCATCCATTCACCCTTCTACCATCCATCGATCCATCCATCTATCCATCCACTCATCCACCTACCATCCATCCATCCATCTACCCACCCACCCACCCACCCACCACCCCCATCTATCCATCCACCTATCCACCCACCCATCCATCCATCCAGTTATCCATCTAGCCATCCTTCCTTCATGGGATATTTGTTGAGATCCTATCCCTTATCCAGGAAGCAGGAAGAATGCAGCAGGCAAGACAGACAAAGTCCTTGCTCTCATGGAGCCTATGACACAGTGGGCATGGGGAAGGGGAGGCGGACAATAAACAACAAATAAACAAGATGATGTCAGATAGGATTAAATATAATAAAAATAAAATGAAATGGGGTGTGGTGGCTCATGCCTGTAATCCCAGCACTTTGGGAGGCCAAGGTGGGCAGATTGCTTGAGCCCAGGAGTTTGAGGCCAGCCTGGGCAACATGGAGAAACCTTGTTTCTATAAAAAAAGTACAAAAAATTAGCCAGGCATGGTAGCATGTGCCTGTAGTTCCAGTTACTTGCTGGGGCTGAGGTGGGAAGATTGCTTGATCCTGGGAGGCAGAGGTTGCAGTGGACCAAGATCACGCCACTGCACTCCAGCCTAGGCTACAGAGTCAGACCCTGTCTTAAAAAAACAAAAACAAAAATGAAAAAAAATGAAATGATAGGATTAGGGGAAGCCTGCCTATTCTGATTTAAAAAGAAGTACCTTAAGGACCTAAGGATGAAGGCTATAAACTTAATACAGGAAGAAAGTAATCCACAAGGCTACTCTGTGTTCATTCTTCAAAAGTCACATGACAGAAGGTAAAGACTCTAATAGCCCCAGACACCAGCAATGATGTGTCAATACTCACAAGGCGTGGTTTGAGCTAACATCCATGCCAAGGCCATCAAGACTAGTATATTTCCACTAGTTTGTACAGGAAAATGAAGGAAGGCTTTTTGAGGAGGTGGTGCTTGATATGAGGCCTGGATGGCAAGAAGGAAACCATCATTCAAAGATCTTGGGGGAGATGCCTCCAAGCAGAAGAAATAGCAAGTGCAAAGGCCTTGAGTGGGAAGGAGCTGGCATTTTGAAGGAAGACATGGGGGCAATTTCTCCCTTCCCTCAGCCCCTTGGAAACCACCATTCCACTCTTTGATTCTAGGAGTTGACTATTTTAGATACCTCATGTAAGTGCAATCAGGAAACATTTGCCTTTCTTTTTTTAAAGATAACATTGTTGAGATGTAATTGGCATATAAGACCTGCACTTACGGATGTGCACAATTTGGTGAGTTCGGGCAAAAGGCACACACCTGTGCTCTCATCACCACAATCAAAGTCATAGACATATCCAACATCTCCCAACTGGATGGTGTAGATATAAAATAATTTCATTATTATGCAAAATTTTCTTAGACAATGCTGGTCTAATTTGAAATATAAGCAGGCCTATCATTTTCCAGGGAGGTCTTCCTTGGTGACTGTTAGGGGTTGAATTGTGTACCTCCAAAATTCACGTTGAAATCCTAACCCCCAGTACTTCAGAGTGTAACTGTATTTAGAGATAAAGTCTTTAAAGAGGTAATTAAGATTAAATAAGGTCATTGGGGTGAGCTGTAGTCCAATATAATTGTCGTCCTTCTAAGAAGAGGAAATTAGGATTTAGACTCACATAGACCACGTGAAGACACAGTGAGAAACTGATCATCTGCAAGTCAAGGAGAGAGGCCTTCTGACACCTTGTTCTTGGACTTCCAGTCTCCAAAACTGTGAGAAAATAAATTTCTGTTGTTTAATCCACCCAGTCTGTGGCACTTTGTTACGGCAGCCTGAGCAGCAAAACAGTGATTTTATTCTTTGATCTGCTTATAACACAGAAGAATGCATTGAACTCTTTGGGAATTCAATCCTGTTCAGTCTTGGCCTGTGGAAATACACTAGTCTTAATAGCCTTGGCATGGATGTTAGCTCAAGCCACACCTTCTGAGTATTGATGCATCATCCCTGGTGTCCAGAGCTATTACAGTCTTCACCCTCTGTCATGTGACTTTTGAAGAATGAACATAGAGTAGCCTTTGTGGATTGCTTTATTCCTGTAATTAAGTTTATAGCCTTTAATCTTAGGTCCTTAATGTATTTCTTTTTAAATTAGTAAATAAGTAACTAATAGACATAAGAAAAAATTCCATACAGCTCAAGAAAAGCAGGGGAAAATAAATTCTTAAGACAACAGTACAGGGTCAGGAGCAAGGAAACCAAATTCCTAGTTCAACATTGAATAGCCTGGATTTTAAAAATGTTATGTAATATTTTTATATATAAGATAATGTTATATAATAGTTATATTATCGCTGTGACATTATTACATATATTATGGAATTATAGTTTATGTATATGTATGCATGTGTATATCTATATGTGTAGATATATAGTACTGTGGTTCCTCCTTGTCCTCAGTCTTGCTTTTCAAAAGTTCATTTACCTGCTGGGCGCGGTGGCTCATGCCTGTAATCCCAGCACTTTGGGAGGCCTAGGTGGGTGGATCACGAGGTCAGGAGATTGAGACCATCCTGGCTAACACGGTGAAACCCCGTCTCTACTAAAACAAATACAAAAAAAAAAAAAAAATTAGCCGTGCGTGGTGGTGGGCGCCAGCTACTCAGGTAGTCCCAGCTACTCGGGAGGCTGAGGCAGGAGAACGGCGTGAACCCGGGAGGCGGAGCTTACAGTGAGCCGAGATCACACCACTGTGCTCCAGCCTGGGCGGTAGAGTGAGACTCCGTCTCAAAAAAAATAAAATAAAAAGTTCAGTTACCTGCAGTCGACTGCAGTCTGAAAATATTGAATGGAAAATTCCAGAAATAAACAATTCCTAAGTTTTAAACCGTGCGCCATTCTGAGTGATGAAATCTTGTGCCATCCTGCTCTGTTCCACCTGGGACAAGACCCATCCCACCATATCCACCCTGTATACGCTCCCTGGCCGTTAGTCATTTAGGAGCTGTTTCAGGTATCTGAAAACATGTCTTGGTATTGCAGTGTAGGTATTCAAGTGACCCTCATTTTCAAAGTGCAAGAGTAGTGATGCTGGCATATTGTTATAATTGCTCTATTTCATTATTAGTTGTTAATCTCTGACTGTGCCTAATTTATAAATTAAACATCCTAGGAATGTATGTATTGAAAAAGCCATACCATAGTATATATAGGGTTTGGTACTGTCTGTAGTTTCGGGCATCCACTGGGGTTCTTGGAATGTATCCCCTAGGACTACTTTAAATTATGAAGAATCACATTTAAATGGATAAACCCACCTCACAGGGAACTTTTCTAATACTATTGATCTACGTGCTGCTCCTAATCCCATTCCTTCACCCGTCTTTCAGCAGTAAGTGCTACCCTGAAATTAAAAAAAAGCATTTCTTTCTGTCTTTCTGTCTTTCTTTCTTTCTTTTTTTTTTGAGACAGTTTTGCTCTTGTTGTCCAGGCTGCAGTGCAGTGACATGATCTCGGCTCACTGCAACCTCTACCTCCTGGGTTCAAGTGATTCTCCTGTCTCAGTCTCCCAAGTAGCTGGGATTAGAGGCGGGCCACCACGCCCAGCAAATTTTTGTATTTTTAGCAGAGACAGGGTTTTGCCATGTTGGCCAGGCTGGTCTCAAACTCCTGACCTCAGGTGATCCGCCCACCTTGGCCCCCCAGAGTGCTGGGATTACAGGTGTGAGCCACCATGCCTGGCCTTCTTTGTTTTTTTAACAATAGGGCTTCAGTACTTCTCTGTGTACCCCCTAAACATTATCTAATTTAGGATTGTTTGTGTTTTAACTTTCTAAAAGTGGTATCACACTTACATGTAGTACTCCATGAGTTATTTCTTTTCATTCAATATTATGCTTCTAGGATTTATTCATGCTGCTTGGAGCTATAATTTCATTGTCTTCACTGTACAGTGTTCCATTGCATAAATACATAATTTAGGGCCAGGTGCAGTGGCTCACGTCTGTAATCTCAGCACTTTGGGAGGCCAAGGCGGGGTGGATCACGGGGTCAAGAGATTGAGACCATCCTGGCCAACATGGTGAAACCGCATCTCTACTAAAAATACAAAAATTAGCTGTGTGTGGTGGCGTGCACCTGTAGTCTCAGCTGTTTGGGAGGCTGAGACAGGAGAATTGCTTGAACCAGGGAGGCAGAGGTTGCAGTAAGCCGAGATCGTGCCACTGCACTCCAGCCTGGGCGACAGAGCAAGACTCTGTCTCAAAAACAAAAACAAAAACAAAAACCATAATTTATTATCTGTTGGTAGATAGTTGGGTTCCTTGCCAAGAATGTTGTTTTTAACATTCTTGTGCATGTCTCCTATTGTATATTACAATAGCTTCTCTTAGTTATGTACCTATAATGCTTTTATAATTTAAAAAGTTTGAAGGATATGTACAAATGTAAAATATGCTTGAAAATAATTCTCTATTTGACTAAAACAAATAAATATTTTTTGTTTGAAACAATCTAGTCATAGGACATTCCAGAAAGCTGATCTTTTATTGTATCATTAGCAATTCCTGTAGCTTATCTCATTTCTTACGATAAATAATGGTAGTTCAGGATCTTTAACTCAGTAGCTTTCACTGAAGTATCTTTAAAAGCTTATATGTGAGATGCTGTAATCTTCCTTTTATTTTCATGTCTATATCCTGATTTCTTGACTAGGTGGTAAACAATGTGAAGGTATATAATGAAGATATATTGCCTCCATTTATGGGGAAGGAAATTGAGACTCAGCGAAATTGAGTAATTTGCCCAAGTCAAAAAACAGAGCTGGGAATCAGTCCAAAACCCATGCATGTCTTGCTACGGGATGCTGTGGGTCACAGATGTTTGTCTCCTTCTCCCCCAGTGTCTGCTGTCACCTCTTGCTACTGGGGTTGGCACAAGAGAAAAGGAAGCCTCTGTATTTGGCAGGCTGGTTGTCTACTAATCGCTGTCATTTCTTAAATGCCTGCTATGTGCTTCCCAGACACAGTGCTAAAAACTCTAGCTGAGGCTGAGTTTATCCTCATGACAACAATATGATGCTGATGTTATTCTCTGTATTTCTCAAGTTTAGGGGAATGAGGCCCAGAATGAATAACATTCGAGATTGCACAGGTAGAAGAGACAGAAGAATTGGGTCTCTAATCCAGGTCTGTCTTATCTCCAAGCCTTTATTCTTTCTAAAAATATCATATTGCTTTCAGAAGGAGAAAAAGCCAAATGTGCTTTCAATGTGGTATTACTCGCCATCAGGCTCTGATGTTGCTGCACCTATGTTGCTAGAAGGAGGCAGAGTGACACAAAAATGTTTAGAACGATTGTGAAAACTTAATTTAGATGTGCCTCTGGGGGGATACCACCCAGGGCTCAAACCCAAAACAGAACCTTCTGAGTGATTTTTGACTTTTGATACCCAAAGTCCTAGTCCCTGCTGGGATTTAACTAGGATGATAAGGAAGTTGGTCTGCTTCCATACAGGTAATTGATGATCTTCAGAGTGGGGTTGGGTTTAAAAACATGGACTCTGAAGTTGGGTGGACTTGAGTTCAGCCCTGGCTCTTCCACTTATGAGTTGTGTGATCTTAGATAAGTTACTTAACCTCTCTGAGCCTAAGTTTTTCCATCTTTGGAGTGATAATAATTAACAGTGACATCTTTATAGAGTTTTTGTGATGATTGATTTAACTCATGCAAACCTCATAAAATAATGCTACTATCAGCTATTGTTAGTATTGAGTGATAATAGTAAAGAGACAGAGCATTGAATCGGGCTAAGCTTCAGGGATTCGTCAAGAAATGAGAGGAATGGCCAGGTTATTCCACTGTGGGCGATTAAAAATCTGTACATTTGTGTTGCTTTGTGATCTTTCGACAAAGTCCACTAGATCAGTGGTCCCCAACCTTTTTGGCACCAGGGACCGGTTTTGTGGCAGACATTTTTTCCACTGACAAGGTTGAGGGGATGGTTTCGGGATGAAACTGCTCCACCTGAGATTATCAGGCATTAGATTCTCATAAAGAGTACACAACCTAGATCCCTCTTATGTGCAGTTCACAGTAAGGTTTGTGCTCTAATGCTGCTGCTGATCTGATAGGAGGGGGAGCTCAGGTGGTAATGCTCGCCCACCTCCTGCTGTGTGACCTGGTTCCTAACAGGCCACAGACCAGTACCAGTCTACTGCCTGGAGGCTGGGGACTCCTGCACTAGATTCTCTCAGTAGCCCTGCAAGGCTAGCAGGGCCTACCTGATGGCCCTCTACTATCAACGAGAAAGCTAGGCCATGCAGAGAGTGGGAGGACAAGTGACTCACTCAAGGTCTCTCTTGCTTTTTCTTTCCCTCCCTTCCTCCCTCCCTCCCTCCCTTCCTCCCTTCTTTCCTTCCTTCCTTCCTTCCTTCCTTCCTTCCTTCCTTCCTTCCTTGCTTGCTTGCTTTCTTTTCTGTTCTTCCTTTCTTTTCTTCTTTTCAATCGACAAATAATAATTGTATCTGTTTAAGAGGTATAATGTGATGGTTATATATATACACGTCATAAAATATTAAATCAAACTAATTAACATATCCATCACCTCACCTACTTACCACTTTTTCCCCCACCTGCTCTTTCTGGGGACAGAACTCAGGTGGCTTATTTGAATCCTACTTTGGTTGAAGTTTTCCCTGTGTGTGTGTGTGTGTGTGTGTGTGTGTGTGTGTATGTGTGTTTAGTTTCCAAAGGAACTTAGAAAATAAAGACTTCCAAAAATCCCATTAAAAAGGACATTTCCTCTCCATTGCAAAGACCCAACATGACCGCTTCTTTTGCCATTTATTAAAATGGTGAATTGGAACTACTTGAGTGTGGGTTCTTACGGAAATCATGCGTGGGGTGGCAGCTGTGTTGGCATGAGGAGGGTTTGCTTTAAAGCCCTCTGAACTGTTCTAGCCTCATGGATAAACACCTGTGGCAGGGACTGGTGTTTAAAATAAGGGTCTTTCTCTAACTTGTGTAGAAATCAGGTATTCTGTTGTTCTTTTCTCTTAGAATTATCCAGTTATGCTTACTAGTGTTTTCTTTTCTTTTTTTTTCTTTTTTCTTCTTCTTTTTTTTTTTAATAGAGACGGAGTCTCACTCACTCTGTCACCCAGGCTGGAGTGCAGTAGTGCAATCTCAGCTCACTGCAACCTCTGCCTTCCAGGTTCAAGCCATTCTCCTGCCTCAGCCTCCCAAGTAGCTGGGACTACAGGCACACAACCATCACGCCCAGCTAAGTTTTGTATTTTTAGTAGAGACGGGGTTTCACCATGTTGACCGGGATGGTCTCGATCTCTTGACCTCGTCATCCACCCACATCAGCCTCCAAAAGTGTTAGGATTACAGGCATGAGCCACCGCGCCCGGCCTAGAAGTGTTTTCTTTCCATGTTTCCAAGAAGTTGCCATAGTTATAGCTTGGGTTGTTTGTACCAAAAGCAAAACATTAACATGGTACATTTTAAAGAGAAGTAACATAACTTTTTGACAATATAACTGGGTGGGGAAATTACCCAATCCTGGGCAGAATTCAGCTAACCTGCTGCTGCTGACAGCATGGCTGAGCTGGGTCAAGGGCTCAGAGATATAGGGATATGAACCACAAACATGAAGGTTTGGTGTTTCATGGCAGAGAGAAGGACCTTGGCCCTGGATGGGGGTCGAGTGTTTGAGGTCTGGCCCTGGCTCTGACAATTGTCCTTGGTGTGACCTTAGGCAAGTCACTCTCACTCTTGGGTCTTTCATTGTCCCATCAGTAAATGAGGATGTTCGACTAAATGGTGTCAAAGATCTCTTTCACTTCTGAAATTCCACGGTTCTATGAGTTCTGTTTTTGTAGCCTTGCAGCCCGTTTGAAAAGCATACCCTTTCCATTTAAGCCCACCAGAGGGCGATATGCCCCACGTGTTGGTCCTGCCCCGGTCCAAGGGACCTAATCACTGTGTTAAGTGCCTTGGAAGAGGAAGCCATGACTCAATCCCTGCTTCTAGGGAAGAGAGATGGAAGTGGACACTATTTAAGTTGCTTCTTGGATCTGCGATTGACCAGGGCTCTTCACGTCCATTTTCTCTTTGATTTCACGTCAGTTCCCTGGGCCACGTGCTAGCTTCTTATTTCACAGGGAACCAAGACTCAAGGAATTGAAAGGACTTACCTTGGACTAGGTGGGTTTCCAGTGGTAGGCTCAAGACCTTACCTCTCCATCTGTGACTTGTCCCTCTGGGCCTTTTCCAGTGTATCTCAAGAGGCTGCCTCTGTTTCTAAGGGGCTCCTGCTGAACTAATAAGACAATTTACACGAGTTGATTAAGGCAAAATGCGAAACCATATTAGAGTCAGGGCTAGGAGCTGCACTGCATGGATAGACAAACACTTCTTTCCAATGAAGCTCTTCTTCTGGGATTTGGACTAAATCATCTGTTAAATGTGAACTTCCATAGGAACTATAATGGTCTTGATTCTACGTTGCAGACAGTGGAATCCACTCTGGCTCATTTAAGTAGCAAAGGAATTTTTGAAAGGGTATTAGGAAACTCTCAGAATCTCCAGGAGAGGCAGAGAGTGAGAATCTGAAATTATGTAGCCAGAAACCATGACTAATTCCAACGTGGGGGCTTTTCTAGAAAAAAACCCACTGCTACAGCTGCTTGGCACCTCAGATGTTCGGAATTGGGCACCATCATGGAAACTAATATTGACTGAGCATCTCCTATATGGTGGGCTTTGTGCTGGGCATGTATCTTATTTAATCCTATGGGATGGGTATTGTTATCCCTAATTTATATATAAGGAGTGCAGGCTTGGGGAGTTTGATGACTTGCTCAATGAAACCCAGCTCTCTCTGACTTCAAAGTCTGGGCTCCAACAGAACAAGAGAATATGGACTTTGGGCTGGAACTAGGAACCACCGCTAGTCCTCAAAGGGCAAATTCAAGGGAGGAGGGACTTTCTCTGTGTTTCTTACTGCCTTTGTAACTCTTTTATTGTCTAGTAACTTGGAAGAAGAGGAGCACAAAGGAATGTTAAATTCTAATTTTCTATTATTATTTTTTGCCTCTGGTTCTTCTGATCAGTAGAAATAGCTGCAAAGGAAGGGAGTCTTTCCCATCTGATGCTTTGTGGGCATTACTTGGATCTCTCTTTGAATAAAAAATTGTTGGACTTGGAAGAGACCATGACATAGATTTATTCAATCTTGTTAGTTTATGAACTGGGAAACTGATTAGAAAACTACTTGCTCAAAGTCATATACTGTAATAAGATAATGGCTTTCATGCATTTAACAAATGTTCAGTGAGTTGCCTACCACTTGCTAGGCAATGGACACAGTGTAAGATAGACAACTTCTCTATTGCCATGAAGCTTTATGTAAACAGAGATCCTAGAGGTAGCTTCACTTGTAGTTCTCCAACCTTCAAACAATCTGAAACAAAAATACTTTTCGCTCTTGGCTAGCCACATGTAGGAGAATGAAACTGGATCCTCACCTCTCATACAAAAATCAATTCAAGATGGATTAAGGACTTAAACCTAAGACCTGGAACTATAAAAATTCTAGAAGATAACATTGGAAAAACCCTCCTAGACAATGGCTTAGGCAAGGATTTCGTGACCAAGAACCCGAAAGCAAATGCAATAAAAACAAAGATAAATAGCTGGGACCTAATTAAACTAAAGAGCTTTTGCAAGGCAAAAGGAACAGTCAGCAGACTAAACAGACAACCCACAGAATGGGAGAAAATCTTCACAATCTGCGCATCTGACAAAGGACTAATATCCAGAATCTACAACAAACTCAAATCAGTAATTAAAAAACAGACAATCCCATCAAAAAGTGGGCTAAGGACATGAATAGACAACTGTCAAGATATACAAATGGCCAACAAACATATGAAAAAATGTGCAACATCACTAATGATCAGGGAAATGCAAATCAAAACCACAATGCGATACCACCTTACTCCTGCAAGAATGGCCATAATCAAAAAATCAAAAAACAGTAGATGTTGGCAGGGATGTGGTGATCAGGGGACACTTGTACACTGCTGATGGGAATGTAAGCTAGTACAGCCTCTATGGAAAACACTGTGGAGATTCCTTGAAGAACTAAAAGTGGAACTACCATTTGATCCAGCAATCCCACTACTGGGTATTGACCCAGAGGAAAGTAAGTCATTATTTGGAAAAGATACTTGCACATGCATGTTTATAGCAGCACAATTCACAATTGCAAAATCGTGGAACCAACTCAAATGCCCATCAATCAATGAGTAGACAAAGAAACTGTGGTATATATAGATGATAGAATACTACTCAGTCATAAAAAGAAATGAAAAAAGGTCACTGCTAGATGAGACTGGAGACTATTATTCTAAGTGAAGTAACTCAGGAATGGAAAACCAAACATTGTATGTTCTTACTGATATGTGGGAGCTAAGCTATGAGGACACAAAGGCATAAGAATGATACAATGGACTCTGAAGACTTAGGGGGAAGAGTGGGAAGGGGCCGAGGGATAAAAGACTACAAATAGGGTGCAGTGTATACTGCCTGGCTGATGGGTGCACCAAAATCTCACAAATCACCACGAAAGAACTTACTCTTGTAACCAAATACCACCTGTACCCCAATAACTTATGGAAAAATGAAATAAAAAAATAAAATTTAAAATAAAAAACACTTTTGGCTCTTTTTCTTAATTTTTTTTAAATAATAAAAATAAAATGGCAATTTTATCCAATGGCAGATAAATAGAAAAAAGTTTAACTATATTAGTTATCAAAAAGCACAAACCAGCCTTTTTTTTCTTATCAAATTGCAAGTATTTAGAAAAAAAAGACTGCCCAATGACGATGAAAGAATGTGGAATTCCACAGTCTCATACACTATTGACATAAATATAAATTAGCTTTTGTGAAGGAAAAAATTTGCAATATGTATCAAAACATTCTTGACCCAGAATTTACTTCTTAGATTATCTCCTGGAAAAATAACTCTGAATGTGTATGAAGATACATCAAATAAGGATCACAGTGTGATGTATAATAAATAGCAAAATCTGGCAATAATCTAAATGTTCAACATCTGATTGATTATATAATGTATGCTACAGCCACTCCATTGGTCAGGATTAGATTTGGCCATGTATAACAGAAAATCCTAAATAACAGTAACTTAAACATAAATGGATTTGCCCTTTTCTACCTAAACGAAATCTGGAGGTAGGTAGTTTGGGTCACAAAGTTATCTAGAACTCAGGTTCCTTCTGTGTTTTCACTATTGCTATTCTTCATGCAAGGTCAAGCTGTCGGCTAGAGCTCCGGCTATTGTGTTCACATTCAATATGGAAGAGAGGAATGGCAGTGTGCACAGCTTATTGGCCCGACCTTGATAATATGTATCTGCAAAGAGACTTGGAAAGGTGGATCTTTACCTGGACACATTGCCTACAGCTTTGGCATAAGGAATAGAAAGAAATGAGAGAGAATGGGCACTGGGTAGGCCTATGGTCTTCAAAAAACCTTGCTCATATGTTCCTGAAAAGAATTTTGAGTCTGGTTGTGGTGGCTCATGACTGCAATCCCAGCACTTTGAGAGGCCGGGGTCAGGACTTTGAGACCAGCCTGGCCAACATGGTGAAACCCTGTCTCTACTAAAGATACAAAAATTAGCCAGGCATGGTGGCATGCACCTGTAGTTCCAGCTACTATGGAGACTGAGGCACGAGAGTTGCTTGAAACCGGGAGGCAGAGGTTGCAGTGAGCCCAGATCAAGCCACTGCACTCCAGCCTGGGCGACAGAGCAAGACTGTCTCAAAAAGAAAAAAAAAAATTTGAAACATTATCTACCACTTTGTACTTCTTTAAATTGTTCCTGATTTTTTTTTTTAAAATCACAGGTGTACATGAATATGAAGAATACAATTTCTGGCCCATTGTAAATATTGACATAAAAAATAAAGCTGTTGTATCATCTCTTAAAATACATCCAATGGAATGTAAATACCATTGTGATGTGATAGCCACCATCTTCCATCTAAAAAATAACTCAAACTGTTGGAAAATCTCTATTTTTCTTCTTTCTCATTCTACTTCTTCTACAGACTTTTTTCTAATATAGTATATATTTTTCTGCTTGAAAGTTTTTTGAATTAACCACCTTACACCTTTCAGCCACGACAATATATATAGAAATATAAGTTTTAACTTCATTTGGCTTTAAGATTTTAAAAGTATTAAAATATTTCTTTGGATTATCATTACAATTATTAATACCAGGTGGGGAGCAGTGGCTTATGCCTGTAAATCCCAGCATTTTGGGAGGCTGAGGCGGGAGGATCGCTTGAGCTCAGAAGTTCAAGACCAGCCTGGGCAACATAGTGAGACCCTGTCTCTAGAAGAAATTTTTTAAAAAATTAGCCAGGCATGGCAGTGCATGCCTGTGGTCCCAGCTGCTTGTGGGGCTGAGGTAGGAGAATTGCTTGAGCTTGGCAGTCAAGGCTGTGGTGAGCTATGATTGTGCCACTGCACTCCAACTCCTGGAGGGCATGGTATCTGCATAAACTATTTGGTATTTTTTTTGGTATAGCAGATTTGTCTCTTCTCCTCCTTTTGTTAACTTAGTCACTCTTTTGTTTATACTAACACAGACTCATGGATATTTATTTTATACTTTGGGCCATAATCCAATATTATCTTATTGATTGGGTTGCTCAGATGGTTCCAGCTTTGGCCATTGGATGATCTTTTAATTGGCTACTGGGTCCCTTGGAAATAATCCCATCATTTTGTCTTTTGAGCATTTTCTTACTTTTTAACATGAGAGGCCATTTCTTTTTTTTTCTTTTTTTCTTCAACCTTTATTTTATTTATTATTATTTTTATTTTATTTTATTTTTGAGACAGTCTCACTCTATCACCCAGGCTGGAGTGCAGTGGTATGATCTTGGCTCACTGCAACCTACATCTCCTGGGTTCAAGCAGTTCTTGTGCCTCAGCCTCCAGAGTAGCTGGGATTACAGGTGAGCACCACCACGCCAGGCTAATTTTTTTTTTTTTTGTATTTTTGGTAGAGATGGGGTCTCACCATGTTGGCCATGGCTGGTCTCTAAATCCTGGCCTCAAGTGATCTGCCCAACTTGGCCTCCCAAAGTGCTGGGATTACAGGTGTGAACCACCATTCCTAGCCTTCAACTTTTATTTTAGATTCAGGGGTACATGTGCAGGTTTGTTACACGGGTATATTGTGCGTTGCTGAGGTTTGGGGTAGATTGATCCTGTCGCCCAGGTATGAGCATAGTACCTGAGAGGTAGTTTCTCAGCCTTTGCTCCCTTTTCTTCCTCCTCCCTCTTATGGTCTCCACTGTCTATTGTTCCCATCTTTGTATCCATGTGTACCCAATGTTTAGCTCCCACTTACAAGTGAGAATATGTGGCATTTGGTTTTCTGTTTCTGTGTTAGTTTGCCTAGGATAATGAGATATCATTTCTGATCACTAAATTAAAATAGCACCTCATCTCCAACCAATCCCTCTCTATGACACAACCTTTAAAATATTTTTATGGAACGTATCACTATACAAAATTACCTTTTTTAAATTTAAAATTTTGTGGGTTCATAGTAGT
This sequence comes from Hylobates moloch, assembly GCF_009828535.3. NCBI lineage: Eukaryota > Metazoa > Chordata > Mammalia > Primates > Hylobatidae > Hylobates > Hylobates moloch. The sequence continues at coordinate 86,835,862 of NW_026652285.1, forward strand.
TATACAGATTTATGAGGTACATGAAATGTTTTGATATAGGCATGCATCGCTTAATGATCACATCTTGGAGAATAGAGTATCCATCCCCTTAAGCATTTATCCTTTGTGTTACAAACAATCCAGTTATACCCTTTTAGTTATTTAAAATGCATAACTAAGTTATTATTGACTATAGTCACCCTGTTTACTATCAAACAGTAGGTCTTATTTATTCAATTTTTTTTGTACCCATTAATCATCCCCACCTTTCCCCCAACCCCCAACTACCTTTCCCAGCCTCTGGTAACCATCCTTCTACTCTCTATGTCCATGAATTCAATTGTTTTGATTTTAGATCCCACAAATAAGTGAGAACATGCGACGTTTATCTTTTCGTGCCTGGCTTATTTCACTTAACATAATGGCCTCCAATTCTATCCATGTTGTTGCAAATGACAGAATCTCATTCTTTTTTAATGGCTGAATATACTCCATTGTGTATATGTGCCACATTGTCTTTATCCATTCATCTGTTGATGGATACTTGGCTTGCTTCCAAATCTTGGCTATTGTGAATGGTGCTGTAACAAACATGGGAGGGCAAATCTACTTCAATATCCTGATTTCCTTTCTTTTGGGTATATACCCAGCAGTGAGACAGCTGGAACATACAGTAGCTCTATTTTTAGTTTTTTTGAGGAACCTCTGAACTGTTCTCCATAGTGGTTGTACTAATTTACATTCCCACTAACAGTGTACAAGGGTTCCCTTTTCTCCATGTCCTTGCCAACATTTGTTATTGCCTGACCTTTGGATCTAAGCCATTTGAACTGTGTACAATTATCTTTTTTGGAGATGGGTGGAGTAGAGGAATGTTATGTTTTGGTGACTAAACCATGTATTTTTGTCAGTGATCACTCTCGCTTCCTAGTGGTCCAGTGGCTCCTATGTAAATAGTCAAATTCAGCCAACTTAGACCACAGAGCCTCCTGTGCCGTGTAAAGAGAATTCCCCTCTACTGAGACAACAAGACCATGAAGAGTGAGGGGGGATGTCACATTAGAGATGTTCTGATTGGGCTGAGAGAGGAAGGGGAAAATCTTGTTAGGGTGAGCGTCAGAGGATGCGAAGACTCAGATGTGTGTGTCCCATTCTGACCCTGCTTGTCTGGACTAACATCTGGAAGGGGAGGCCTTCCTCAAGATGAAGGGAGCACCCAAGTAGAGGAGGTTTGTGCTGGGTGGCTGGAGGATGCTTCTTTGCTGGGTCACTCATGTCAATTAGGGAGAGGGGGGTGGTGCAGAGAAGAGGTAGCGTTTTAAGAAGCACAGAGGCAGAGCTACAGAGCCAGATGTGGTACCACTTGTTGGGTGGGGAGCAGTCTTGGTCCTGGTGCTCCTCCATGGAGTGAGAAGCATCTAGACAATTCCCGCATCCATCCTGGGGGCACTCTTCCTGGGGAGGAGACTGTGGCAGAGGCTTAGCATGGGTACCCTTGTCATAGGCCCGGTGGAGTATGTGACTGAGACCCAGCAGAACCTGCAGGGCTAGCCAGAGCTGAGGTGGGGCTGAGTCACCCAGGGAGGACAACAAAGGTCCATATCAGGCCCGGCATCTCTCAGTCATGCATGAGGACCCAGAGGCCAGAGCATAGATCAGAGGCCCCCTCTTTTAATATCATAGTGACACCACACCAGCCTCCTTACTCACCCAGAACAGAGAAAAAGCAAAGGTGAGGCTTTACCCAAAAGAACATGAGATGAAAGAGACTATTGCACATGGAAATTACTGAGATAACAGTTAATTGGCAAATCGAAGTTTCCCTCTCTGTTTTCTTTACTGGTGAATCCCCAGACATTAGAACCGTGCTTGGCACAGAGAAAGCATCCAATAAATGTTTGAATGAATGAACCACAGAGACAAAAACCCACTTCAGGAGGCCAGACTGGGGGAAGAAAGGCGATGCAATCCCATTCCATCTGGTTTTAAAAAATTGTTCTCCAGACCTTTATCCAAACTCCTCCTTCTCATGTTATAAAACAAATGTTCCCATGGCTAGTAATGAATACAAACAGATGTCGTGGGACAGTGATGGTGATTGTAAGGGACAGGGGAAGATGTAGGCTTTGTGTCTCTAGGAGCATCTAGATGCCAGCTCAGCTTTTAAAAAGGCTTTTTCTGTGCTTTTCTTTGTTTGCCATAGTTCTAATAATTCACAAGTGTTGATTTTGAATTCAGCAAAGGGAAATCTATTCAAACTGCTTTTGACAGCCTTTGGCGTCCATTGTTTGGGATTGTTTCGTTTGTTTGTTTTTCTCTTTTTAAATATCAGGAGGTGGTATAGTACAACAGCTAAGAGGGTGAACTCTGGAGTCAGACTGCCTGACGTCAAATCCCAGACTGACATTTGCTAGCTTTGTGACCTCTGGGAAGCTAATCCTCTTTAAGCCTTAGCTTATTGACTGAGATCCACTTGTCTCTTAGACACTGGTCCAATTTTTTTCATCCATTCTTGTTACTTTCCATGCTTCTATTTGCATATTTTCTATTGACTTGTCTTCTATGTCTAGTCTGCTGTTAACTTATCCATGGTTTTAATTCAAATACATTTTTCAATTCTAGAAAGTCTACTTGATTCTTTTTCATAAATTCTGACTCTCTTGAAATTCCTTTCTTTCCCACTATTCTAACTTCTATTTTCTTGACTATATTAAAATAGTCATTTTAGAGTCTCCATCTAATAAATCTGAGATTATCTGAATCATCTTTGAGTCTGTTTCTGTTGTCTATTTTTAATTTTCATCATGCCTCATAATTTTGGATCAGATGCTAGATATAGTGGATGAAAAATTGTAGAGGTTCTGCATGATGTTATCTTCTTCCAAAGATGGTTAAGTTTTCTTCTGAAAGGCAGATAAAGTACTGGCAGATCACCTTGAAATTGTCAAAACCCGATTTTAGTCTTTGTTAGAGTCGGTCTGTTTCAAAGTTTCTCTTACCCCTAGCATACAGCCTTTACTGTTAGTGCATGGTCATTTATTCTAACGGATGATCTTTTGGGGCACTCAGTTGAAAATCTAGGGTATTTACCAAGGTCTTTCACCTTGGCAGGGCTTGAATTTCAACCTTAGTCTCCCAGCACTGTGGAGCTGCTGAAAGTTGTTCTTGTCCCTTTAGCTTTTAAACTGCTTTTTCTGCTGGGTTTCTTGGAGTCTTGGCCTGTGATTAAGCATTTTGGGAGTTGGCCATGTGTGGATTATATGCAGAATTTAGGAGTCTTTCTCTGTATTTTCCTGTCTCCCTCAAGTTCTCACCATTTCAGCAGCCCTGAATTCCAATATCTACCCCCGTGGCCCACTGAGACTGCTGCTTTCTGTCTGGGCTCTAGTCTTCTACACAGTGATTTGGAAAATGCCCTCATAAATTACACTAGGGAGAATGTAAAGTTTGCATCAATTGCATTCTCTCTTTCAAAGACTCCTTAATTCCTGTCTTTGTTGGTTGTACACCAATGCTTTGAAATAATATATTTTATTATATATACTTTAGCTTTAATAGTTACTTCCAGTGGGAGAATAATCTGTCATAAACTATTCTATCATGGCTGGAACTGAAAGTCATAGCCTTTTTATTTTTATTTATTTTTATTTTTTTGAGATGGAGTCTCACTCTGTCTCTCAGGCTGGAGTGCAGTGGCATAATCTCTGCTCACTGTAACCTCCATCTCCCGGGTTCAAGCGATTCTCCTGCCTCAGCCTCCTGAGTAGCTGGGACTACAAACATGCATCACCAGGCCTGGCTAATTTTTGTATTTCTAGTAGAGATGGGGTTTCATCATGTTGGCCAGGCTGGTCTCAAACTCCTGACCTCAAGTGATCCACTCACCTTGGCCTCCCAAAGTGCTGGGATTACAGGCGTGAGCCACTGCACCCAGCCCATTGCCTTCATTTTTGAAGAATATTTTCACTGGGTCTAGAATTCTAGATTGGTGGTATGTGTGTGTGTGTGTGTGTGTGTGTGTGTGTGTGTGTGTGTGTGTGTTTTGTCCTGGTGTTATTCTACTGTTTTCTGCCTTACACAGATTCTATTGAAAAGTCAATTGTCAGCCTTACTATTGGTTGCTTGTCTTTTTCCTTCAGTTAGCTTTCAAGATTTTCTTTTTGATTTTGATCTTTAGCATTTTGATTATTAAAGAAAATGACTGAAATTAACTGAGTTTCTTAAATCTGTATGTTGGTAACTATCGCAGTTTTGTAAAATTCTCAGCCACTATCTCTTGATATCTCTTGAAATATTCCTGATGTATTTTTGTTTCTCTTCTCTCTGACTCTGATTATGCATATTTTATACATGTTGACTGAATCCAACATTCATCTTTATCTTACATGTTATCACACTTTTCTTTTGTTCTTTTTTTTATTCTTGTTGCTTCAGTTCACATATTTTCTATGGCTGGTCTTCTATTTCACTACTCCTGGTTTTTCTGTGTCTAGTTTGCTCTTTACCCATTCTATATATTTTAATTTTAGAATATTTTTTAGTTACAGAATGTCCATTTGATTCTTATCTGTAGATGCAGTTCTGTGTTTAAATCCTCCATCTTTTTAATTGCTTTGTCTACCTCTTCCTTTGTTTTCTTAATCTATTGCTTATAACCATTTAAAAGTCCCTACCTGGTAACACCAATCTGCCTCTATTGCTTTTTTGTCTTGATCATTAGTTATATTTTGTTGCATTTTGAAAATCTTATGGCTGGGCATGGTCACTCATGTCTGTAATCCCAGTACTTTGAGAGACCGAGGAGGGAGGATCACTTGAGCTCAGGAGTTCAAGACCAACGTGGGCAACATAGTGAGACCTCATGTCTACCAAAAAAAAAAGAAAAAAAAAGAAAAAAAAGTTTAACAGGACATGGTGGCCTATTAGGCCACATAGATGTGCCTATGGTCCCATCTGCTCGGGAGGCTGAGGTGAAAGCTTCACTTGAGCCCAGGAGATCAGGGCTGCAGTGAGCTGTGATCGTGCCACTCCACTCCAGTCTGGGTGACAGAGAACCTGTTTTTTTTTTTTTTTTTTTTTTAGAAGAAAGAAAATCTTTATTTTAATTGTGTGCCATAGAGGCATACCATAGGGGCTCCCCCTTTGCTCTGTTAGATGAAGGGCTGATACTTCTTTCTTTTTTTTTTTTAATTATACTTTAAGTTCTGGGGTATATGTGCAGAACATGCAGGTTTGTTACGTAGATGTAACACGTGCCATGGAGTTTGCTGCACCCATCAACCTGTCATCTACATTAGGTATTTCTCCTAATGCTATCACTTTCCTTGCCCCCCACCCCTCAACAGGCCCTGGTGTGTGATGTTCCCCTCCCTGTGTCCATGTGTTCTCATTGTTCAACTCCCACTTATGAGTGAGGACATGCGGTGTTTGGTTTTCTGTTCCTGTGTTTGCTGAGAATGATGGTTTCCAGCTTCATCCATGTCCCTGCAAAGGACATGAACTCATTCTTTTTAATGGCTGCATAGTATTCCATGGTATATATGTGCCACATTTTCTTTATCCAGTCTATCATTGATGAGCATTTGGGTTCATTCCAAGTCTTTGCTATTGTAAATAGTACTGCAATAAACATATGTGTGCACGTGTCTTTATAGTAGAATGATTTATAATCCTTTGGGTATATATCCAGTAATGGGATTGCTGGGTCAGATGGTGTTTCTGGTTCTAGATCCTTGAGGAATCGCCACACTCTCTTCCACAGTGGGAAAGGCTGATATTTCAACCTCATCAGTGACTGAGTGGGGTTGGCGCGGGTTTGCAATTTTAGTAAAACTCAGTCAATCTCTGTTTCATTCTTGTTCTTAAGTCATGGCCTTTTTTTTTTTTTTTTGTGATTGAAAGCCTGTTCACTCTCTCTTTGTGCTTGCAAGATGGTGGTACTTTCAGTTATGTCGTTTGTTTGGGGCTTAGTTCTTGGGCTTCACATTGTCCATAACTTCAAAAACTAGCAGGTGTATTGATGCCCTGTGTTTGAGCCAGCCTCTTTCCCTCCGGTAGGACTCCCACACGCTATGTTGTTGTGAGAGCTTTTGCTCTGCCCTTTATTGAGCTTTGCTCTCCAGTCTTCTGCACTTCCCCAGAACTTAGCACATTTTTTTTTATAGGGAATTCTGGACAAATTAAGGGGTCCTTAAGTTTTCAATATAAATATGTATATGCATGATATACATATTCTTGACATCAAGCTATGCATTGTGTTCTGCAACTTGCTTTTCCCAATTACACAATATAGTATACATGTCTTTCCAGATCAATATATATGATTCTATTTTATTTTTAAAAACAAAATTTGATCTTCTCTCACTCACTTTTATTCTCTACCTCTACAAGTGTGGCAATTTTTCCACTGATGAAACATAGAGAGTTTTACTTTTTTTTTTTTTTTTTTTTTTTTTTGAGACAAAGTCTCACTCTTGTCCCCCAGGCTGGAGTGCAATGGCGTGATCTCAGCTCAATGCAACCTTGACCTCTTGGGTTCAAGCAGTTCTCCTGCCTCAGCCTCCCGAGTAGCTGGGATTACAGATGTCTGCCACCATGCCCAGCTAACTTTAGTATTTTTAGTAGAGAGGGGGTTTCACCATGTTGGCCAGGCTGGTCTCGAACTCCTGATCTCAGGTAATCTGCCCACCTCAGCCTCCCAAAGTGCTGGGATTACGGGCGTGAGCCACCACGCCTGGCCCAATTTTACATTTTTTTTTTTTTTTTTTTACTGTTACAAACAGTACCACAGATGATGTGAGTATCTTTGTGAATTCTCAACTCTTTAGAGCTGCTAAAATTTTTAAAGAATTTACTAAGCAATGGTCACTATACTAAGTGCTTTTACATGTGTTAAATTATTTAACTCTCACAACAAATCTGTAAGATAGCTGCTACCATTGTTCTCATTTCACAGATGAGAAAGCTAGGCTAAGATAGGCTAGATAACTTGTCTATTACCACATATTTGGTGGATGGCAGAGTCTGGATTTGAGTTCAGATATGTCTGCCTGTAGAATCAAAGAGCTTAATACTATGGAATTTTGTATATGAGAGGAATTTGAGAAGTTTCCGGTATGCATATTCTCAAAATTTCCTATGTTTATTCCCAAACTGCCTTTTCAAAAGCTGTACATAGTCTTTCTATCCATAATTCTGCCCTCTATATAAAATAACAATTCTGGCTTTTGATAAAAGTTATATGGTTAAGCCTTAATAAAACTTTCCCAAAGGTACATGTGTTTCTTTACTTTGACATCTCTACCATTTTGACTCTATAGTAGCCATTAGTGCGGCTTATCAAATATTCCCAGATCTTTGCTTTCTGGGTATGTGGTAGAATTGTACTTCTACGATCTCTGAATTTAGTATAGTTATATTATTTTTGTTGCCCAAAGAAATGACCAGAGTGATGCGTGTCAAACTCCTGGGGACTCACACTGAACTTATAGTGTGAGCCAGAAATAAACTCTGGTTGTGTTAAGCCATTGAGATTTTGATTCTTTTTGTTAATGCAATGTAGCCTAATTTATCCTGACAGATACAGCCTGATCTACAGTCCAATTTGCTGCTTCGTAATTCTCTAGCACAGAAGCATCGCTCCATTCAGCTTCCTTCAGAATACTTTGTATCCTCCTTCCTCTAACTCCTTTCGCTGCCACCCTTCTTTCTGTCTTTTAAAATCTTATTTGCTATAGTAATAACGAAGTTATACTTCCTCCAGAAAGCCTCTCCAGACCACCCAAATCTATAAGCAAAGTGTAAAAATAAAATAAAATAAAATAAAATTTTTATCTAATGGGGCTTTGAATAAAGCAAGACTAAATTTAAATCTGTAGGTTGCCTGTTCACTCTGATGGTAGTTTCTTTAGCTGTGCAGAAGCTCTTTAATTAGATCCCATTTGTCAATTTTGGCTTTTGTTGCCATTGCTTTTGGTGTTTTAGTCATGAAGTCCTTGCCCATGACTATGGCCTGAATGGTATTGCCTAGGTTTTCTTCTAGGGTTTTTAGGGACATGGATGAAGCTGGAAGCCATCATTCTGAGCAAACTATCTCAAGGACAGAAAACCAAACACTGCATGTTCTCACTCAGGTGGGAACTGAACGATGAGAACACTTGGACACAGGGTGGGGAACATCACACACTGGGGCCTGTCCTGGGGTGGGGGAAGGGGGGAGCGGGGAGGGATAGCATTAGGAGAAATACCTCATGTAAATGAAAAGTTAATGGCTGCAGCACTCCAACATGGCACATGTATACATATGTAACAAACCTGCACATTGTGCACATGTACCCTAGAACTTAAAGTATAATAAAAAAATCTGTTTTCTGACTCTAGGGGATTGACTTTGTGTGGGTAATTTGATGTTTTTGAAGCCTGTTGTATTCATTAAAGAATGTTTGCTACAGTAGGAGATAAACTTTTGGTGGCTTATTACAATAGAATTTTTTTCTCTTCTTCTAAGGTCACTAATCCCGATCATAATAGAATTTTATTTCTCACTCACCTAAACTCCAACAGCAGAGGCCAGGGGCACTCTGCTCCATGCAGTGATTCAGGGAATCCGACTGAAAGAGTCTCTGTTATCTTCAGCATGTGGCTTCCAGGGTTCTCTGGGGTATGACATAGAGAAGAAGGAGAGTAAAGGATTATACAGAGGTTTTTTTCTTTGTTTTTTGTTTTTGTTTTTGTGATGGAGTCTTGCTCTGTTACCCAGGCTGGAGTGCAGTAGTGCTATCTCAGCTCACTGCAACCTCCGCCTCCAGCGTTCAAGCAATTCTCCTGCCTCAGCCTCCCTAGTAGCTGGGATTGCAGGTGCGTGCCACCATGCCTGGCTAATTTTTGTATTTTTAGTAGAGATGAGGTTTCACCATATTGGCCAGGCTGGTCTTGAACTCCTGATCTCCAGTGACCCACCCGGCTTGGCCTCCCAAAGTGCTGGGATTACAGGTGTAAGTCACCATGCCTGGCCTTTACAGAGTTTTTATGGGCCAGATCTGGAAGTAGCACATGTAACTTCTATTGGGCAGGACTTATAGCCATACCTAACTGCCAGGAAGTCTGGGAAATGTAGTCTACATGTATGAACAGTAAAAAGAGAACATGAGTTTGTTCAAAGCTTGCTAGTCATTGTTACACGGAGTTTCTTCTCCCACCATATACAGAATGTAGGGACTAAATTCTATCTCATGATTTATTGTGAGAATTGAATGAGATGCCATATGGAAAGCACTAATACAGTGCCTAGCCTATTGTAGGTGCTTGAAAATGTTTTGTTTCTCTACCTTTTGAATTTATGTCTTTAATTTGGGCCTTATATGCAAAATGGCCTCAGCTTATAATGTGACTTCATCACTGAGATTTCCACTGAGCAAGATCTGATGATGGACATAGTGCAGGTGTTTGATACAAATCTGGTGGTTGATTGCATTTGCTGAGATGGGGAGAAGGTTGAAACCTGCAGGCTCCAAAAGTCTAGAAGCAACAGACATTAGATAGCATATACCAGGCTCAGCTCTGAGCAGAGAGAAGTGGTTTATTCTAGGCAGAATAATTATGGTGATACGTTACTTCCTTTTTGCACGATTGCTTGAAGAAGCAAGAGCAGTGGGCCCTGCTGTGACACCAAGACCACAGCAGCTGAGGAGTGATGGGTGTGTGAGGTGAGGCCAGGGAGTAGGTGGGGACAATTCTGCCATAAGAGGAAATGCTACCTTTTGTCAGATTTGACCTTCCTCCATACAGGAACCATTTTAACCATGGGTGAAGGGCTGGCAATTTGTGTGGTGAAGATAAAGGAAGTCCAGGCTCCAACTCTGATGGGGAATTTGAGATGAACAGAAATGACTATGGGTTATATCGCTTGGATTTTCTTCCTTTGTTCTCCTAAACAGGAAGTTGGAGCTTCCAGGGTGATGTTATTGATGATCAGAACCGTGTTGGTTTTTGGAATTTGGCCTCCTGGTGTTCCCTTGTTTTTAGGAGATGTATAGTCAAGAGGAGTTCTCTCCTAGCTCTACTTCTTGACTTTGACTCTTCACCTCACAGACTGTTAGTGTTTCCATTTAAGTCATGGGAGGAGTGCTATCTATTTTACAAGGCTTATTGCAAGCAGCACATAAATAACATATGATATTAAATGCACCATCATCCTATCTCCTGAGCCAAACTTGATTTTCTCCTAGGGTCATTTAGCTTTGAGAGCAGCACTACCATGCACTCAATTACTCAAGTCAGAAATCTGGGCATCATACTTGCACTTTCTTCTTTCAACTCCTACATTCTATCAATGGCCAAGGGCTGCTGTATATAGCTCCTTAAGATCTCTGGCCCTCGTTCACCTCTCCATCCCTCTGCCAACACTTTAGTCCAGGCCACTGTTACCTCTTCCCTGGATGACAGCAACAGCCTCCAACAGGCCTTCCTAACTCCAACATCTCTCCCCACCAATTTCTTCTCCTGAGTGTAGCCAGAATAGCCTTCTCGAACTAGAAATCCTATCAATTCTTCCCCTGTTTCAAGCATGTGCATGACTCTCCGCGACCCTCTACAGAAGGTCTGGAATCATTAACGTGGCCTATGGTTCACCTTGTTCCCTGGCACCTTTCTGTCCTCTCTCTCTTTGTGCCCTTCATCTTCCCTTTTCACCCCCAGTGCTCTTCTCTCAGTTGTACTCAAGCCCCTCCAGTTTCCCAAACATCTCACCCTGTCTTGTACCTCCAGACCTTTACCTGGGCTCTCTCCTTGCTTAAAACAGGCTCTTTTTTGCTAGGCTCTTATTCAGTCTTGGAGGAGTAGCTCAGTTGTTCCTTCTTGCCTTGGGACAAACTTTCCTTGGGATACCCCTTCACCTCCTTCCTTGCCTGTAATCATCTGGTTCTTTGTCCATTTCCCATACTAGGCACAAGCTCCTTAAGGCTAGTACTATCCATAGATCTATGGCACATAAGGTCTTTAGCTGATAATTGTTGGATTCAATTGAAGTGATTTAACCATATAGAGTCCGTTTTCTGAAAGGCTTTCCAGCCAAGACAAGGTCAGTAACTATGATTATTAACTTCGCAAACACTAACACTATGCTAGGTACCTGTTCGCTCTCTCTGAATCAAACAGATTGGTCTCAAAGAGCCTGTTTTCATGTCACTGGAGGCTATCAGGTAGTACTGGGGTTGTAGCAGAGATAGCACCCAATTGCTACTAAATTCTTCTAAATCTCATTCAAAGAAGGTCTAGTTCTATGTGAATGACTTCCACAGGTCCCCAGGATCCAGAGGCTGAACAAGGTTGTTGGTCTTATCAGAAGGGAAGAAGAGTGGCACAGGAGTCAGCAGGGGGAATTTTTGGAGGGGACACTGAGTTTGTGGACTGTCAACTCTCCTTTCTCTTCCCCTCCTCTGAGGAGGGTGTTTGACTTGTCCTTCTTCTTTCTAAAAAATTGCCGAAGTCGAACTCCTGTTCCCTCACCCTCTTCAACACATTGAAGTGGGCCAATTATCTCACTTCTGAAGCCTTTTGAATCCCATGACCTGGGGAGAACCAGAGACCCTGAAGCTGGTGGTGCTGGTTGTGGGAAAGGGTAGATGAGAGCAGGTGGAAATGAGCGAGGAAGTGTGGGCAGGCTGGCCTCTCAGGGAACTGATAGGGAGTCTCCCGTAGGTACAGTGGGACCCAGGAAGGTGTCTGGGGCTTAAACTTTCTTGCTGGTTCCTCTAACTGGACCACCAACTGGAAGAAGGGGCTTTTGCAGGCAGAGGCTATATGATGGACCACCCACGGAGGGGAGGGTTGAGAGAAGAGGAAGAGGTCAAGCCTCAGCTGGATCTGCCACACCAGGGGACCGGGTAGAGGGCAATCCCCAGAGAGCCCTTCAGAGAACCACAAACTGCCTCTACAAAAGGACCTGTATCTGAGCGCCAGGCCCTAGAGTGAAACAGCCAGTCCCTTCAAGAGGGAGACTAAGAAGCAGAGACATCCCACAAGAAGGGAACTCAACATCACCCCAGCAGACCCCTGTGGGTTTGCTCACATAAGGGAACAGGAGTTATGAGCAATGAAGAGAACAGCCACATCCTCCAGCAACAGTTAGGTGAAGACAAACACCAATTTCCTTCTCCTTCCTTCCCATTCCAACACCAGAGGAGGGTGGCCAGGGAAGAACAATGGGCCAATGGGCCAAGAGTGCACCACATGTAGTGCCCTCTGCCCTAAGCAGCTGAGACCCAAGCACAACCTGGGCGGAGGGGTCAGGGAGAGGAGAACTTTTATGAGATGGGAATTCAAAAATAGATTGGACTAAGCTATAATAATAGCAATGAGACTGTTTTATATTTACGCTGACTGAGAAGTAGCAAAAATGGACAGAACCATATTTAAGGGAGCCCATTACCCAGAAGCAAGAGAAGGCTGGACTGAGCATGAATTTGCCAAGAATTTGAAAAATAGTCATTTGTGGTTTATATACCAAGCTGAGCATTTCTGAATCCTTCCAACAGTCCTGCAAAATCGGTATTATTATCTTCATTTCCAGATGACATTGAGAGTCATTTAAGTGACTTGCTAGAGATTGCCCAGCTAAAAGGTGGAAAATTATATCACAGCGTGACAGCCACACAGACTTCAGAAAGCACAGAAATAGGAAAAGGGAGGGTGGGATTGCTCCTATCTGGGAGGGCAGTGGGTTAAAGGAGGGCCTCCTGGAGGAGTTAACAGCTGAGTTGGGTTTTGAGTGACAAATAGGAATTTCCCACCAAGTGAGTGGTAAGGACCCCCAGAGAGAGTGAAGGGAACATGTAAAGGCATGAAAATGACAATAAGCTGTGTTCATACACTTTATACAGCTGGAATTTTAATAACTATTGCTGAATCTTCCTCCTGACAGGCAAGTTTCATTTGAGACTTTATTTGGCAATATATAGGAGTGGTATTTTCCCTGAGCCTAGCCCACCTTGGGTGTTCAGTTAAAAACAATTACTGGCCAGGTGCGGTGGCTCATGCCTGTAATCCCTAAACTGAGAAGCCGAGATGGATGGATCACTTGAGGCCAGAAGTTTGACACCAGCCTGGCCAACATGGTGAATCCCCGTATCCACTAAAAATACAAAAATTAGCTGGGTGTAGTGGCACCTGCCTGTAGTCCCAGTTACTTGGGTGGCTGAGGCAGGAGATTCACTTGAACTCGGGAGGCAGAGGTTGCAGTGAGCCAGATTGTGCTACTGCACTCCAGCGTGGGTGACAGAGTGAGACCTGTCTCAAAAACAAACAGACAACAACAAGAAAAAACTGCTACTTAAATTTCTGGAAAATGGAGTCTCAGCATTTGAATTGAATTCTTTGATTGCCAGTGAAGTTTAAAGTTTTATTAGCTGCTTATTGGCTATTTTGTTTTCTTCTTTTGTCTATATATCCTTTGCCCATTTTCCACTGGGGTGTTTTTTTTTTCTTGATCTGAAAGAATTCTTCAAATAGTAATTTTATTGATAATTTTCCTAGTTTTTGATTTTTTTATCTTCATTTTTGATTTGTGGGAATTCAAAATATTCATCTAGTCAAAATGCCTTTTACTTTATGACTCTACTGTCAGAGTTTTTAGGAAGAGCTCCACCTTTATTTTATTTTATTATTTTTTTACCATTTAATAGTCTTCTTTGGGGATAGTTTTAAAAATTTTCAAATTAAAATATTTTTGTTTTAATAGTCTTTGTAGTATAAGTGGTTTTTGGTTACAGGAATGAATTGTATATTGGTGAAGTCTGAGATTTTAGTGTACCTGTCATCCAAGTAGTGTATAGTGTACCTAAAATACAGTTTCTAATCCCTAACCCCTCTCTTCCTACCCCCATTTCTGAGTCTCCAGTGTTCATTATACTACTCTGTATGCCTTTGTACACTCATAGATCTCCACCTTCGTATGTACAATAGTTTATCCGTATTTTCTTCTAGTACTTTTACTGTTTTATTTTTTATGACTGTCTAATTTCTTATTTCTCAGTTTTGATAGGTTAGTAAATTGGAAGTTAAGCTTAGCGGAATGAGGGCTGTGTTGTGTGTGTGTGTGTGTGTGTGTGTGTGTGTGCGCCACGTTCATGACTTTGAGTGCATGCAATTATGAGTTGTCTGAAGTTTTTCTCTCCCCTTCCTCATTTACCACAAGTTCTCCTCTCAACCCACTTCCATCGGGCTATGGTTCTGAAAAATATTAAAGATGGCTGAAAATTCTTTGCCAATCTCTTATTGAAAGGTGAAGTCTGTTTCCCCTCCCCTTGATTCTGGGCTTACTTTGATCATAGAACCTAGTAGAAACAGTGCTTCATGACTTCTGAGGCTAGCTCATAAGAATCCCTGTAGCTTCTGCCTATGTGTCATGGAATGGTCCCTCTTAGGACACTGCCTTTTAGAACTGAGATGCTACAAGAATCCCAGGCCACATGGAGAGCCCAAGTATAAACAATCTGGTCCATAGCCCAAGCTGAGTTCCCATCCAACAGCCAGCATCAAATTCCAGCCACTGAGTGAGCCGTGTTGGATATTCCAATCCGATCAATTCCAGATGACTGTAACTATCCCAGCACACCATATGACACTGGATGGAACAGAGGAACAACCTGTCATCCCACAGAATTGTGAGAAATAATAAATTGTTCTTTTAAAGCCTTAATCATTTGTTGATTTGTTATGCAATGACTACCACATTGAAGTTTGTCTGCCAATGATCTTCTTTTTATCAAATCTGGTGGTCACTTCTTGGCTCTCACCTTGTGTGGCCTCCCAACAGCATCACGTTTTGAAACACTCCCTTTTCCTTGGCTTTTTGACTTCCCATGATCCTGGATTTTTCCCTGCTTTATTGGCTGCCACTTTTCAGTTTTCTTTGCCTTCTCTTTTATTTAACCTCTAAGTCTTGGAATGACGCAGAGTAGTCAAGAACCTCTTTCTCCGTCTATATCTGTACAGTCTCTTAGGTGACCTCATTCAGTCCCATTGCTTTACAAATATCTTTGTGCTGATGGCTTCCAAACATATTGGCTAGTGTTGGCTTTTCCCTGGAACTGTAGACTTATAGAGCCCATTGTCTGCCTGACACATCCATCTGGCTATTGCATAGGCATCCCCCAAAGTACATAGTGAAAGCATAGCTCTGGATTCTCCCTATATCCAAGACCTCTATCTGTTGACCTCACCTTGGTAAATGACAACAACAGCCACCCAAATGCTAAAGTCCCCCAAATTAGATGTTACCTTCATCTCTTTTCCTCGATCCCCATAATCAATCCAGTATTAAATCACGTGGAATATGCTTGAAATAGTTTAAAATAATCAATTTCTCTTGAATCTACATATAAAGATCACAGCCCCAGTTTCTCTTGCCTTGGTTCATCCAAACAATCTTTCAACTGGTGTCCTTCTCTCCCCTCTTGTGCCTCTTCAATCTGTTCTCTAAACTCCAGGTAGATTGATCTTTGAAAATATAGCTCAGATTTTGTCACTACCTTGCTTATGTTTAGTGGATTCTAATTGGCTTAAACTCAACTCTTTCTCCTTATCCAGAGCCCTCCATGATCTGGCCTCTGTCTTCTTCTGTGACCTCATCTCCTACTGCATTCCCTCCCACACATTCTTCTTGGATCACACCAGCTTTCTGTTGGTTCCTTGAACACTTCACGCTCATTCGTACTTTAAAGCCGCTGTGCTACTTAATCTCTGTGCCTGGAATTATCTCTCTATCATCAACAACAATTGTTCCTTTCTGCCCACCCAATCGCTCCTGATTCCATCACTGAAATTTTTTTACTTCCTCCCCTCAGCTTTATTTTCCACAGCAGACATTTTACACACTCTCCAAAATTAATAAACAACATTTTGTCGTATTTACTTCATGCTGTTTTTTAAAGAAGTAAAATTTTATAGCCTTCTCTCTTCTTTCCTTTCCAAAGGTAATAACATTCACAAATTTTATGTCTATTTTTATACTTCGACTACATATGTAACTACCCATAAATGATATATGTTATTTTCTGTGTATTTGAAAAAAAGTGGTGTTATTATCCTATACATATTGTTCTATAACTTGCTTTAAAAACAACAAAATAAATGTACTTTTGAGGTCTATCCATGTTGGTATCTATCTATCTATCTATCTATCTATCTATCTATCTATCTATCTATCTATCTAATCTATCTATTGTTATATAATTCTATCTAGCTATGCCATCACTGAATTTTTGTTTTCCATGTAGCACTTGGTTTGTTACCAGCTTCCCCCGGTAGAATATTATCTTCATGAGACCAAAGACCTCGTCTGTCTTCCTCACTATGATGTCTCCAGCACTTCCCAAATAATGTCTGGCATGCAACAGGTACTCAACAAATACTCATCAAAATAACTCTTCTTTTTAATCTCCTCATCTTTTTTGTCCTCTTTGAGACAGAGGTAAGTAAAATGCTACAATAAATTAAAAACACAAGTGAGTCACCAGGGAGGAAGCACACTAGAGCAAAGTGATATCCTACAAGCACCATTTTGCCTATCAATATACTGTGACTCTTACAGCCCTCACAATAAAGCCTCAGGAGGTCCACAGCCCAGCTCCACCTACCACTGTGGTCTCACTGGCTATTGCTGTTCTATGCCAGTCTCTCTCCCCAGTAAACTCATCTTCTTCCCTAAATAGCCAACTCCTCTCCCTGTATTCCTGTATTTTTCACACTGTTTCCACAACCGAAGTGCCTATTCTTTTTTGTCTCAACATAGGCTTCAAAATTCACCTCATGCCCCACCTCAACAGGTTAGCACGTCTTTATTGAGCTCTTTTGTCAAGTGAGGGCTTTTTAGTCATGTGAGCTCAGGCAGGACTCTTAGTGGCAGGCAGGGCAGGTACCACACCTTATGCTCATTTCACAGATGGTCTTGAACTTGGTTTCTAGACAGGTGAAGAAAGTCAAAGGAGGCTGCATTGGGTGAGGGAGATTCTTAGAGTTTATCCCACATCTCTGCACCAGAGAGGGCCTTTTCTTTTCTCTTTTCTTTTCTTTTCTTTTCTTTCTCTCTCTTTCTCTTTCTTTCTTTCTTTCTTTCTTTCTTTCTTTCTTTCTTTCTTTCTCTTTCTCTCTCTCTTTCTTCTTTGAGAGGGAGTCTCACTCTGTCACCAGGTTGGAGTGCAGTGGCGCGATCTGAGCTCACTGCAACCTCTGCCTCCAGGGTTCAATTCCCCTGCCTCAGCCTCCTGGGACTACAGGTGTGCACAACCACATCCGGCTAATTTTTTTTTTTTTTTGTATTTTAGTAGAGACCAGGTTTCACCATGTTGGCCAGCATGGTCTCAAGCTCCTGACCTCGTGATCCGCCTGCCTTGGCCTCCCAAAGTGTGGGGATGACAGGCGTGAGCCACCGCGCCCAGTCCTTCTTTATTTTTTTTTTATATGGTAGAATCCCATCTAACCAGGGTGAGCTTTTATTTATTTATTTATTTTTTTTTTGAGATGAAGTCTCGCTCTGTCACCCAGGCTGGAGTCCAATGGCGTGATGTCTGCTCCAGGGTGAGCTTTTAAAGGCAGCCCATGAAAACCCCTTTGAAAGGCTTAGCTTTGAAGAGCAGACCCATGGGCAGCACAGCCAGTTTTAATCCAGTGGGGCTGCTGTTTCTTTCTTTCTGATTTTTTTTTTTTTAAGATGGTGGTCTCACTGTGTTGCCCAGGCTGGGCTTGAACTCATGATCTCAAGCAATCCCCCTGCCTTGGCCCTCCAAAGAGCTGGGATTAAATGTGGGGCATTGCATCTGGCCTGCTGTTTCTTTAGTTGAGCAACTTTGTCCTCTGTTTACTGGGAATACTGTATAAACAACACAAACCTATACCTTTAAATAACGGAATCAGCTTCAGCTCACATTCTTAAAAGAAGTATGGGGTGAGACCCTCCAAGGGTACAGTAGTGTCACACCTGTTGCCCTGGTGGAACGATCAGCAGACGCCCATGAGATCTGACTTGGTGATTTTGTGTTCTCTCTTTTTGCGTGCCATGTTGGTTGAGATCTTGCCCACTGACTGGTGCATTTTCAAAGCATCTCACATTCATGTAAACATCTCATATTCACTTAAACTTGAACATTTTAAAATGTTGAAATCACAGCTCTATACCTCATTGTCTTCTGTGCTTCAGCAAATTGCTGAATTTGCATTATGCAATATTTGTGTGCAATATGTCTTGGAGAAAGTCTGAGGTTTATAGTATAATTATTGCTTTGAAGTTCTAGGAGCAGGGAATTTATCACCTTGTGCCATAAATACAAAAGTTGGTGACAAATCATTAGAAATATGGATCCCCAGAATTAAATCAAACTGTTTTGGCTAAAAAGAATTCTATCAAAATGCTTTTAAAAAGATCCTAATTTCTCGGAGCTTAAGGCTATTAAATCAGCAAGGTTGAGAGGAAAAATTTCTTAATTGAGTAAACTTAAAGCAGCTTCATTAAGTGTGTGGGAACTGAGTAATTAGGATTTTCAATCCCTTGTTAAAATACCCTAGTACATTTCAGGAGGGGAGTTTTCCTGTGGCAACAGATCAACAGAAAGGACCTATAGCTTGATGTCATTTTATGAGGTTACTGTATTCAGTTTATTCATTCAGTCAATATTTATGGAGTGCTTATTTTGTGCTAGACAGTATTCAGTATGCATTGGCTGTACTATTAACAACATAGGTAGGTCTCCCTTCTCAAGATTATTCCAATGGAATGGGGCTGGAGAGATATACATAATAAAAAAAAAACCCCAGCATGATTTTAGAGAGTGGTACATGGTGTGTACGGGCAAAGTAGCAGTTGGGAAGTGCTAGGAACAAAGGATGGGGATCAGGCTTGCTAGGGTTGAGAAAGACCTCTCCAATAAGGGGACATTTTGATGTAGAACTGTAGAACCCTAAAAGCTAGGTTCAAGTACCTGATGCGTAGTAAGCCAAACACTGATACATCAGTGCTTAGGAACAGAGACAGCTTTATTTGATTTGGCCAAAGTGTGAGGATGAGAGAGGCAAACTCTCAAATCTGACTGGTCTTTGAACATAGCTGGGGGTTTTTGTGAGTAAGGTAGGTATGTGGAAGGCGAGATCCCCAATGATCAAAGCTGCTTGCATCCCTTGGCTGATCGAACTTCTGGATGCCATCAAGGAGATCTGCATGAGCTAAGCATCATTGTTCTTTGAAAGAAAACCAAGTTCATTAATCTTGTGGGCAGACCCCGGGGTCAATATATGAGGTTTATGAATTGTTAGTGACTACCCTCTACCAAAATGACTAAGTGCTAGCAAGCATGAATGGAGGAAGAAAAGAACAAAGATTTTTATAACATAGGCTTTGTTACAATTTGAACTGAGACAAACTAAGGGGAAGGAGTGAGCTATGCAACATTCTGGAAGGACCATCATAAGCAGGAAGACAGCAAATGCAAAGTCCCCGAGAATTCCTGGAGAAGGAGGGTTGGCATAGCGGCCAAAGGCAGGTGAGAGTCTGGCAGACAACAGTCAGCAAATCCCCATAGTGGAGATTTGATTCTAATTGCAATGGGAAGCCATTGGAATGTTTTAAGCAGGAGAATGGGATCATTCATATATAATCATTTTCTGCTTGCTGGATCAACTAATTCCCCATGCAGGAGGATTAAATCAGACATTCTAAATTATATCACAGAGAAAGGATTAAAGTAATACCTAGATCCAAGCCTGACCCTAGAGATTCTGATTTATCAGGCTGTAGAAAATTGGTATGTTGGCCCCTTTCTGGATATTTCTGGTGTTCAGCCATTATTGAGTGCCACTGAATTAGATCTTATTTTGTGGTAGGTGTTTACAAGTTGGAAAATGAAGCCCATACATTATTAATTATGTACATTCCTACTTAGATGGGAATGAAGCTTACAATTAAATAAGAGCAACAGAATGATTAAATTAGGAAATTATGCCAGAAATGTGATGCTACTACTGTACTATTTCTTTGTTGAGAACCAACTATATATCTTAGGCATTGGACTAGTGCTTTGTGTATCTGATCATATTTATACTTATAAGAAGCATGGAAGGTAGGTATATTATCCCATCTGGACTACAGATAAAGTCTAAGGTCATATGACCGGAAAGTGTATGGCTGGGCCTTAAGATGAGAAGATAATTGTTGTAGAAATAGGGCATCAGACAGAACTGGTTGGTTCCTTCCTCTTGTACACATACAGATCCATCATTTTCACATTGTGTCTTGGATTTGAGATAAACTCATACATCCCTAGCCATAATCAATTAGAAAACAGCGTCTCTCATTTTTCAGATGGTCTGAATTTATATCAGTGTATGGTTTTAGAATTTCCAAGCCCTAGACCTTGTAGATTTCATCTCCTGTAAGGACTGAAATATTGCCTTTTTTAGAATCTCAGTTTTGTTCCAGTTTACATGAAAAATTCTAGACCTATCCTGCCAGGCTGGGTTTCTTGCTCCTTGTAGGTTACCTCCAAAGATGGGGACTTGCAGGCTCATACTCCAAAGTCCTTATCATGGCCTGTGAGGGCCTCTGCTCATCTCCCTACTCCTCCTCCACTGTTCTTCCCTCTTCACCCCCCTCCCGCTCCCATATCCAGCCGCACTGACCTCTCTGCTGTTCTTGGAACATATTAAGCTTCTTTCCCTTGCAGAGCATTTGCACTTCTTATTCCCTCTCCTTGGAATGCTCTTCCCCTGATATTTTCATGTCTGGCTCCTTCCCTTCATCAGGTCACCTTCTCAGAAATACCTTCCCTGACCACTGGATCCAAACCATGTCACTCTCCCAGAATCCTTTATCACATCACCGTAACTTTTTTCCTTCATGGCTGTATCATTATCTGAAATTATTTTGACTTTTTTCTCAATTGTTTATTTTCTTGAACAAGGACTTAAGCACTATGAGGGCCGGGATTTTGCCTCTCTTGTGTGCTGCTAATATCCCTAGTGCCTGGAACAGTCACAATGTTCAGTAAGCATTTGCTGAATGAATGAATCTAATCTAATTGTTTTAGGACTCCCCATCTCCTGAGGAGCGTAATCATGTCCTATGCCAAATATTAGAATGTCAAAATATAAAGCAAATCAAAATGAGGTGTCTCAACTGAGGCAGTGTCAGGGCATGCCATGTACAGTGAAGGCAGTATCCCCTTCTGCCTCTAGATACCGAGAAAATACTCTGTGGCCACTCAGGGCTCCGTGGACCTCGTTTGAGAACCACTGCTCTAATTGCAAAGCTAGGAAGGCTAAGACTCTGACAGGGGACACGGCATGCCCAGGTTCAGTGAATCTGTGGCGCAAAGAAGACTGGTGGAGCCCTGTCTTCCTTGCTTCCTCCTTCCCTCCCTCCCTCCCTCCCTCCTTTCTTTCCTTCTTTCCCTTCCTCCCTCCCTCCCTCCCTTTCTCCCTTCCTTCCTTCCTCCCTCCCTTTCTCCCTTCCTTCCTTCTTTCCTTCCTTCCTTCTTACTTCCTTCTTTTTGATAGAGTCTCACCCTGTTGCACAGGCAGGAGTGCAATGGCATGATCTTGGCTCACTGCAACCTCTGCCTCTCGGGTTCAAACAATTCTCTGCCTCATCCTCCGGAGTAGCTGGGATTACAGGTGTGCACCACCACGCCTGGCTAATTTTTTGTATCTTTAGTAGAGATGGGGTTTTACTCGAACTCCTTACTTCGTGATCCGCCTGCCTCTGCTTCCCAAAGTGCTGGGATTACAGGTGTAAGTCACCACGCCCGGCCTATTTTCCTTATTTCTATAGGTCAGGGCTTTCTATAGAACTCCTCACTTCCTGACAGTGTTATCCACTTCTTTCATTCCTCTACTCTTTAAATAACTATTTATTGAATACATTATAGGTACTAGGCTTCAAAAAGGGGTTCAACTATGTAAGCTTTAACCCAAAGGGTTGCCTTTAGGCAATGGCCCTTAATGTCTCAGGGTCTCTAGTCTTGAGCTTCTCATGTTTTTGTCCAAACATATCAGAAAATAACTTGCAAGAAGTGGTTCTGCTCCCCACTTCTTGTTTACCTATGTGAGTAACAGAAGATGCACATTCCACACATGTGCAGTGGGTTCCTGCTACATGAGAAACGTGGGGACACAGAGATGAAGAAAGCATAGCCTCTGGCTCAGGTAGCTGACGGTCCAGTGGAAGAGGCCAGTGCACATGACAGTGGCAGAGTGGATAAGCAGGTGAGCTAAGACCTGCCAGGGAGCAAAGAGGGAGAGGCTAACCCAGCTGGGACGTCTGGTCAGAGAAGACTTCTTGGAAGAAGAGGCATTTCACCTGAGTCCTAAACAATGAATAGGAGTGAACCAGAGAAGGTTGAGGGAGGAGAGGGGACTGAAGTTGGGAAAGAGCTGTCCAGATTTTTGGAATATTTCATGTAAAGACATTAAATTGTCCAAGAGCATTTGAGAGAGCTTCAGGTGGCTGAGAGTGCCAGATATTCTAGGAACTGAGAACAAAGGACTCTGTGGGAAGAGGGGCTCCTGGTTTTATTGTATCGGAATTGATATGGTTGAAGACAAAGATTCCTAGATCAAGTTTCCAAATTAGTTTTACTCCTCTACTCAATTGACATCATGCCATACCATTCTTTGAACCCCCAAAGCAAGGGCAAAAGTTAGGGGACTAGCAAAATAGGATCATTCTGCTCCCTCTCTAAATGTGAGTCCAATGGTATGTGGGACTGGTCCCCTGAAAGATAGAACAAAGGGAGTCTTAGTTTCTTTGGGTGAGTGTGCATACATTGGGAGTAGTGAGTGTGCAGATATATACATGTGTGTGCATGAATGGGGGTGGAATGTGTGTGTGTGTGCATGGGGTAGATTGTGTGAATGTGTGTGGATGCATGGGGGTTGAATATGTGTGTTTGCATGGGAGGGTGAATGGATGTGTGTGTGAATGTGTGTGCATGCATGGGGTTGAATATATGTGTATGTATGTGCATGGGGGTAGATGTGTGTGTGTGTGTGTGTGTGTGTGTGTGTTTTCATGCCTGGGGGCACTGAATGTGTATGTGAACATGTGTGCCTGCATGGAGTGTGCTATAGACTGAATGTTTGTGTCCTTGGTAGATTCACAAGTTGAAATCTTAACCCCCTATAGGATGGTATTAGGAGGAAATTAGGTCATGGAATGTAGTCCTCATGATTGGAATTACTGTCCTTATAAAAGAGACCCCAGACATCTACCTTGTCCCTTTTACCATGTGAGGTCACAACAATGAACCCGGAAGGTAGTGGGCCCTTGCTAGAAACAAAATCTGCCAGAACCTTGATCTTGGACTTCCTAGACTCCAGAACTGTGAAAAATAAATTTCTCTTGTTTATAAGCCAACCAACCAATGGTGTTCCCCTTGATGGCATCCCAAATGGACTGAGACTTCTTGAGTTTCTAACCCATTCCATCTTCTGATTTACTGAACACCCACTATGTGCCACTGCTGAGCTAGACACAAAATGAATATGTCATGTCCATAAGCTTATAGAGAGCAGGGATCATGTCTGTCTTGTCCAGTGCTGGGTCCCAAGTACCTAATATAGTGTCTGGCACACAATATGCACCCAGAAAATTGTTTGAATAAATGAGTAGATGCCTCAAATTTGGTTTCTTTGTGGAATTAAGACACTGGGCATATCATTGATTCACAGCAATAAAAGTCCTTCTGGAGAGGAGAATAGATGTACAAGGTGATCCAGAGAGTTCTGATGACTTCCCTTCCCACCAGCATTTCAGATAAAGCACTGATTTTAGGTCAGACAGATCTGGCCTCAAAGTCTGTTCCTTCCACTTTCTCTCTGGGTAAATTGGGCAAGTCATTTCCCTTCTCCAAGCTTTGGGTTCCATCTGTAATTTGCTACAATGGCCCAAACAGCCTAACCCGTGGGGTGAATATGCATGTGTGTTGTGTGAATGTGTGTGTTTAGAGTGATTGTGTGACATGGGGGTGAATGTGTGTATGTTTGTGCACGCATTGAAGGTGAATGTGTCTGTGTTTGTGTGTATGAGAGTGTGTGTGAATGTGTGTGTGTCTGTGTATGGAGTTAAATGGGAAATGTGTGTGGGTGTGTGCATGAAGGGTGAATATGTGTGTGTCTGTGTGCACAGGGGTGAATGTGTGTTTAGAGTGATTATGTGTGTGTGTTCATAAGGTAAACGTGTATATGTCTGTGTGTGCCTAGGCGTGATATGTGTATGTCTATGTGTGCATGGTGGGGGGGCGAATGTGCATGTGTGTGGTGTGCAGTTGGAATGAGACAAGAGGAGGGCTGGGAGCCAACACAATGAAACAATACCACTTCTGAAGTCCCACTTTTTTCCAGGAGCCAGAGGGTTAACAGTGATTTCACAAAACCAGCATCTTTGGCTAGAGAAGCACCTGGCAGCTTATCTCACTCTCCCTATAATTCTCGTTTCACCCTTGTAGTAAAATTTAAATTAACTTGCTTTGATGGCCTTGAGTCCACATGGCAGGCTACACAAGATAGAAATATGCTCACATTAGCAGAAAAGAAAAAAAAAAATACAGGCTCGCCTACAAAAGCTGACTCAAATCATTTGTAAGCTGATACCTCCTAAGAGAACTTTTACTTTCCTTCTTGAATACTTTTGCACAAATGGAGAACGGCATGCAAACATTAGAAAGTGTTCAGCCCATGGAAATAGAATTCTGGGATAAAGATAATAATAATAGATAACATTCACAGAGAGCTTAGAGTGAGCTAAGCTGTTTACACGTGGGTTCTCATTTAATACACACAATAATTGAATGAGGAGGCATAATTATCCTCATTCTCATATTACTAATGAAGAGGCTGAGGCTCTGAGAGGTTGCCCATGGTCCTGCAGCTGGTGGAACTTAAGAGATCATCAGTTGCTTGCCCAGAGATACTCAGCAGGTAAGGAGAGGGGTGAAGAGCAGAACCACAGTAGTATGACTCCGGTCCTCGACCTCCCAAGGTGTATCCACCGTCGAACTTTCTCTAAGGTTTGCAATCACTGTGGGGCTCCATTTGGAAAGAAGCTCACTGCTTGTTTTTTAATGGACTGGGGTGAATATTTATCTTCAGAGAAAAATCCCCAAGGATCTGCATTTTTCTGAGACTTTGGTTGTGGAAAGGTCTGTGAAATCAAGTGCTTAGAATGGTTTCTGTGTTGGAGCTGGTAGATTCTGGCACTCTCAGGAAATCCAAAGTGCATGAGTTCTGGCTCCTACTTCAAGAGAAAGACCAGTTGGTCTTCACCGGTTAGGTCATTCACCAACTCCCACTTTGGCTTGGTGCTCATTGTATCTGGGCCTTGTTGGGAGGCTGAGCTCTCGGATCCTAGTTATCAGAATGTGGCCATTCTTGAGTTTCTGGCCCATTCCATCTTCTGATTTACTGAACACCCACTATGTGCCACTGCTGAGCTAGACACAAAAAGAATACGACATGTTCCCTGCCCTTATGGGACTCACAGTGTAGTGGGGGTGACAGATGCAGACACTAAAAATTTGACTACAGTATGGCTACATAAAATGATAGAGAGGTACTTGTACAAGCTCAGAGAAGGCCTCCAACCTGTTGATGGCAGAGGAGGGGAAGGAGGATGTCAGGAAATGCTATAAATGACATCTCATCCGAGACCTGAATTAAGAGAAGTTGGCTAAGTGAAGAGGGGGGTGTGTGTTTGAACATTAGAAATGGGAAGCAATGTGCAAAATCAGAGCTAAGTAACTCAAGTGGA
The DNA here is from genome assembly GCF_009828535.3 of Hylobates moloch. Lineage (NCBI taxonomy): Eukaryota > Metazoa > Chordata > Mammalia > Primates > Hylobatidae > Hylobates > Hylobates moloch. The sequence goes on from NW_026652285.1 coordinate 86,861,630, forward strand.
CTGCCATACAGTTTGCAAAGGGAGAGTGGTGGGAGGTGAGGCAGAGGTATACATGAGCTGGATCATGCAGGCCCATGCCTGAGAGGAGATGGAATTTATCCTAAGGGCAATGGAGAGTGACACTGGAATATTTCTCTTTCAAACCAATCATTGACTGCCATGTGAGGGCCTCACTGGAGAGGTCAGACTACAGGCTGGCAGTCTGTCTAGGAAGCCATTACAGTGGTAGGACTGCAACAAGTGTGGAGGAAATGAAATTGCTGTTGAAATGGATGAAATGAAGAAATGATAAGGCAGGGTTCCATCCATGTTCTGAAGAAATCTGCAGATTAGAGTGTGAGCCTCTTGATGACAATGTCAAGGTTTTTTTCTTTTTAAAAATTGATGTGCAATTTACATGGAGTAAAATGCACAGCTTTTAAGTGCACGGTCTGATGAGTTTTGATAAATATATATATTGATGTAATCCACAACTCTATTGAGATATGGACTATTTTCTTCATTCCGGAAAGTTCCCTAGCGTGACTTCCCTGCCAGTCCCTGCCCAAGGATAACATTGTTCTGATTTCTATTATTCTGATTTTTGTCACTGCAGATTAGTTTGGCCTATTCTACAACTTCATATGAATAATATATATGCTTTCTTTTGTGTGTTCCTTTTTCATTTAACAGGATGTTTTTGAGATTCATACATGTGGTTGCATGGTGAGTAGTAACCTACTGTATAAAACACTGCAGTGTGTTTATCCATACTCTTGTTGATGGACATTTGGGTTAGTTCCAGATTTTGGCTATTATGAATGAATCTTCTCCAAATATTCCTTTTGGGGATATGTATTTTAATTTCTCTTGAGTAATACCTAGGAGTGGAATTGTTTGGTCTGGGTGGTTATACAAGGAAACTGCACAAGAAGCTGCCAGCAGTCCTCTGGTGTGGCTGTACCATTTTACATTCCCTCCAGCAACGTGTGAGAGTTCCAAATGCGCAGTGTCTTGGACAACATTTGCTGTTGTCAGTGTTTTTAATACTAGCCATTCTAGTGGGTGTGCTGTGGTTTTCTCATTGTGTTTTTATTAGTATTATCCTAATGACTAATGATCTTACGCACTTTTTAATGTGCCATTTACATATCATCCTTGGTGATGTATATGTTTAAGTCTTTGTCCGTTTTTGCTTTGGATTATATAACTTTTTTATTTTTATTTATTTATTTTTTTTGAGACCGAGTCTCACTCTCTTACCCAGGCTGGAGTGCAGTGGTGTGATCTCGGCTCACTGCAAACTTCACCTCCCGGGTTCAAGTGATTCCCGTGTCTCAGCCTCTTGAGTAGCTGGGACTACAGGCGTGAGCCACCATGCCTGGTTAATTTTTGTATTTTTTAATAGAGAAGGGATTTCACCAGAGTTCGAGGCAAGGTTGTTCTCAAACTTCTGGCCTCAGGTGATCCACCCACCTTGGCCTCCCGAAGTGCTGGGATTACAGGCGTGAGCCACTGCGCCTGGCTAAGGACTGTATGACTTTTAAAGATTGAGTTATAGGCATTCTTTTTATGCATTCTGATGTCTAATTTATTATTTTTTCTTTTATAGTTAGTATTTCCTGTGTCCTGTCTAAAGGATCTCTGTCTATCTCAAGGTTAAGAAGATATACTCCTTTGCTTTTAGCTTTTGTTTTTACGTCTATAATCCATTTCAAATATTTTTTTGATTCATGATGTGAGTTAATGTTTTTCAAATACATATCTAGTTGTTCCTGCATCAATTGTGGAAAAGACTTTCCCCTTTGAATTATTTGGCCCTTTATCAAAAATCAATAAAAGGTATAAATACAGGAGCATTCTTGGACTCTTTATTTTATTCCACTGAAATATTTATCTATCCTTGTGTCAATACGAAACCGCCTTGATTACTATAGCTTTACCATAAGTCTTGAAGGCAGGCAGAGTAAATCTTCCAACTATATTTTTCTTTCACAAGATTGTGTTGGTTATTTTAAATCCTTTGCAATTTCTTATCTAGTTTAGAGCCAACCTATCAATTTCTATTAAAAAGAAATCTACTGGGGTTTTGATTTAGATGGTAATGAATTATTTATTAATCACTAATAGAATGATATCTTAGCAATATTGAGTTTAGCAATCCAAAAAGTGGTAAATGTCTGTACTTTTTTTTTTTTTTTTTGAGATGGAGTCTCGCTCTGTCGCCCAGGCTGGAGTGCAGTGGTGCCACCTCGGCTCGCTGCAACCGCCGCCTCCTGGGTTCAAGCAATTCTCTTGCCTCAGCCTCCCGAGTAGCTGAGACTACAGGCAAGTGCCACCACGCCCAGCTGATTTTTTGTATTTTTAGTAGAGACTGGGTTTCACCGTGTTAGCCAGGGTGGTCTGGATCTCCTGACCTCGTGATCTGCCCACCTCAGCCTCCCAAAGTGCTGGGATTACAGGCGTGAGCCACCGCTCCTGGCCAATGTCTGCACTTTTTAAGTTCTTCTTTACGTTCTCCAAACATTGTTCAGTAATTTTCAGTGTAGAGCAGGGGTGGGCAAGCAATTTTTTGGTAAAGGTCTAGATAGTAAGTATCTAAGCTTTGTGGCTAAGAGGCAAAATAGAAGATATTAGGTAGACTCTCATAAAACAGAAAACAAATTTTCATAATTTTATTTTGATGAAATAAAAAATTGACTGCATGTTTTTGGTATCTTTCTGTTATACCCTTTCAGGTTCTCTCCATTTTCACCAAGACGTTACTAAAACTAAGGTTTACTTTCATTCTAAAACCATTATATCCCTATGCTCTCAATCTAACTCTCTTTAAACTATCATACAAGTAGAATTATTGAGTTAGATGAAAATTAAAATGCTTAAGGTTGCCACAATGAAAAATTCATGTGTACTGAAAATTCAGCATCAGAGAAACTCTATTAAGGAGGAAAAACTGTAGACATATTCTGGCTTTAAAGATATTTTTGTAATGTGGTTTAAGCTGCAGTATTTTTAATATATTTCATAGCTTTAATAGGTCTCAGGAATAGAATTTACATTTTTTGTAGAATGGTGTTATTTATATGCTTCAATTTTGACTTCAAATTTAAAGTCTTAACTTTTTTTTTTTTTTTTTTTTTGAAACGGAGTCTTGCTCTGTCGCCCAGGCTGGAGTGCAGTGGCGCAATCTTGGCTCACTGCAAGCTCAGCCTCCCGGGTTCACGCCATTCTCCTGCCTCAGCCTCTCCGAGTAGCTGGGACTACAGGCGCCCGCCACCACGCCCGGCTAATTTTTTGTATTTTTAGTAGAGACGGGGTTTCACCGTGGTCTCGATCTCCTGACCTCGTGATCCGCCCGCCTCGGCCTCCCAAAGTGCTGGGATTACAAGCATGAGCCACCGTGCCCAGCCAAGTCTTAACATTTTTAAAAGACTCACTATAATTAAAAATTGTAAAGCAATTCAATGTAAACAGTTCAAGATGTATAGTATCTAAATTTCTTCCTTTCAGTAGGCTATTTCTCAATTAAGTATTCCTTCATTCAGCACATTTTCATTGTGTGCCCACTATTAGGTTGGTGCAAAAGTCATTGCAGTTTTTGCCATTACTTAAAAAAATGGCAAAACTACAATTACTTGTATACCAACCTGGTATATGCAAGGCACTGAGCCAGGTGCTGGGAGTCAGCAGTGAGAAGGCAGATGTGTTACTACTACCTTAAAACACATTAAAAGAAATAAAAAATAATGCGAGAGGCTATGAAGGAAACAAAAGAGATGCAGAGCTCTATGTAGAGTGATCTGGGAAAGTCACACTAACGAGGTCATCAATGAATTGGCTGACTTTGAATAACTATTGGTGAAAGCATGGATGAGAAGGACAGTCTCAACAAACCATCTGAGACAACAGCAGACTCATTTCAGATTGCTTATGGCAATATGGAATCTAGTTTCATTTCCTTTCATTCAGTCTTAGAAGAGTTTCTATATGTGGCTGCTGAGCTGGAACTAATATGTATTGTTGCTGTTGAGCTGTGCTAACTACTGAATTTTTAGTTCATTCGTCCCCTGAAAGAGCTGCTGCTGGAAATTGCAGTCACAAGGGCTTGCTGCCGTAGCTTCTGAAGGGTCATTGGTACCTAAATACCAAGATGGTCAAACTGTAAGGAATCCAGAGTACCTCGTTCCAGAGCATCCTGATTCTGAATCTCAGGATCTGAAAAGTTTTCTACTAGTGGCTTATTAGCTGTAGAGTTAGGAAGAGACCCCAGTCTATCTGGAGGATTATTCTGGACCCCAGATGCTCGACTACTTTGGTTGGGGAGACATAACAACTTCTAGGAGTACAATGAAAATCTTTGTGATTAACATCATTCCATTTCTTCGTAAAGTGTTGAGTTTCCCCCCCGCCCATCCCCTTGGTGGGTGTTGGTCCTTGGTTTAAGGACTTGTTGAAATGGGACTAAGGTAGTGTGGTACAGCCTACTCCTAATCATGGCCTTTCTGGAGTCTCAATGAATGCCTGTGATTACAGTGATCTGTTTCTACCCTGGCTTGTCATAATTCCATCTTATCCTAACAGTGTGAGATCTCTGTAATCCCCATTCAGTTCTTCGGCCCCTGCAGCTGTTTTCTGTGAGGCTTCTCCACTTGCATAGTTTAACATTCAACCAAAGGGACCTACATGAAGATTTCTGCAGCTTCTCTGCATAGCATCCTTCTTTCCTTTATTCTTTGCCACAAATTCTAGCTATTGCAATAGCCCCAAAACCCGTTCTATATTTCCCCAACCTTGCAAGATTTATGCTCTCTCTTTGGGCTCACTTTCCTGGGCCACTGGCAATTTTACAGGCAGAAAACTGAGGTAAACATGGAGTACATCTCACATATTTTCCTTCTCTCAAAGATTGTAGCCCTATGTTATCTGTTGTCTAATGTCCAATTTTATAGTTGTTATAATAAGTAGGCAAGTCCTGTAGCCATTGCTCTGTCTTGGCTAGAACTGGGAGTTCCAATGTTTTCTTCATCTTTTTCTTTTTCTCAGAACTTGGAGTAGTTCCTAGAACTAGGTGCTTGGGGTTAGTTGAATGAATGCACAATAATTTTGTTATGTTGACCTGGATAAGGGCACATGGCAAAGCAAAATGTAGTAGACCCCGGGTCTCTGGTCTCTTGGTGTGGGCTATTCTGTGCTGTATCACACAGGGCTTCATTTTCTTCTCTGTGGTTCTGAATTGGGGATCACAGTTCACTCAACATATACCTTCGTGGATAAAAGCCTTAAGTTCCCCATGAATGACTTTTTTTTCCCTCCTTTATAAAATTGACACCCATGCTTGTGATGAAACCACATTTAACCTTTTGGGATTCACTTTGCACTTTGGGGGACTGTGGGGGAAGCACATGGAAATGTCTGGAATTTTTTCAGTACTATCTTCTTAGCTTCCTTCTTCATTTAACAAAGCCACAGAACATGGCTTAGATCATTCGTCTGATAAAATGCGGAGCTACTTTCCTAGTTTCTTGAATAATTCTGTTGATTAGCCGGGTCCTCTTGGGGCAACTGTTTATTGGCCTACATTCTTTCAAGTTGATGCTGAAATATTGGTTTTTATTTAACTCACTTTCTTAAGTGACTGAAATATAAATTAAATGGCTGCAGGGGGAAGTGGGGTATAGCTTAAGTGACTGCAGAGAGAAGTAAGGTTAGAAGCTTGTGTCAAGGTCAGAAATGTGAACCCTAGAAGGAAGAAGGCTTTTGAAAGCTAAGTTCTATTGTGTATGAGATGTGCAATACTGGCCAATTTTCTCAAGCTCTCTGAACCTCAGATTCTTTAGGTGTAAAATGGGAATAATAATACTTATCTTCTATATATAGTTGTATTAGTCTCTTCTCACACTGCTATAAAGAACTATCGGATACCAGGTAATTTATAAAGAAAAGAGGTTTAATTGGCTTATGGTTCCACAAGCTGTACAGGGAGCATGGCTAGGGAGGCCTCAGGAAACTTACAATCATGGTGGAAGATGAAGGGGAAGCTGACACGTCTTCATATGGTGGAGAAGCAGAGAGACCGAGAGTGAAGTGGGAGGTACCACACACTTTCAAACAACCAGATCTCTTGAGAACTCACTCACTGTCATGAGAACAGCAAGAGAGAAATCCACTCCCATGATCCAATAACTTCCCACTAGGTCCCTCCCCCAATATTGGGAATTACAATTTGTCATGAGATTTGAGTGGGGGCAGGGACCAAAACCATATTAATAGTTAAATGAGTTAACAAGGGAAAAGCACCTAATGCTGTACTTGCCTCAAGGGAGGTTCTCAATAATGGTGTGAATATTCCTTTCTTTTCTTTTCCTTCCCTTCTTCTTTCCTCCTCCTCTTCTCTCTCTCTCTGTCTTTCTCTCTCTCTTTCTTTCTTTTTTCTTTCTCTCTCCCTCTCTCTCTTTCTTTCTGTCTTTCCTTTCCTTCTTCCTTTCTCTCTCACTCTCTCTTCTTTTCTTTGTTCTCTTAAAGAGGACAGGGAAGAGAGGAATAGTATGTTTTATTATAATGTTTAACAACATGGTTTTTGCAATCAGCCAGACCTTGGTTTAAATCTTGGCTCCACAGCTCATTACCTTTGGGGCTTTGGAAGAGTCACAGCATATCTTCAACCCTCAGTCTATTTAGCTATAAAATGGAGGTAATGATTTCTGATTGATAAAATTATTGTGAGACTTGAATAAAAACTGAGTAAACGAGAAGTGGCCACCTAAACCTGTTCCATGGCAGGTGCCCAGGAGTTCTCTCTTCCAGTTTAGCTGTGGGCCAATCCCAGTTGTCTTCCTATGATCAGCTACTTCACAGGTCTAGGTCCTCCCATTCTGAGTCCCTCTCCTTTTTCCTCACTAGGGAAAGTTGGTCTGGGGTGAAGATACGAGTGGAAACTGGATTTATATTTATTCAAAACCATAAATGATTAAAATGCATTTTGCAGATTTGGGTTGGAACTTCCTCCTCCATTTTCCCCAATCTGCTTCCACTTCCCATATAAAGCCTGTTTTTGCTCTGGGTGACACCTTGGGAATAGGTAGGATTGAATAAAAACTGGAAATTGGAAGACAAATGTACATAGGGAAGGAATCCAGATATGAAACTGTGTTGAATAGTTTGTCCCACAAACATTTGTTAGAGTTCAGCTGATGCCAGTTCCTAAAAGTGAGTAAGACACCATCAGATGGGGGAAAGACAGACGATCAGACAACAAGCCCGAGACAAGGGATGGTGAGGGTTCCTGTGAGAATCCCTGCATGAGGCATTCAGGGTTGGCTCTGCAGATGAAGGGACAGGTGAGCAGAGTCTTGAGAAATGACTAGCAGTTCACCACGGGATAGGGGAGAGCAGGCATTCTACCCAGAGTGCTTTAATCAGGGGTGCTAGGGCAAATGTGTACCAATTTACAAGAAGGGAATATTAAATTACCAGGAGTTTTGTGAGCTGGTCATTAAACAGCCATAATAAAATTAAATTACATAAACCTACATTTATATAAATTATATTACAACAAAGGTAATGAATACTCCAAACTTGTCACTTCTTACTTGTTACTACATTATACGATTATCCTCTTGTGGTTGTAAATGTCTATTGTATCCATATGGCTGAAATACATCCCCTCTGAATTCACTGGCAACACATTTGTTGCTTGTAATTGGTCATGGTGGAAATATTTACAACACAGATAGCAACAAATGGTGCAAATCAGGGCTTTATTTTGGAAAGCTGGATGTTCAACATTTATTAGCACATCACTGCCTCTATAACATAGGCAGATGGGACATGGGAAACCAAATGAAGCAGAGAGATTGGTAGGGACTGGATCAGGAAGGGCTTTGAATGCCAAATCCAGGAGCTTCGATTTCCCTCTAAAGGTGATAGGAAGCTACCCCGGCCTTTCAAAGAAGGAGAGTTCTATGAACTGTTTTTGTAATAGCAAAACCACTGTAGTTGCTGTAGAGCAGATGGACTTCAGTGGGCTTCACTTGGTGCAGGGAGACCAGTGAGGAGGCTATTGACATAAAGAAGGAAAGAAGGGGTCTAATTTAAGACTCAGGAGTTGGCCTTAGTGAGTGATTAAATGTGAGGGAGGGGGAGAGTGGCCAGCCTAAGATGACCCAGGGTTCTCTCTTGGGAAACTTGGTGAAAAATGGTGATGCCTCAGAAGTTCAAGTGCCCATGGGCAGATGGACAGAGTGTGACAGTGTCCTGGAGAGAAGGGAAGGGCAGATCCCAAGGCATTGAGACCTCATTCCTCAATTCCTGCGTTTATCAAACTCGTAAACACAGGGATTTATTTTTGCTAGACTCGCCGAGTGGGGTCTCTCTGACCCTTTTGCCCATGGACTGAACGCCTAAGGCAGCATCATGGGACTAGAAGAATGGTACTGGATTTGGTCAGATCTGGCTCTGTCCCTTTATTCCTATGAATATGATGGCTCCTTTCTGAGCCTTGATTTATCTTTTTGTAAAATGGGTATTCTCATCCAGACCATACTTTCCTCCCCATGGAGCTCTTGAAAGAAGGGACACATGCTGGTAATTTTCCTTATCCTTATGATGTCAGATTATGTTTGTTAGCACAAGGGCAAAAACCAGGAAAACTTCCTGGCACACAGGAAAGCAAAGTCTATTTGGGCGTCATTCTTGAAAAACAGTAGGGAGTGCCAAGGACAACTTTGGATCTTCCTGTAGTGGCTGCAGGAGAATAGTTTTCCGTTGAGAGGCTGGAGTAGAGCTCTAGGGATTGGTGGGGTTGTCACCAGCCATGCCAGTGCATTATAAGGCACAACTTGTTTGCTTTGGCCCAGAAACAGCTGGCAGTTGGCCAGTGCCCAGCCACCTTGTCCTTTGCCCATGAGGGCTCTAGTAATTAGCAATATTCACTGAATGAATCACAATTGCTATCAGCCAGTAATTGTGCTACGGAGTCATGAGTCTAAATTTTAACTAAGTCAAACACACTGTGCAGAGTGGCCTTAGAGAGGCCGTCACTGAATCACTGACTTGGAAATTGGGTCCTATTTTTGTTCTTTATCTTTTACAGCCTGTTTTTCTCCTTTAGATCACTTATCACAATACATTATTGCACAGTAATTCCTTTATTGTAAACCTCCTCATCCCCCTCCAACTTCAACCCAATAGCATGGAAGCTTTACGAGTTTAGTAGCTATGTTTATTTCATGTGCAGCACCTGGCATTGAGGGTACTCATTAAGTAACAGTTGGCTGAATGAATAACTAAGTCTCCAGTCCTTCATGTGCCATTCTGTTATGATCTTATAATTTCTATAATTTGGTGTTGCTTCTTTAAATGTAGAAGAGAAGAAATAGAGACAGCAGAATTTTCAGGTAATTTTCTGATAGAACAACTGCTCTATATTGAGCACTGATAAGGGGCCAGGTACCTTTGAGGGTTTCATCTCATTTTATCCTCACAAGGGCATAGTGAGGCATGTATTACTTTTTAAAAAATTTTTTTTCCAGTATTTCCTATTTTTTGAGAAGCTTTCCTTCTGGTACCCATGAGCTTTTAGTTCACAGTATATAAACGTTTTAATGTCTTTATTTCCAAAACACAATACATTGCATTGTCTAAAGCATTCTTAAACCGTGGCATGTAGGAATAGTTTTATTCTGCTCTCATGCAATGGATGAATTGTGGTTTATATAATTAACATAACTAGAGTGTCAAACTCAATGGGTATAACTGTGTATTGGGGAAAAATCAACAACAAAGGGATCAAGTCCACCGAGAACTTTTATGAGATATCAAAAAATATTGTATTGGTACTAGAGTTCTCATCTTGACATGGTCACTGGCCAGGTATGTGGCTCGCGACATGTGCTACCTTCATTCCCATTTTGCAGATGAAGAAATTGAGTCTCAGGAAGATTAACTCAGCTCTCTGAAATCTCATAGCTAAAAAGTGGCAGAACTGAAAACATAATGCGCATCTATCTAGCTTCAGGACCCTGTTCTTTCATGTGCCAGTGCTTTGAAAACTGCGATTCTCAATTCTGGCTGCACACTGGAATTACCTGAGAGGTTAAAGAAAATATATCATTGTCTGCCATGCATGGTGGCTCATGCTTGTAATCCCAGCACTTTGGGAAGCTGAGGTGGGAGGATTGCTGGAGGCCAGGAGTTTGAGACCAGCATGAGCAACATAGAGAGACCCTGTCTTTACAAGGAATTAAAAAATTATCCAGGCATGGTGGTGCATCCTGGGTAGTCCCAGCTACTCAGGAGGCTGAGGTGGGAGGATTGCTTGAGCCTAGTAGTTGGAAGTTGCAATGATTACACCACTGTACTCCAGCCTGGGCAACAGAGAGAGGAGTGAGACCTTACCTCTAAAAAAACTATTATCTGTCTTCCATCATTAAGGATTCTGCTTTAATTAGCCTGGGGCATCATGACCTAGGTACTGGACTTTTTATTCTATCCTAATCCCTGTTCCCATTAATGTGCAGTCAAAACTGGGGACTATTGGGCTGAAAGGTAACGAGATACACATGGAGTCCATCAAGTATCTTTCCTCCGGAGCAGCCACAGCAGAACTTACTGGGAAAAGCTTTGGTGATGGTGCTTCATGGTTCCCTGGGGTAGATGCACAGCCTGAAGAGGAGGGGCTTTGGGTAAGATGCCCCTTGAAAATTGAGACCTGACTTACCTGGGAATGCTCAGCTGGTTACTGTTTAGCTAGAATCCTAGAAATTTTGGGCTGAGAGTGAAAGTGGCATTCCTTACTGACGCTCAAAAGTTAGATGACTTACTCAAGACCACACAATGGTTAAGAGGCAGAGATGTGGGCAAACCTGAGAAGCAGAACAAGACAGTTGATGAGAGGTGGGAGTAACAATGACTGATGGGTTCAAATCCACATTTATCATTCTGGCTGTGTGGCTTTGGGAAAGTCACTGTGCCTCATTGAGCCTCAGATTTCTCATCTGCAAAATCACCGTGATGATAATAGTGCCTGCTCTCCAGGGTTGTGTGACGAGGAGAGCAAATTGTATTTGCTAAGCACTTAGCACAGTGCTTGGCCTGGGGTAGGTGCTCAAATCTTTCTGTGGTTGACAAAAGCAGAATGGAGAATAGAGACAAAGGCAAAATGGGCATCAGAGGCCAAGCTGGGTGGAGGGTAACATTGCAGAGGATCCTGAGGCCAGTGGAGAAGGGAACCCCATGATCCCGAGGTTGGTAGCTGGAGCTGGTCTGCATGTGGCCAGAGCTGGGTCTCCCCAGCCTGGGCAAGAATAGGCTGACACGATAGTGGTGGTACCAATATTTCTATTACAGGAAACAGCAATGGGGGATCAAGCAGGACCTGCATTCTAGAAAGAGAACATCCTTGGATCCCTTTGGGGTCAGTATGCCCGATCAATGGTTACTGTTTTGAATAGAAGACCCAATCATCCTTTGCAGATTTGATGGCTCATTCCTGAGAATGCCACCTCTGTAAGAGGAGATGTGGCTTATTGACTTGGAGCCAGGAAATCCACCTTTGATTAAGGAATGCTTCTTTTTTTTTTTTTTGGATACAGAATGTTACTCTGTATCCCAGGCTGGAGTGCAGTGGTGTGATCTTGGCTCACTACAACTTCTGCTTCTGGATTCATGCGATTCTCTTGCCTCAGCTTCCTGAGTAGCTGGGATTACAGGCACCGCCACAACTCCCGGCTAATTTTTGTATTTTTAGTAGAGATAGGGTTTCGCCACGTTGGCCAGGCAGGTCTTGAACACCTGACCTCAAGTGACCCACCCGCCTTGGTCTCCCAAAGTGCTGGAATTACAGGTGTGTGCCACCACACTCTGCCCTTGATTGAGGATTAAATGAGATGATGCAGGTGAAGTGTTCAGCACTCTAAATGCTCCCAAATGTTTGCTGCTGTTATTCACTATTGACAATGAATTCAGCAAGGGGGACACTTTTATCCTGACTGACTTGGAAACTTGGTTTAACTGAGTCATCCTGGGCAAGTGGACTTAATCCCTCAGACCTCATTTCCCTTATTTGTAAAACAAGAGGATAATGCTAATCTCATTGCATTGTGAAATAGTGAGTTATGTGACGAGTTGAGCTCAATGCCTGACATGGCGTAAGAACACAGGAAACACTAGCTGTTGTAAGGACTGGTATTAAGGTCCAAAATAACCTGTGAGGATGGCATCCTTGGCTATGCAGAATGGAGAGTGGACCAACAAGCCCCACTGAAGTTTAGAGAGACCAGGTGAGGAGAAGAGGAATGAAGTGCTGTCAAAATGGGACAGCACTGGTGAATCGGGGAGTTCACAGCTCAGTTCCAGTTACCTTTCTATTTCCTGCACTGAAGAGGTAAAAAGTCCCCATATATCAGCTGGAGAGCTTTGCAGTCTAAGGTACATGGGGGAATTTTGCTTTCTTTTGGAGAAACCCTCTTGTCTTCTACCACATACCTAAAATAAGGGAGCTTATTTGAAACTCAAACACTACAAGAACAGAATTATTGAGACCTGCAAATGGAAGGGAATTTAGCTCACTTCATCCACTTCTCCTCCAGATTCTCAGAGAAGGAAACTGAGACCTGTTGAAATGGTGGTTCCAGGCCTTAGAATTTGCCAGTTTGGCAGACCAGGGCCTGGAGCCCAGGACAGCAGACTCCTGATCCATTGCATCTTCTTCAATTCCATCTTGGGCATTCTTATTATGGCTTGTGATGAAGATGATGATGATGTGTGCGTGTTGTGGAGGGGGAGTGGAAGCAATGTAAATAGGAACAGTAGTCAGAACATCTAACAACCAGTGTGGTATGAGCATCCATTAATCAGAATCACATTTAACAAATCAGAACAGATGGCACCCGTGTGCGTCCTAACTGAATGTTAGCTGGGGTCTGGTTGGACACTAGATATCCCCTGTGGACAACTGGACAAACATCAGGAGAGACCAATGGATAGTTTTGTCTCTTTGCTCCAAAGTTCTTGGGCATGGAGGGTCCATTTGAGAACTAGTTGAAAAAGTTGTCTTTGGTGACCTAGATTAAATGACTATCAATATTTTTCCTCTAGAGAACTGGCACTATGACTTTTGCAGGTACTTGGTTTTTAATAAATTCAGGGCAAATAATTCACTTCTGTCCCCAAGTGTAAAAATATTTTGTTCTTATCACCCCCAGGAGTAGAGTGAGAACAGAATTTCAGAAGGCCATCAATACATACATTCTGATTCCCCACTGGGAGGGAAATTTTTGAGTCTGATGCTTTAGAGGAAAGCCTTACCCCCTCTCCCTTAATGTTTGATTCTACATACAACTATCAGGTGGAAACAAATGAAATTTCTGGCATGTGACCCCTTTTGACCTTCAGAAATGGCAATTTAATATGGTTCAATCTAATATTATTGACTGAGCACCAACAGGGACCCCAGCTACTGCACTGGAACACAGAAAGTGATGGATGTGTTGAACCCTTTTGATTCCTGTGGATTGCTGTTTTGATGCGAGGCAGATGGTGTAGTGTTAGAGAGTGACCTGGATCCAAATTCGGGCTCCTCCATATACTGGCATGGGTATTTCTGGCCTCTCTTTCTTTTTCAGGGTTGTTCAATGTGAGATTAAGCTACTCAACTACAAAGTCTTCTAATTCATAAAAGGAACCCTGTAGATTCTCTCCTTCCCTCCCTTTCCCTCATCTGACCAGAATGACACCATCTGTGGTGTTCAGTTTAAGGTTTATTATAACCTTAAAGTTAAGGTTTTAAGGTTTACAATAACCTTAAAGTTAAGTTTGTTTTAAGGTTTATTATAACTATGAAAGCCAGTTGCCATTTTGCAGCCAAGTACATGGAGAATTAGATGCATTAAAAAAAAAAAATCCCAAGAGATTACCCTTAGACTTAATCTAGAAAGAAAAACAAAAGAACACATTAACAAAAGAACTGACAGTGCGAAAATTCTCCAGTCTTCAATGCCAGTTTATTAAGTTACATCTATTAAATATATTAACACATACAACATTTCATTTACAGAGATTAGAATTCATACACTAGTACCCAAAGACATGGGATGCATACCAGTTAAGTACGTATCCAACAACATACAATATGCATTTTACCTTGTGATTGATGTTTTAACATAAAACATAAAATCAATGAAAGCACATGGGGTTTGTCACTAAAACCACATAAACACCTACACTTGTTCAATCTGTATACCCCTGAAACAAAAAAGGGGAACATTACGTGCTTTAATGACTTTAAGAATAAAATCATTTGATGAAGTTCAGCTACTTTATTTACTTGGCACTGTGTGTCCTGTTCCTCCTGAATGTATATACACTCTGAGAGTAGGACTTGCCTGTCACGTTCCTTCTCAGCTCTCCAGTATCCAGGTAAGTGCTGCCATGTGACAGATGCTCAAAACAAAAATGATTTATGAATGAAGTTGAAAGACTGTTGGACTTATTGTTAAGAGATCTAAATTCTACTTTTAGCATCCAACTAGCTACTGTCTAGCACTGGCCACCAAGGGTGACAGGGCATGGATGTGATGGCTCCCTCTGAGCCTGGGTTTCTTCATCCTTGAAATGTAACTTGGAATAAACTCTGCAGATACTGTCATCTCTAAAATTCCATGACATTTCTCTATTGACCAAGATCTTAGGGGTACTTTGTGTTGGACACTCTCTGGACAAGTGGGAAATGACAGCTAATTACTGAACTCTTGAGAAGGCCTGCCAGGTTTGTAATGATCAACTAGAACACATGGAAGTCAATGAACAAAAGGCCACATAATCATAGATTTGAAAAAGACCTCAGAGATCCATTGGCTTAATCTCTCCCCTAACCTCTGTGAAGAATAGCTTCTACAAAAACCCTTGTGACAAACCCTTTGTTTGAGTATCTCCAGGGACTGAGAAATAGCTTCCTAGAAAAATTCTATTTTGGAGTAGAAAGTTCCTTTGGGGACCAAGCCGGAGAGGGCAACCTTGTAACTGCAACTAGCCCTAGCTCTCTTCTCTGTGGAGATACAGAAGAAGTCTCCTCCCACGTCCATGTTGTCCTACAGGTGTTTGAAAATACTTCCTTCAAATCATTAAAATGAACTCAATTTGCTAAGAGTAGAGAGGCTAGAAGAGTCCAGGATTATAGTTCAGGAAGACAGCTTCCTAGCTCTAGATCAGCCCTTAACTCATTATGTGGCCCTGGGCAAGTAACTTCTTCCATCCAGGCTGGTATGGTATTTTCATCTTAAAATGGGGTGATGGAAGGGGTGGAGGCAAGTGTGTCTCAGAGCTGGGGAAGTTGTAAAAGTGGTTGTTAGAGGGTGACAGGGCATGGATGTGATGGCTCTGATCCACATTCTCTCACCACTGGTGCAAAAGGATTCAAGGGTTATTAGGTTAACAGTCTACTAAATTCTCTGTAGGTCCAGCTGCCAACATGATGCAAAAATGTTAATATCCAGGATAATGACGTACACTTGAAAATTCTGCTACAAATATCAAAACACTTCTAGGACTCTGGGCCATAGGAAAGCCAGAAATCTTGAGGCAAGAGACTTTTGCATGTGTTTTTAAGGTACAGAATATAAACAGTTCTGTCCTGCAGAATTAATCCCCAATGTCACAATCATGGAAACAGAATTGGGTAAGGGCTTGGGAAAATATCTTGCAAAAGAACGTTGGCAATGGCCACGTCTTGTGCACAGTGAGTTAGTTAAACTTTTATAATCCAGGGGGATTACTGACCAGCACAGAGGCAGAATTTCCTCTGGGGTGATGAGAACCGAATAGTTTAGATTGAAATGGAGCCAAGAGTTCTGGTGTGCTCTATTATTGATTCAACCTGACATATTTCAGGAAGTGAAAAGGTACACTTTTCCCTTTTCTTACTGTACCTTAGTAAAAAAAGTTAGAGGCCGGGCACGGTGGCTCACGCCTGTAATCCCAGCACTTTGAGAGGCGGAGGCGGGCATATCACGAGGTCAGGAGATCGAGACCATCCTGGCTAACACGGTGAAAACCTGTCTCTACTAAAAATGCAAAAAATTAGCCGGGCATGGTCGTGGGCGCCTGTAGTCCCAGCTACTCGGGAGGCTGAGGCAGGACAAAGGTGTGAACCCGGGGGGCGGAGGTTGCAGTGAGCTGAGATAGTGCCACTGCACTCCAGCCTGGGTGACAGAGCAAGACTCCATCTCAAAAAAAAAAAAAAAAAAATACAAATTTTAGTAGCACAAGCAATTCTGTTCTGCCAAATAGACTGAAACCATGCCAGCATCAAAATGTTAGTGATTCTGTGCATTTTGATCATGGTCTCTGTATTTGCTGAGGAACACGGATTTTCAAAGCATTTCTGGGTCATCCATAAAGTTCTAATATTTTTAAGGGTGTTGATGACCAAACTTGAATATAGCAAATAATAACCTTTCTCTACATGTGGCTTAAATAATGGATTCTACAATAAAAAATGGGAACTTTTTTGCCTTCTTGATTCATGGAAAACTATCCTTGAGTAGCTATTTTTAAAAAACCACTTCGAGTAAACACAAATCATTTTGTTAGTCACCAGCCTTCATCAAATGGCATCCATTTTCATAATGAGAATAGATCCATATGCCTAAAGAATTAATTAGCTAATACAACCGAAATAAATTAAAGAATCTGCAGACAGTAGAGGTGCGGGAAGTTAGAATGAGTGCGTCTGAGACTAAATAATTTATCTCTGTGTCCCCAGGGCCAGTAGGTACTCAGTAAATGTTTGTGGAATTGATTTGAATTCAGCCTTTTGAGTGACATTTAACCAGCAAAGCATTTTCTCCCTAAATTTACTATTTTCTAAAGCATGCCTCTTCTCCCCTCCCAAACCCTGAATACACCCCATTAACCCCTTTTAGGGGAACATCGCATGATCTTAAAAGCATTTTCCCACCTCAAGTTTTGAAAACAGTGCACTAATTTTTGCTATGGAGATAATGCCTTGGGAACAAAAGTTCTGACATGAGCCCTATTAGGAATGTCTGACTGTGCCTTTCTGTAAAAAATATGCTATACTGTACAGAATTTAACAAAATCAGCAGTAAAAGCTTGAGCTATGATACATTCTTTAAAAAACAAGTTATGACAGGAGCCAAATAAATACACAGCAGAGAATTTCCCAAAGCCTCAAATGTCTTCGAATATTAGGAAATTCCTGTCTTGGGATAAATTTCCAGATCCACCAGATCACCTACAGAACAGTGGGCAGGTTTGAGCAGGCCACTCTTCTGAACAAATCTCCTCCTGCATACCAAAGCTGCTTGGTGCTCTCATGCACCATGAAGACTGGTTCAGAAAGAACATTTTATGTTTTTAATGGGTGTTAGTTCTGATCATGGAGCTAGACTAGAGTTATTGAGGAAACATTCTTGATCTACCAATAAATATTGTCCTAGGAATTGGTTGAGAGAATATTCTCCTATCAAGGAAGTTTTGGAGTTACTGAGAAATCTTTCTTTTCTGCTTTAAGTCAAGGGTAATTCCTCCATCTGTGATGCCCTTTCCCTGTGGTCATCTGGGGCCTGCCCAGTTTCTTCCAGGCTTCACTTCCTCTATGAAGACTCTGGTGAGCCAGGTGGAGGTGACCACACTCCTCTATGCTCCCACTGACTCTGTGCTGACTGTTTTGAGAAACGGAAGGCCAGAAAAAGGCCTGGTTTAAGTTAGCCTAGCAGAGGTTAGAAAATATATTTGGAGCCTTAACCTCCAAACTGAGAAATCAGAAATTAATTTTTATTTAATTATAACTCAAGAAATATTGATGAAGTGCTCCTGCTACACTGGACAGTCTGCTCAGGAGACTCTCAAATGCCTCTCTGCCTTTACAGTCTACTGGAAACCAGAGTGAGAGTGATTTTGGTACCAAATTTGCTCTCAGACTCATCTGTGAGGTCTCCCAGGATAGGAAGCATTTATAATAGGGTCCAAGGGTCACCAGTCATATCATACCAAAATGCTCAGATGGCACAGAATGCATGAAGTTAACATGTTTCATTCTCATGAGCTCATTTGCTCCTTGGAAACAAATGGGCAGATTCCTGCTTTGCAGACAAGTCAACAAAGGCTAAGAGAACAGAGCTGCCTCTCCTGCCCTTGACATATTAGTGTAGGAAAATCATACAGACTAGAGGATACGAACCCACTGAAGCACAGAAGGGACTTCCACAATGTCCAGCCTCTCTTCTAGGGAAGGTCTTGGCTAGGCTCATTAGCTAATCACATATGTAAATCCCTCTGAATATTTTAAGGGAAAATACCCACATAACACTCTGCATATAAAGTTGCAAATCAAACCTCAAAGATCTAGGTTAACTTCTTCAGATTTGGTGATTGACTTCTTTTTTCCCCTCCCCCAGGGAATAAGTCCATTGTCTCCCAGCATCAAACGAGTTGGCAATATAGTTGATCTAGTTAACTAGGTATCTGTCTTCAGGTTTCTTCAGGGAACTAATCAGCCGGCTATCTTCCACAGTCAGGAGAGTGCCAGAAATCTGATGTAACAGTTTCAGATGATATTTTTTAAAGACTTGGAGTTATTTTTTTTTTTTTTAGACAGAGTTTTGCTCTTGTTACCCAAGCTGGAGTGCAATGGCGTGATCTGGGCTTGCTGCAACTCCTGCCTCCCTAGTTCAAGCAATTCTCCTGCCTTGGCCTCCTGAGTAGCTGGGATTACAGGCATGCGCTACCACGCCTGGCTAATTTTGTATTTTTAGTAGAGATGGGGTTTCTCCATGTTGGTCAGGCTGGTCTCGAACTCCTGGCCTTGGATGATCCACCCGCCTCGGCCTCCCAAAGTGTTGGGATTACAGGCGTGAGCCACCGTGCCCGGTCAAGACTTGGAGTCATTCTTTAGAGTACGTTGATTTATATTTGATCAGGAAGCATCTAGTGGTGTTCATATAAGTTTCGAGTGAAGTCTGTCTTGTTTTTCATAGTGTCTTCTGGGTTAAGGTAGCACCCAGAACATAATAGGTGGTCAAGAAAACTCTGCTGAATACAAGCAACTGTCGTATTTTTGATATACATGTGAAACTCATATGTGCTTATTTTGATATCTGTGTACATAAAAGAAAGGTAGCTTTTCTCATATGCTGTAGATGACATGAAAATCAACTTCTGTGAGAACATGCATGAGACATACCAACTCTTTTCATTTTTTTTAGGCAAGGCATGAAAATATGTGGAAAAATTGGTGAAGGATTTTGCCTCTGAAGGTTTATACTGTTTTCTAGAGCTTTCCTTGGACTTCCTTCAAAGCTCCTGAATTGAAGCAAATTTATGATCAAATTGAACAATAACTGGACCACTGGTGACCATTGTACAGTAGGAAGGTGTTGAAATATTTCTCTTTCAGTCCTGACCTGAGTAGATCATCCATTCATTTAGTGATCAGTGTCTTAATACTTAGAAACTCACCAATCCTCCAACCCATCATAATAATATATTTGCTCTCTTCAGCCTTTTTCCAGTGAGTACTCTCATCAGTAAGGCACGGGAAGTGTGAAATTTTGGGCCCCAAATTTCATAGCTAAACCGTTGTCCTTGTGGAATGCCCCCTACTCCCGGCCCCAAGAAAACCCCTGGTTGTAATTACATTTGAACAAAGAAAATTAAGAACTCGGTGGCAGAGGACTTTCACATAATGATATTTGCTCTCTTCCTATAGTAAGAAGGCTCCAAAGAAGGTTTTATCTTCTTTTGTGTAATCCACCAAAGAGATGTCACTGACGTTCACCATTAGCTTGTCCCCTTCTTGCAAGGAGAACATGGCTCCGAGGTAGATGGGCTGGAACCAGTTGCTACCTACTTCACACACAGACTTGGTCCCCATGAGGAGCTGGGTTGGCTCAGGGTAGCTGTCTGTTACCTTGGTGATGACCACAGTGATGGAGTCTGGCTTGTTTGGTCGGCCTGCTTGTCTGATTTCACTGCACTCAGAGGTCATCCCACGGAATGTGACCTGGGAGTAAACGAAGTAGTCTCCCGACTCTGGGATCAGCAGGAATTTGTTGGTATAGTTCATTCGGTTCTTGGTGAAGGCTAGGCCTAGTTCATGTTCCCAGTGCAGAGCTGGGAACTGATTTTTTAAGTGCTGTGTGGGAGTTTGTCTCACAACTGGAAAGACAAGAGAGAGGATTAATTTGCTCATTTGGAAACTGTAGACTTTGCTTAAAAAGGGTCTCATATCATTTTCGAAAAAGACTAAAGTGATTGAATATACCTAACAGCTAAAAACTGCTTTGGGGAGGAACGAATGAAGAATATGTGACTGGACAAACACATTTGTTGAAAGAGAACAGCATCTTGGACTAGTGACCTGGGGCAAATTACTTTGCCTTTCTGAGACTGAGTGGTCTGACCTGACAATTTTTAATTTTGCCTGAGACCTATGATCCTGGAGAACAATGAAGGTTAAGGAATCCCCCTATTCTTCTGTGTTTAGGAAAATGGCTTGCTGCAAGAATTATCCTTTCCCAAATGACTCAGATAAAACTCATCATTGCCTCTCTTGTTTACGTATGACAAGGCCAGGCACCAGACCCTTCAAATTCCCATTCTTTGCCCCATGAGTGATTGGCTGAACTGTTTTATCCCCATTCATCAATTGGAACAAAACACTTGTCTTACAGGCATGAGGTAAGTGATAGAAACTTGGCATCTCCCTGGTCCTAATCCTCACTCAGAGCTCACCACAAATAATTTCCTCTTAGTCAAATGATAACACCAATGTCTTGGGCCACAAGGATATCCCCCTGCAGATTGCAAATTTTCTTATAGGTCAGGAGGGTATGCTTCCTTTTTAACCTTCTAGGTTTTCAGTGGGTTCTAACATATCCTTCTGCACTGTCTTGCTCTTTCCCCTGGAGTCTCAGAGGTATAGGAACTCTAGGTGTGAGGTGCCTGGGATTTCTACACTAGACTTGGAAAGTTGGCCAACTGGTGATAGTATGGAATTTCTCTTGATTTCTATACATCAATGAAAATTCTTTGGAAACACCTCCCTGAAGGTAAATGTTTAGTTACGTCATCTTGAATAGGGCACAGATGAACTAGATAAATTGGCAACTCTGGGGACTTTTGTTTGTGACCAGATCCAGAATTACTTGCAGCTCCAAGCTGGAGAGAAGCCGTTTCTGAATGACTCAGTGTATGAAGGAAAGAGAGAGACAGGAGAGAAAGAAAGAGGGCTGATAGAATCTGAAAGAAAATGCCCAAGAGACATGGGCCTTTGGAACCCCCCACAGGGAAGAAGACATCCAAAAAACCCTCCACTGAGATACTTGCACTCACATGCTTATTGCAGCACTATTCACAATAGCAAAAATATGGAATCAACCTAAGTGTTCATCAACAGATGAATGGATAAGGAAAATGTGTGTGTGTGTATACATATGTGTGTACACACACACACACACACACACACACACTGGAATATTGAGGGGAGGAGTCTCTTACCAAGGAATGTAGTTTTCATTTTAAGCCACTAGAATGAATTTTGGTAAGGTGCTGAAAGAAATCTCAGGATTCTGGCCCATGGTCTCCCGTAAAGCACCGCAGGGAGGCTTACCTGTCAGGTGTGCCCTTGGCTTATCTCCATCTGCTCTAAGAGGTGCATCTGTAACAAAAGGAGAAATGTGCTTTGTATGAGACAAAGGGTGACTGAAATGAAGATGGCCCTTTGTGAGTTGCACGGTGCCTATGATAGGAGAGAAACCTTGATCTCCTCCAGCTTGGTCCAGTGCCACTCCTTGTAGGATTTTGGATTGGAATGTGGCACCTGCAGCAAGCACCACCAAGGACAGGGTGACTCAGAAGAAAGAGTCTTGAGCACAAATGAATCTTGGCCCTATGGCTTTGGGCAAGTTTATCTAGCCTTCCTGAGACCCTGTTTTCTCATCTCATCTAAGATGGGCACAGTATAGATGGAGGTGCTTAGCATGAACTTTGCAAATAGCCAGTGCTCAATAAAGCACAACTCACTGCTCTTTCCCTCAAAATTCTTTCATGGGCGTGAATTGGCTTTTTGCCTTCTTCCATGGTCCCTTTAACTATATTCACTGAATAGATGGCCCGAAAGAAATGGGATGAGGAGCGGATGGGAACTATTCTTTAGCTATATGACCTTGGTGGATCCTTTTCCCCCTCTGGGCCTCTGTCTATTAATTCTTGAGAAGACCTTAGAATTTCCCTCTGGTTCTCAGAAACTATTATGTTGGATTAGGCATGGTCTAATTGCAGTTATAAATAGGTGATGTTGATGGTAATAAAAAGCAAAAATCAATTGCATACTTTTGATGTGCTAGACATTGTTCTAACCCCTTTATAGGAATTAACTGATTTAATTCACATTAACCCTGTTGAGTAGCATCTAGTATAACCATTTTTACAGGTGAGTAAATGCAGGCAGAGACAGGTGAGATTATTTGCCCAAAGGTCACACTGCTAGTAGATTCCAGAGTTGGGGTTTGAGTTCAGGCCATCAGCTCCACAGGCCATGCACTTGGCCACGGTGCCATTTTGCCTTCTTAGTGCCTGCAGCGGAGCCTCACTTCTCCTCTGGATTTGCATCCCTCAGCTTAGCAGCTTGTACTTAAAGACTCATCTCTGAACTTCCTACATACAGAACTACTAGAAATGTTCTTATTCCCCACAAGGAAAGGCATTGAAGATGAGCATACTTACAAACTTGCTGATGTGAAGGTGCAAACTCCTGTCCTTTTAGAGCCTATTGGGAAAGAAAGTATAGTTTAGACCAACTGTGGTCCTTTTCATCCCAACACTTACAGCTTCCCATAGCACAGGTATGATTACAAAGCTTCTGCTGGCCAGCCTGGGTACTCTGTGATGAGGGAAATGAGAATGAAAATATTTTTGTTGATGGGAATCTTGCATCTCAACTCTCCACTTTCCTCCCCTGACACTTCCAATGACCTTCCTCTTCCTTAGGCTTGTCTCTGAAGTTCAACTTTAAGGTTCTTTTTTTGAGAGCTTTTCTCGTTCTATTCTAGGGGAACTCAGCATCTTGTCTGTGCTTTTGTTATTTGAACAAATAATGGCACTTGGCTTTATTTTCTTTTTTCTACCATAATTTTAAAATTGGGACTCTTCTTAAAAATGATACAGCAAAGAAAATAATGGCTATGTTCTCCTTTTCATCAGCCTCAACAATTCTTCCTTGTTTCTGTGCAATACATAAAGACTTTTTAAATAATTGCAACCCTAGTTTGTGAGCTATTTCAGATACCACATGATGATGGAAGAGTAACTCCCTTAGAGGCAGACAGATCTGAATTTAAATCCTTGTTCCACCATTTATTAACAATATGACCTTGAGCAAGACTTTTCCTCTCTGAGCTTTGGTGTCTTTATTTCTAAAGTGGGAATAATAACATACTTAGCCCTAAATTACTCATAGGATTGAGGTGAAGAGCAAATCAGAAAATCTATGAGTTAGTGCAAAGAATGCATGGAAAACGAAGGAATCACCACTCACATATCTGAGCATAAAACTTAATAGCAAAAGTATGCTCTTAGCTTATAAATAATATCATGCATTGGACTATTATACATGGTTGGTGGGAATATAAATTAGTATAGCCACTATGGAAAATAGTATGGATATTTCTCAAAAAACTAAAAATAGAACTACCATACAATCTAGCAATCTCACTACTGGGTACATAGTCAAAAGAAAAGAAATGAATATATCAAAGGGATACTTGTGCTCACATGCTTATTGCAAGACTATTCACAATAGTAGAGATATGGAATCAATCTGATCCATACCTCTATCAAGATATAGATGGAAGGATAAAGAAAATGTGGTATATATAAACAATGGAATACTATTTGGCATAAAAAATGAAATCACGTTATTTGCAGCAACATGGATAGAACTGGAGGTCATTATGTTAAGTGAAATAAACCAGACACAGAAAGACACACTTTGCATGTTCTCATTGATATGTGGGAGCTAAAAGAGTTGGTCTCATGCGGGTAAAGAGTAGAATGACAGACACTAGGGGCTGGGAAAGGTGTGTGAGTGGGAGAGGACAGGGATGAAGTGAGGTTAGACAGTGGGTACAAACGTACAGTTGGATGGAAAGTTTAAGTTCTAATGTTTGATAGCAGAGTATGGTGATTATATTTAGCAACTATGTATTATACTGTACATTACAAAGTAGCTAGAAGAGAAAACTTGAAGTGTCCCCAACACATAGAAATGATAAATACTCAAAGTGATGGATACCCCAAATACCCTGACTTGATCATTACACATTTTATGTATGTAGCAAAATATCACATGTACCCCACACGTACACAAAATATTATGTATCAATAAAAAATAAAAATAAAACAAAATTTATGATATTTTAAAAAAGCCTTCTCTAATACGATTTTGACTCAACCCAATCTTCTGATTTGGTTCTTGTTGCTACACAGTCTCCACTAACAGACTGATCCTCTTATTATATGAACACTTGATCTATTTTACATCTCAAAATGTGTGTGTTGTGAGTGTATAGTCAGGTTCTATGATTTCCATATCTGCAGATTCAACCAACTGTGGATCAAAAATATTTGAAAAAAATTACAACCATGAAAATAATGCAAATAACAAACAATATAGCATAGCAACCATTTACATAGCATTTACACTGTATTAGGTATCATAAGTAATCTATGGATGATTTAAAGTATATAGGAGGATGTGACTAGGTTATGTGCAAATACTATGCCATTTTATATCAAGGACTTTAGCATCTGCAGATTTTGGTATCCGTGGGGGTCTTGAAATCAATCCCTGTGGATACCAAGGGAGGACTGTCTCATGGATGAGGAATTGTGTGTCTGTGTGAATGTGAGAGAATACAGCTCCATCATTGGGGAGACTAAATTGATATGTTTCAGCATCTGTACACGTGTCTGTGATATGGCATCATATGTTTGGATGTCTTGCCATCTGCCTGCATAGTCATGTGGATGTAATTGTGTCGTTGCTGAGTCTAGGTCTGTGAGCAGCTCTGTGATATCAGTGATTTTGTTAGAGCCGGGACCTCCAGCCGTTGTTCACTCCCAGGTCATGCTACCTAACCTCTACTAGAAGCCCCTTGAGGGCAGAAATCTTGTCTTTGAATGACTAACTGACTTTACGGTCTGTCCAGCCCCTTTCCATCCACTTCTCAATTCTGTTAAAGCCACCATTACTGCTTTCTCTCGATTACCAGACCTGAAATTTTCTTTTTTTCTTCTTCCACAAAACCAAGGGCTGTCATTTCTATTTTGCAACTTTTCTCATGGTGTTTCAATTCCAGGCCTTGGCATGCGGCTCTCCTGGATTCTTTTATCAGCCCCTGGCAGGGTCTTTGTACTTCAGTTTTCTCCTTTTCCTTGATCTATTTCCTGGCCTGCCTTCAGAGGGCTTTTTCTAAAGCATCACTTTATCTAGATACTACACTGCTCATAAAACTTCAGTGGCTCCTCATGGCTCTTAAGACCCAGTCCAATCTCATTTTGTCTCGGCATTCAAAGTCCTAACTTATCCCAGTCTTGCTATCCATTATTTATTTCTCTCTAAGCCCTCTGTGTTCCCAGCCATGAGAGGCAACCAGTGTGAATTGATTCAAGATATCTGAAGAAACATAGTAAGTGTAGTTACTTTATTGAATGAGTAGGGACACAGAGACCTGGCCCAGAAATGGGAGAGTCAGAAGAAATTGCTCCTGAACAGTCTTACAGGTCCTGCAGGTATTAGCCAGGTGATAAAAAAGGTAATGACTATTCCAGACAAGGCCAACAGCTTGCACAACAGCAAATGCAATACCCTGCATCTGTGATGTGGTGTTTTATGTATGGATACCACATGTAAGGAGGCTCAACAGGACATGGGAGTAGTTGGAAAACATCAAGGCTTTCTGCTGGGAAATGAATACATTATGTGCATTTGGCACAGGGTCATGAGTACAGCGGTTTTTGAAAACCTAAACCCAATTTCTGTGATCACTTATCCAGAATCAATAACTTGGATGGTCTTGAGGGAGTGGAGAAGCAGCCCAGAAATGAACTTATTCTGTAGTCTATTGCCTTCCTTGGTATTGACAGAGCTGAAGTAATTGATCTTTTGGCAAGGCAGAAAACTGAAGGTGGAGTTCTCAAAGAGAATCAGAGAGATCTTGATTGCATCCTCTGGTGTAGGAAAGGTACCTGCCCTGGTTGGCCTCTTTTGATTTATTTAATTATCTGCTGAGAAATTTTGAACATCCTGCTTGTCTTTGGCTAAGATGACACTCAGCTAAGAGTTTACAACATTCCTTTTTCACTCAGAATCCCATTGTCTTTAGCATGTATCTGAGCTGCGGACACATTTCCCTGTTTGCTCTTCTGGACTTCTGTAACTTGGGCACACATTTTGTTTTCATAGATGGATGGACAAGTATGGTCCAGTGTGCCACTAAACATCTGGAGGTGGTGACCGAGCCTGTTGGCAGATGTTGAAGACTACAACATTCCAAGAGTCCATAAGAAGGACGTCATTTGAGACTCTTTCTCCAAGAACAACATCTAAACCTTCCATTGCTGCTTCTCTTAATAACAACTCTGTTTATCACAGGAGGGAAATTATTGTGATAGGAAGCAGTAATGAATGAGGAAGAAATTTGAGAGGATGGAATAATAGCTCATTTGGGAAAAGGTTTATGCACTACAGCTGTCCCAATGCCTGCTCTCAGGATGGTTCCCAGGAACACCAGGCCAATGCAATGTCTTCTGTGTTCCAGCCCTGACTCATCTCCATCACTTCTCGTTATTCTGGGGGCACCAAAGAGGTGTTGGCTCCTAAGAGGTGCTGGCCATGGCAACATTAGCCTCCAATTGAATAGACATGGTGTCTGATAATGAGATTATTCCTCTATACATATCTTTTCAAACCACTGGCTGAGATCCAGGATCGAATTTTATTATTTATTTGTGTGCTTATGACTTTTCTCACTCTGAAAATTCAACCTGCCTACAGGTGGGGACCTATATTCCTAGTGCCTCAGTCAGTGCCTGGCACTTTTGCCAGATTATCCAGCTGGCAAAATGCACAGATTCTCAGGCATCAAGAAGACAGAGGCAGACAATGAGAGTCAGAGAGGGGGCGAGGATGCAGTGACTTCAGCCAGAGTTTTACAATCCAAAAATCTAGGAAAGACAACTTTTTGTTCCTATTAAAAATGTTTGTCATTTAGTACTAGGGCCTCTAAAGGTCTTCATCAGGCTCTGTGTGGAGCATAGCTGTGGCTCTAGAAAGATTTGTTGTAAGTGGCAAGGCTTAGCCAGGAGCCAGAGTCAGAAAAGAAAATGTGTATGCCCGTGAGCATGCATCTTAGAGGGAGATGGGATGCTTGCTCCCACCAGCATATGTTAGCCCTAGCAAAAAAACAGCTGGTGCTTCCCTTCCCCTACCCTCCTTAGTTCTTGTAGGTCAGGGAATTTTTCCTCTCATTTGATTTTTTTTTTTTTTTGTATGTTGACTGGTAATCCCTGACTCAAACTAACCATAGTCTGTTACTATAGGTATTTTTGGAATTACTTTAATTATTTAAATTGGGCAGAAGAAAGCATAAAGAGGAGAATGAAGTTTAGTTGAATGCTCCCCAGGTGCCTGGTCCTGTATTGGGCATTTATGTGTCTGCCTCATCTAATACTCCAGCTACTTTTAAAAGAGCAGTCAGCATCACCTTTTCATGGCTTAGAATGGCACGAAAAGAGGTCAAGCAACTGTCCAAGGTCAAAGAGTGCATGGACGGCTTGGGATCTGAACCTTTAGACCAAGTACGGACACTGGCACATATTAGGAGCTTCATAAACATCAGCTGAGTGTACAATAGATGAACAAGCCTGAAGCAAGATAATCCTTGAGATTTCCTGGCATTTCCCCAGAAAAATCCCCTAAGTATATTTTAGCTAATGATCCACGTAGCCTTTCCTCTCATGTACTATAGTCACTGCCTATCTCTATTCATAAACAGGGAGAGATATTCATCTCTTGCTGTCATAAATGCTGTAATTGCAAAGGCATAAATGTTTTATGATCCAAAACATCCTCCCAGCACTTCCAGGAGAAATATGCAGACGTTTGCCTCTTTGTCTCTTCCTTCTGCTTCTGCCTGTTTATACTTGCACAAGGATAACGCCAACCTGGAAATGTTTTATTCTGAGGTCATTTCATCATCCTCCAAGGTGCCCTGGATAGGGCTTTATGTGCAACATTCAGCACAGTACAAAGCAAAGATGCTGGTGTTTGCGGGTGAGCAAGTTTGGAAATCCCAGCTCCATTATTTCCTGGTGCTCTGATTGTGGCATGTCACTTGACCTCAATGAAACTGTATCCTTGTCAACAAAAGCAGACAATAATTCTTTCCTCCCAGGTCTATTGTGACGGCTCAGAAAGGCCACATACATAAGGTTCACTTTCCTTATTTCTTTGGGCTCAATATATGGTTGTAGGCTGTATTGTTGGTTCTGCACATCCTGTTTTTGGTCTTACGACTTCAGTTGTACACAGAAGCCACGCTTGTATCTCTTTATCACAAGGAGTAGATTTGGATGCTTTAGGAGCTCTGGGAGGCATCTGCTTTTCCCCAAGGACAGGCATTCACTAGGCTTCCTCAGGCTTTTGAACTTCTGCCCTTTCAGGATGCAAATAGGTTGAGGGAATGGAATTTATGCCCCACCCACTTCACATCCCCAGCTTGTTGCTGCTGTCAGCTACAAGGACGGGTCAGGCTGGGAGATGACCTCTTGTAGCCAGTGTGTGGTTTGCAGTGCATGCTCCATTGGGTGCGGATGCAGGAGCTCTCCAAGCTGGCCTGGCACTCAGCGATACGTTCACTTTACCTGGTGGTTCAGTGGATTCTGCCGTTACCTGCTGCAAGCTGCCTGGTTGTCTGAGATTCACAGCCAGGCTTGCTTGCCCTTCCTGCCTCTGCACTTCTTCAGTGCACCTTCACTGCCTCTGGTTTCCCTTCCCTTTGCCCACAACCTGATCTTTGGAGTGAATATCTTCCAGGTATGCTGATGCTTCCTGAGGTTACAGCAGGGGCATCTTCACTGAGGGATAAGGAGTCTGCAATTTACAAAGTACTTTAATCTCAACTATCTGTTTGTTTTCTCTAGACAACACTGAAAGAGATTATCATGATCCATAATCCTTCCGAAAGAGGAAACAACTTGAGTGAGATAAGAGGGCTCATCCCAGGTGGAGTGGGGAGGGGGAGGGAATCATGTCTGCTGAGCATCTACTCTATGGCAGCAGCTTTCTGGACATTTTGCAGAATTCTCACCATAGTGCTTTATAGAAAGTGTATTAATCTCCTCATTTTATAGACAGTGAGTCTATGGCCCAGGGAGATCTAGTACCTTGCCCGCCCCTCCAACCCTCCCTCCAGCCAGAAAACACTTAGTGTGTGCCTTCTGTGTGCCAGGTACAGATAGGTGCCCTCAGGGGAGGAAGAGGACTGGCATTTATTGAGCACTTACTATGGGGTAGGAGCTTTTCATAGTTAAATCCTCCTGCCTATCCCAGGAGGTGAATACTTGGCTGGACTTATTCTCAAAGGCAGACAACATAGTGATTAGGAGAAATATATAGAGTGGATTTAAATCCCAGTGTCACATTCTTTAACTGTGTGACCGGGCACATTGTTTAGCCTTTCCAAACCTCAGCTTCATCATCTCTAAAATGTGGATAATAATAGTAGTTTCCTTATTGTGTGCTTTCCATTGTTAACTGAGATGATGCATGTAGTAATGATAGCAAACAAGTATCGCACATGTTTACCTACCAGATACCATGCTAGATGCTTTATAGGTGTGATCTCATGTACTTGTCTCAAAACCTTTAACATGAAAAAATTTAGTGTGGTTTCTGCTATATAATACGTTATTAAGAGGTTGCAGCTGTGATGTGGTGGAGCCATGGCTTTTCCTCAAGTCTGTGTGGCTCTGAAGCCCAAGCCATCACTACAGGACCCTATTGGTCTGATTGGAGACCAGGAGGCCTCAGCGGGGAAGAATCGTTCAGGGAATAAAAGCCAGGAGCATTGTAGAGATTTTCAGGGCGGCGTGGAAGTGAGGTTGGAGGGAACCAAGGAGAATGTGGGGAGAGTGTGCAGATGATGCTAGAAGTAGGACTGAAAAGGGAAGGACAGGTTGGGCAGTGGTTAAACCCTGGGCAGGAATGCCTTCTATGGCATCCCTGAGGATTCGTTGTGCGGTACTAAGTGCCACTGCTGGGCTTGGGCTGAGTCATCTTGGTGCATTCTGCTTTGCCTGCACAGACTCTGTGTGCCAAAGCTGTGCCCAGAAAGGATGGAGGCCTGGTCTCAGGGGATCTGGGCCCAGAGTAGGGCCTGTGGACCCAATCTGAGGGCAGTGGAAGATACGTGGGGCCCAAAGAATGCCCAGCCTACAGGGCTGTCAAGTGCAGCCGGGTAAAAAATGGATTGAGGAATTAGTGGGGGTTGGGAGGCAAGACCTGGGTGGGGAATGAAACACAGAGACAGCTCATAAACATGTACCAAGAAAATCCCTCTAGCATCAACACCTACGCTCTGGCCCGGCCATGGCAAATTCCAGGGCAGGTGAAGAAGTTGTCGTCTATGATGTAATTTCCCTGAGCAGGGAAATTCCCTGGTCATAATAATAATAATTGTTAACATTGACTAATCCCTCACTCCTTGATGGACACTTCAAATACTTCATTTCTAATTATCCCTATTTTATACATAAAGAAGCCGAGGCCCAAAAGGGTTAGGTAACATGGTTAAGAAGTGTCTAGGCCAGAATTCAAACTGGATTTTAACTTTCAACCCTAAACTCTTCCAAGATACGTCTGCCTAATATTCTGCAGAAATCTAAAGGACCTAACAGGTTTTATTATTTCTATACTTTTTTGTATAGGTAGCGTACACATTTTGTATGAAAGAGGCTAGGTTTATAAATGACCCTCTTTTTCCCTTGCTGACAAGCCACCCAGTTTTCTACCTGGATGCTAGCAGAATCACCAATTTCTTTCGTGCTCTTCCTGAGATATAATATGCATTTACAAACATCTTCATATAAGTAAATATTTTCGTAAAATGAATGTACCATATTATATATGCTGTTAACGCACTTTGCTTTTTTTTCAGTTAACTTGTGTGCAATGGTTTGTATTTGCTTGGCTGCCTAAGAGGGTGAGATATTTATCTTTGCCATCTCTTGGTAGATTGCCTGTGATGTGCATCACATTCTGGTTTGATGCTTATTCAACAATAAAACTGTTTTCTTTCTCTACTACCTTTGTGGAGAGGATTTCTAGGTTGGGAGAAGACTTTGTTTTTTTTGTTTTTGTTTTTGAGACAGAGTCTTGCTCTGTCACCTAGGCTGGAGTGAGCTGGCACGATCTCAGCTCACTGCAACCTCCGCCTCCTGGGTTCAAGTGATTCTCCTGCCTCAGCTTCCTGAGTAGCTGGGACTACAGGCGCATGCCACCATGCCCAGCTAA
Source organism: Hylobates moloch (assembly GCF_009828535.3). Classification (NCBI taxonomy): domain Eukaryota; kingdom Metazoa; phylum Chordata; class Mammalia; order Primates; family Hylobatidae; genus Hylobates; species Hylobates moloch. The sequence continues at coordinate 86,893,200 of NW_026652285.1, forward strand.
TTTTTGTATTTTTAGTAGAGAGACAGGGTTTCACCGTGTTAGCCAGGGTGGTCTTGATCTCCTGACCTCGTGATCCGCCTGCCTCGGCCTCCCAAAGTGCTGGGATTACAGGCGTGAGCCACTGTGCTCGGCCAGATTTTGTTTTTAATTGTATTTCTGTAACATAAGCATGCTGTGCTAGCTCTCCGATTCTTAATTCTCCCTTTGGAAAAATACAGGTAGCCTTACTCTCTGCTGGGCCAGGAGTTCTAGATGGGTGACTCTGTGGGTGACATAAGATTTGCCATGTGAAGTTCCTCACTGGGAGAGGGGTAAGGCTCAGTAACTGGTATAGTTGTGGTAATAGTTTTCTCCATGGTATTACTGATCTCCTTTTTCCTTTGATCCATGGTGCTGGCACTTGGAACAGCACAAACATGGCTGCCTGAATGCACAGGGAAAGAGGCCAGATGGTCCAGTTTCAAATCGTGGCTCTGTCACCGACCAGAGGTATGGGCTTGGGCAAACCTCTTCAGTCCCCTGGGCCTCAGTGTCCCTATCTGCAAAACTAGGCGCTTTAGGCTAGCTGATCTTCAAAGGCCTTGTTATCTCCAATGACCTGCGATCATCTGACTGGTTTTTATCCATAATGGCCTGTGATCTGGACCTCAGCCACAGCATCTAGCCCAGGTGCCTTCCTTACCTCCTCCAGAAAGCTTTTCCTGAACCACCCCTGTCTCTGTGGCTGGGCCAGGAGAACATTTGGAATTCCATAGCACCTCTCTGTTGAAATAGCCTATTTCCTGAGGACAACATCAAATTTTCTCTGTAGTTGCCTGGTGCCTGGGGTAGAGTGATGATCACGTCACAGCCACAATGTGCATGTGGCTCTCCCCACATTTCCAACATACACAGTGCTCCTCCTGCACATGCCTTATTGATGCTGTCAGAGTATTGATATTAATACCCCCTTTGGAGAAAAGGAAAAAGGCTCAAAGAAATGAAGTCACATGGCTATTTTCACAGCTGGAAGTGAGCCATATTCCACTGTATGTTTACCCAAGTTCTCCTTTGTGCCCTGGTTTTCCCTCCTTGAATCCAGTCTTTTCCCATCTCCTCTGAGCCATTTCTTCTCCATCAGTCTCTCCAGATTCCTTCTCAGCCCTTCCTGACCCTGCTCTGTCCTGTGAAGCTGACTCCTGGCTCAGTTGCCCCTGGACCTTTGAGCCCTGGCTTCCTGCTGAGCCTGGTCAATGGGATTGGATTGGAGGCAGGGTGGGGGATTGGGGAGCAGTCAGCATTCCCTCCTTCCTTCTGTGCTCTTGCTGCTGTTTTGACAGTGACTGCCTTTCTCCCCAGAGCCCTTAGGTCTTCCAGGCAGGCCCTCTCCTAGGCTTTAGTTCTCTCTGGGTTTCTCTAACACTTCTGCCTCCATGCACACCAAGGCATGGTCGCTGGTTTCCCACTGTTGCTAGTCCTGGATGCTCCAGCCCTTTCAGTTCCCTTCAATCCGTCTGCATCTCAGCAAAGAGGCCCTTCTTTAAACCCCTTCAAACTCTTTAAATATTCTTCTACAAACACACTTTCTTGAGTGAGCCAGCTGTTTCTTTTCAGGACCCTGATTGCTACATGAGCCCAGCGTCACCCCCATTTCCCTCTCCTTTTCTTCTGACACACTAAGAAGTTACAGAGCCTGGGCAAACCAGAGCTGCAATCATCCACACATATCTGCTCTCCAGGAAGATGAGTTTAATGATAATGGAATGGATAGTGTCGGCCTTATTCATTTCTTGAGCATGTGCAATTGGACAGGTACAGTGATAGATTCGGGGGGGTAGCAGTGAGTAAAAAAGACCCCATGCCTTCCTTCACCAAGCTTCCTGTCTAGTGACAGTGCATGTCTCCATCTCACCTTCTGGCTGGGCAAGTCATGGATCCTCCCTGGACTGGGATGTTCTGCTTGCTGGTCTTCTAGATAGACAAAGGCATTCCTTGCCTTCTGTTGACCAAGGGCACTCAGATATCATCTTGATGGTGGGAACCTGTCATGCCTCTGGGCTTCCTTCAGACCCCAGTGCAGGTTTCTGGAGGCCACTCAGTGTCTCATTCAAGGACAACTGTGTCCTTCTGGCTAAAGAGGGACAGAGTCCCAGAGCACCAATTGGGCACTGCAGTTTGACTTCTAGCAGAAGCTGGCCCCTTGGTGGTCAAAGGGTCAAAGTCTGACTTCCCATGACCTGCGGTTCTCCTTTAACATAAACAGCATTTCCGGGTTGTCTGCATATTTCTACATTTTATGAGCAATGGCATCTGGCCATGAACGCTGCTGCCTGAATCACAGTCTGTTTGTTGACCCTGATGGGGCAGCGAGAATTACAGATTTTCCATGGCTTACTCATGGTGTCTATGCTTTGAAGCTGGCCAGGATTGCTTAGAGGCCAGGTTTCCAGTTAAACCCATTGAAAACCCATTTTTTTCCCTTTGCAATTTAATACTTTGAACTGAAATGAAATCAGCCATCATAGATTATGAAGGGACATTTTTAAAAAGGATATTACTGGAAAGACACATTCCTTAGGTTTTGAGGTACGTCTTTGATGTTCCCAGCCAAGAATTATGTTTTCTTCTTGACACCTATCCCTGCCCTTACCGTTGTTCTCCCTAGACTTTATATTCTTTTTCTGACTAGGCTTCTCCTAGGCCCCAGCAAGACCTTAGAGATAGAGAATCACGCAGGAGGTGCTTTCTTAAGCTCTAAAAAGAGAAAAAGTTCTAAACCCAAGAAAAAGAGTGGGTAAAGAAATTATAGCATCTACATATAGGAATGTGTATCTATAGCATCATGCTGTTGTGAATTCATTAGCATATAAATAAAATCATAATATATTAGCAGACTCAGAATAATCTCATCTCTTTAAAAAATCCATTTTATATCTGCCATATAATTCTGTACAGAATTATATATCCCAAACTGTTAACAGTGGTCAGCTATAAGAGTTATGGGTAATGATGTCTTTCTTCCTCTCCTTATCTGTATTTTCTAACTTTTTTCAATGACCGTGTTAGTTAAGTAACTTTAAAAGTTTTTTTCTTAAATAAAAAGAATGTTCCCAAATTACCAGTATACTATGATTATAATTATCTAAAAAATATGAGGCTTAAGGTTATTCCCATATTAAAAGAAGGGGCTATTCATTCCCTAGAAATACTGAGAATAAACACCAAATTGAACCTCTCTACCCCACACTCTACATTTCCTCTGCATGTAGAAACAAGAAATGTGATACATCAAGAAACTCTGTCCTCTGTCCAGAGCTGAAATAATTGCCACTTGCTGCAGAGAGTCCACTGATCCTCCCCAAGGTCAGAGTGGCATGTGGCTTACCTGGAACTGCACACAGGCCTCTCCTTGGGCCCGGAGCTGGCTGACAAGCAGGTACGTGGTGAGTCCTGCAAGGAAGGGGAGCAACACCAGGCAGCAGGTGAGAGCCCAGCGTGTGCTGCTGCTCCTGGCCTTGGGCCTGCAGCTGCCATGCTCTGGCAGCATTTCCACGCTGGCTGTTTCCCCAAAGCTCAGTCCCAGATCCTCGGCCATGCTCCTGCTGCTCCTGGAGGCACCTCTGACTCCTGGGCAGAGAGAGCCCCCATTAAATAGAAGACCAGCTCTCACAGTGGGTGACTTAATCACTCAGTCTCCTCCTTCCCTTTTCCTCTCCCCTCCCCTCTTCAAGAACACACTGTGGCCCTACCCTAGCAGAGAATGCACCGCCTACAACAGAAACCAAGTTTGGTTTAAGGAAAAAAAAAAAGAAGAAGGAGAAGAAGAAAGCTTTCCCAAGCATATTTATATACAGTATGCTCATGTGCTCCTTCCTTCGTTTACAGAAGGAAGTTAGGAAAGTCCCTGAAGGAGGAGAGAAAGAATTCATCAAGTCAGTGGGTGGGGCAAATTAAAATATACCTGTTCCCTTCACTGGAGGCTTACTAGCTGTGCCCGTCTGGGGAGTGTGCTTCTGGAAGTGAAAGTGAGGGATGAGAGGTATGTGGTTTGCAGGTTGGGAAACGGAAATCACATTTGCATCAGCCCTTTGCAAAGTGCTGCCTAGCCCTCTGTCATTTTGAACCTCATAGAAACTCATTCTCAGTGTACAGATGGGAATAGCAAAGTTCTAAAAGGTGAAGGCATTTGCCCTAGGTCATCCAAGGATGAATACAGAGGAGCTAGGAAGATGACCTAGTTCTAAATCACGGCTTGGAGTTGTAACCTCTAGCACATGACTGCCCATGAAAGGAAAGTGTATTTCCAGCCTGCATTGACCATTATTTAATCAGAGTATGAGGTCACAGATCGAGGTGACTGTCTGTGAGGGTAGAACATTAACTGCTACTCCCTGATTTGTCTAAAGTTAATTGATCATGTGATGTGCTTTGCCTGCAGTTGGGTGTGGGGGCCACAATATGTAATAAAAGATTATATTTATTAAGTGCTTACTTTGTGCCAATCACTGCTCTAAGTTGAATATATCAGTAAAATTATTCAATCCTGAGATAACTTTTGTGACAATAAAGCTATCATTCTCATTTTACACATAAGGAAATAAAGCACAGAGGGCAAGTGGTAGAGCCAGGATCGGAACTCAGGCAGGCTGGCTGCTGGCTTCTTCACCATCACACTTCGCTGTAGGTGCTGCTGGATCATGCATGTTCATAAATATCTGCACCCTCTTTACCCAGGAGGGGGTAAGACCCTGCAGTGAGGGGGTTGAGGGGGCTTCCTGGAGAAAGAGGTGGTGTTGGAACTCGGCCTTAGAGCTCAGGGAGGGTTGATCTCAGAGGAGAGTAGAGGACCCTGGGAAAAGATGGGTTCTAGAAATAGGAAAGTTTAAGGAATGGCCTGTGATGTATGGTAGAAACCAGTTTGACTAGAGCCTCCATCCAGGTGCTACTTCTGGTTATATCACAGCCTGGACTCTTCAGGCTACTTGGAAAGGCCTTTCATGGCTTGGTCCCTGCTCACTGTCAACCCCTCCCCAGTGTCCAGCCTCAACTTTTACTACTTTCCCAAGCTGCAGATCCCTGGATACACTATTGACTAGCTGTGCTGTTGCACAATGGAAGTGTCCCTCTTCCTTCATATCACTATGCTCCTGTGCTCATTCTAGCAAAGGATGATTTTCGTGTCCCATGGCTACTCATTCTTGGTTTGACAAATCTATTAAAAAATGTCTTCGAGACTAACCTAAATCTCTGCTATTGTAACTTAACCTTTCTTTTCTATGCTCCGGTTCCTTAATTATGTGTAGAAACCATTCTTGTATCCGCCTGCCTCCAAGATTGGGTAAGATGATCATATTCTATGTTCCTATAGCTTCCCTTTCTTCGCTATCATTGAATACTTCCTACTAGACTGTGTTTGACCATTTCTTCTGTCTCCCCAATTAGACCATCAGGTCTGGGAGAGCAGGTACTAAGTCATAACCCTTCCACATGACTATTGCTCCTAACTGTTATGCAATAGACTCATTACCATCTACTAAAATAAGCATCTAATGTATTTTCAAAGAATTCTAGCAAAGGATGATTTTCATGTCCCATGGTTACTCATTCTGGGTTGAACAAATCTATTAAGAAACATCTTTGAGATTAATCTAAATCTTTGCTCTTGTAACTTAACCTTTCTTTTGATGACTGAGTAGCATTCTATGGTATGGATATACAACAGTTTGTTTAACCATCTACCCACTGAAGGACATTTGGGTTATTTCCAGTTTTGAGTTATTATGAATAATGCTGTTGTGAATATTTGTGTACAGATTATTTTGTGTGAACATGTTTTCACTTTTTCTGGTATAAATGCCTAAAGTGAAATTGTTGGCTGTATGGTAAACACATGTTTAATTTGCATGGTAAAATTAAAAATAAATAAAATTTAAGCAGTTGCCTAAACATGGTAGTTACCTACAATTAATTTTGTAGGTAACTGTATGGCAGTTACCTACAACCAGAGTGGCTGTATTATTTTACTTTCTACAAGTAATGTGTGAAAGGTCCAGCATCCTCTCCGTATCCTCCCTCCAGCATTTGGTGCCTTTACTATATTTTGCTTTAGCCATTCTGATAAGTGTGTGGTCATATCTCACTGTGGTTTTAATTTGCATTCCCCTAATGGCTAATCATGTTGAACATCTTTTCACATACTTATTCACCATCTGTATATCCTCTTTGATAATACAGAGATCTATTTTGGCTGCCACGAGGTACTTCTCGTTTCCGTCTTGAATCTCAGTGGATTCAAAAGCAAAAGGTAAATCACTTACAGATAAATGATGAGTTACTGCACTTGAGTATGTGCAAGATAGTGTTCTAGGTACTGGGGATAAAGCAGTGAAGAGAATAGACAAAACTCCCTGCTTTCATGAAGCTTATATTCTGGTAGGGGGAGATGGCCAGTAATTAAAAAAAATAAGTTAATTTATAGTTTATTAGATGGTCTTAAGTGGTTTAGAAAAAAAAAGAGATAGAAAATGATCTTAATTGCAATTTAAAATGGAGTTGTCAGAATAGACCTCATTGAGAGGAGACATTTGAGTGAAGACTTGAAGAGGGTGGGGGAGGCCATGGAGGTGTCTGGAGGAAGACAGCCTGGCGTTGAAGCCAGTGTACATGGTATATTTACAGAGCAGCAAGGTGGCCAGGTCAGCTGGGGCAGTGGGTGAGGGGGAGTTTTTGGGGGTTGGGGGGCACAAGGTCAGAGTGATGGAGGAGGCTGACCGTGTATATCCTCCTGGGTCCGGCTAGGACTTGCCTTCTTCTTCACTGAGTTTGATGGGAAGAGGGGTGGTGGTGAGTGGAGTAGGGGTTCTTTGGAAGGTGATGGGCAGAGAGGAGTCAGGCTCTGATTTTACTTTGAAAAGATCGTCCTGTCTGCTGTGTTGAGAACAGCCTGAAGCAGGAAGTGTGGCGTCTGGGAGACCCATTTGGAGACCACTGCAATCATCCAGGAGAGGCAGGATGGTGGCTTGGATGAGGTGATGACACTGACGGTCACAAAAAATAGTGGATCCTGTATATATTAATATTTTAAACTAGAGCAGACATAATTTCTTATTATGCTACATGTGGAGTGAGAGAGAAAGAGAAGAGAAAAGTCTGAGTCGAGGGTTTTTGGTTTGAGCATGGGGTGCATAAAGACGTCTTTAATGGAGGCAGGGTAGCCTATGGCTAGATGCTTGAGAGCAGAGATTGAGATAAACAAAGTCTAAGGGGACTTTTAGATGACCAAGCGGAGGCAATTAATAGATAGATGGATGGTTATTTGGGGCTTCCAGGCAGAGGCTTGCATGGAGATACTAATTTGCAAGTCATGCTTGACACATCACCTACCACACAGTTAATGCCCAAAGCGGAGGGTCTCCATATGGTTACAGGCCCTCAAATCCTGTATCTCAAGTCCTTGGAGCCAGGTTTCAAAAAGCATTAAGTTGAACCATCTGAAATTGCATATGTCTGGTCATTTTTGACCTGCAATAATAATAGTTATATATGGTTCTCCTGAGTAATCTATTACACATACCTTATATTTCGTAACACTTTTGGTGGGGTCTGAAAAAACACCTAATAATCAAATACAGAAATAATTCTGCAGCCCAACATGCTCATACTGAATGCGATAGGTAACGATTCCCAACAACACATGCCCTTTCAGGTCAGCTTTTGCTGCCAAATGCTTTCACTTTTTAGATATTTTAGGATTTTGTTTATGGACTGGTATTATTATCACTGTTGCTGTTATTATTGTTACCATTCTGTATGGCATTCAGGTGGTTGAACTAGGCAATAAGTAGAAGTTACTGAAAGGCAAACTTTGGCTCAATTTGAAGACTTTGTCAATACTGTCCACAGTTAAATCATGTTGCTGCAGAGGTGGGAGCTCTCAGTTTCAATGATAAGGACAGGACCTGAATGGCCACTTATTGAGAATATTTTAGAGGAAATTTGATTATTGGAGAAGTGATTGGAGTTGATGTCTTTTACAGCTTTTCCTCTTACTGAGACAAGATGACTCTAAATTTTTTCTTCTTTTCAGGCCTTCTTCTCTCCATGTGTTAAATGGGGACAGGGAGCTTTGTGATTGCTAAGGATGCTTCTACCATTAACGTTTTCAGGGTCTCGTGCTTCCCTGTGTCTTCTCTTTGTTTGCTGGTTGTTCCTTCCACCCATCTCTGCACATCTTTGCTTACATCCTTGTTTGCTAAGTAATACATTTATCAGAATGTCCATAGCAATTTCCTCATGATGTGCAAATGAGGGATTAGCAAGGGCAGCTGAGTTGGGTGAGCAGATGTTTTCTCTGTTGCTCGAGTTAGTAAAAAAGCTCATTTTTCAGCAATTACTTCTAGATATGTTTTGGACTTGAGCAATATCCACAGCCTTTCTGCAAGGGTGCTTATTTGGGCATAGCCCTACTTTCCTGGACTGGCATTAATAGTTGGCAAGACCTCCCCCTTCTCTGGTTCTCTTGGGAAAAGAGCTATTTGATGAAATAGAAATTTTCAGTGGCTAACTCACTGTCTTCTAAGTGGCAACAGAAAAAGTGCAAACATTTTGAATAGAAACCTTTCTAAAATATAGTTTAAACTTTTAAAACAGTTTTTTTATGATTATAAAAGTAACATTTTAGCTTTAGAAAACTAAAGAAATGGAAGACAATTGAGTCTTCTGCACTTACTGAATCACAAAGAGTAATGTTATTCCTATGTGGGATATGCCCTGAAAATCAGGCTTTTAGAAATCTTTCTTCTTTTCCTTTCTTCTTAATCATTTTCTTTCTTCCTGCTTTGCTTAAATCTAGCTTCCCTTTGGATTAATCAAAATTCTCAAGAGGGTGAGAGCCAACTATTTCACTTATAGGCATATACCCGAAAGAAACCCTCACATATGTTCAACAGGTGGTATGTATGAGGAACAAGGAGCTTAACCATAGCACCGTCATCACAGTGGCACAAACCTGGATGCACACCAGATGCCTGTCATCAGGGAGGCAACAAATAAACTGTGGTGAGCCACACAATAGGGCATTGTTCAGCCATCTAGATAAAGGATCAACAGCAACATGCCTCAATGCGGATGAATCTTAACACAGTAATACTAAGTGAAGATGCAAATTTCCAAAGATTTTATACAACAAAGCTTACATAAAGTTAAAAATAACATGTGCATTTGTGGTACACACACACATATGGACATATATACATACCACTCATTGAAATGGGGAGCAAAGCAATGATGAATACAGGACTCTGGGTGATGGATACCCTGAGCAGGGGGATCAGAGGGTGGATTGGCAAGGGGTTTCATTTGATGCCCCATCCAGGCCCTAGCTTTCATTTTATGCCATGGGTTACTAGGTACTTATAATATTGCAACTAATTAACTAACTGACTTAATAAAAGGAAGTCCAGGCATGAACCTTGATGACAATGTGACATAATCTGAGGATGATGATGATTCCAATTCTGTGTATCTGAGATCCAAAAACAGAAAAGAAATGGGAGTCAGTGGGCACTGTATGCAGTCCTAATAAACTTTCCATGAATCATGGGATGAGCATTAGTGCACAGATTTCACAGTGTCTATTTTGGCTTCACAGAGAAACATTTTTAAATTTTTTTTCTTAGTTCTTGGCGCTGGTCCAGGCAGGTGATGTTGTCAGACACATGAGTTCTTGCAGAACCTGGCCCCACTCTTAAAGCTAACAAGCACTTCCTTGAAAGAGCCTGGAGTTACGACTTTGTATTTGATGGCCATTTGGTTCCAGTTAGAATATAGGAGTAGACCTGTCTCTGGGTAGGTGACAAGCTCTGGTTGAGAGAGTAGGGCCCATGTGGAGAGAGGATTGGCAGAGGTTCAAGAATAGAGAACAGCCAGCACTGAGGTAGAGAGATGCACCTGGTAGTGACAGAGCGTCTGCAATTCTGAGCCAGCCAGGTGGAGCCCAGGGAGTCTTGGCCAACCAGACTATTTCGCTGGACCCTTTCTCCCTTCTCTGGCTTTGAGATTATTACTCAGTTTTAACTAAGAGTGCTGCTAAATTGTGAGGCCTAGCTGAAGATGTGGACAATCTCTCATTCCTTGGATACCGACTCTGTGATCCAGAGTCTATCAGAACCTGGCGATACAGATGCAACCCAGATCTGAAGTTGGAGATTGTTATTATATTTCCTTGGTTGTAGCCATACTTCTCAGGAAGACAGTACTAGCTTTCAGTGCTGAGCTGAGTTAGTGGATCTTGCTATTAAGGAGCAAAGGGATTAGGTATAGACTGCATTTACAGCGGCAGCCCCAGGCAAAGTTAGAGCTCCCTCTTTTGAGTGTGTGTCCAGCCCACATCTCCATTACTGTATTCTTATCACATTGCATTGTCATGATTTATTTACCTGTGGCTGCCACCCACTAGCTTGTGAACATCTCAAGGGTAGAGACTATGTCTTTTTCATTGCCAAGTCTCCCAAGCCCAGGGTGCAGTGTAGGTGCTAAATAAATGTTTGAGGGGACACCATATATTGCACTTTGTGGCTGATGCCTGGTGAGTGAAATTCAAGGTGTGGACAGATGATCACTGGTTAGGAGAGATCCAAGGGGAATTTAGAGAGGAGGAGGGGGTGGTTTGGCATGGGCTTTGAGTGAATTTTATGGATGGAGATGATAGGGAGAGTGAAGGCGGTGATGAGGGAGTTTTGGTATTGCTGGTGGTGGTATGGAGATATTCAAAGTAATAACCAGAACTGCATCCCTGCTGACCCGCCAGAGTGGATTCTGGCTGTAAATAGTCAGCATTGCCATTCCTGTGCCTCCTAGCTGCAGGTCAGCCCTGAAGATGATGAGGGGCATGGGGCCATGACGGTGCTGTGGTAGAACGGGAATAAACGTTTCAGCATCACCACCTTTATTCCAGCTCTGTATCAGGACCTTTTTGTATATGACCTTTGCTGATTCTCATACAACCTTGACAGGTGGGCACTATTACCTTCAATTTTGAAACAGACCCAGAAGGGTGACACAAGTGGCAGGGCTGGTGCTGAAGTTGAGCCCAGGTTCCTAGTTGCTGGGACTGTGCTCTGTTCTCTCTGGAAGGTGTGGGCGGCAGGGGTCAGAGCCAAGACGCCTACCGGGTCTTGAGCAGAAGCCATGAGATAGGTCCAGGGGCGAATGTGGGGGAAGAGCAGGAGATATGGCTTTAGAAGAGGGCTAGCAGGGTTTTTAGGGCTGGAGTGGATAAAGCACCCTATTCAGGCATCCGTGTTCAGGAACATTCCCTTCCTTCATATCCAAGGAAGCTCACACCCTTGGCATGCCCTTGCTGGGGAATGTTTCTGGAACTGGACACAGAGTTCCGGGTCAATGGAAGGAAAAGTGCTGCCCTGGAATCAGGGCCAGAGACAACAATTTTGGAATTGAGAGTGGAGAGGTTGAGCACAAGGTTTCAGTCACTGGGGCTGGAGATGAGTAATGCCTGCCTGGTTAGGGGAGAAACTTCATTAGAGTGATGAAAAGAAAGTGATTTTAAAAATAAAAAGACAAAAAGTCAGAAACTGAAGATGCAGTTGAACAAGTAAATGGTTTTAGTACCAGCTATCGTGAGAGAGAAACGCTCAAGGACCAGTTTCCTAGGGGTGCATTTTTCATAAAAAAGTGTCTGACTGATTTATTGATGGAGGCAACATGTATAAGGGAGAGATAGAGGGAGGGTTGCGAAAGAGGTGAAAAGATGCACAGAAACAGAAAGACAGACTGAGATGGAGGCAGGAATATACAAAGGCAAAAGAAATACAAATACAGTAACCCAGAGACACAGAGGAGGATAACAAGCCAGAGGTCCAGGGACAAAAGGAAACCGGGACAGAGAGAATCAGAGACAGGGAGAAAAGGACAGAGACAGAAAGAGGAAGGGGTCCAATGACACAAATGCCCAATGTATAGCTGTGTTTAATGGAGAAAACACAGTGAAACTTCCTGAGAAGGACTACATCCTGGGCCTTGGGGCCTCCCCAGGAGGATGGGTTTTTTGGCTTAGCTGAGATACTGAATGGTCCTAAGTCTCTGTGCCTTCCTCACTGTCTTAGTCTGTTATGGTTGCTATAGCAAAATACCTTAAACTGGGTAATTTATAAATAATAGAAATTTATTGGTCTTAGTTCTGGAGGCTGGGAAGTCCAAGATCAAGGCACCAGCAGATTCAGGGTCTGGTGAAGGCTCACTCTCTGTTTCAAAGATGGTGCCTTCTTGCTGCATCCTTACACGGAGGAAGGGACAAACCAGCTCCCTCAGGCCTCTTTTATAAAAATGCTAACCCTAAAGGTTCTGCCCTCATGACCTAATCACCTCTAGAAGACCCCACCTTTTAATACTATTGCATTTGGGATTAAGCCTCAATATATCAATTTTTGTTTTTTTTGGTGGGGGGCACAGACCTTCAGACCATAGCACTCCCTGACATGTGGAAACTCCTGGGCCAAAGGCGACCTTTAATACAGAATTTCCATGTAATGACAGCATCTTAGCACTGGAAGAGAGAGGCCTTGGAGCCATCTCCCATTCTCTTATCTCAGACTGCTATTTGCTCCTCTGCAATTAACTCCAATCACCAGTTGCTCATTACTCTTCCAGAACATCATTCCTTAAACTGAGCTACCTCCCTGTGATTTCCACAGTTTGGGAGTAACACATGTGCAAATCTAGTGTTGGTTTTTCTCTTGGCTTTTCAGGTTGTTGATGACAACAACCTTGTTCCCAACTATGCTCTTTCTTCTTTGGGTCAATCTCCTGCATTTCCTTCACTGGTGTTATTAGTCAGGACAAGCTAGGTTATGTTGTAGTAACAAACAACTCCAAGATCTCAGGAGCTCTCAGAAGCAAAGGTTAATTTCCTGCTCACAGTATGTATTCATCACAGGCTAAAACAGCTTTACTCTGCTCTAACCCATATTCACCCCAGGACTCAGGTTGATCAAGTAGACTCTATCTAAAACATTGCTGATTATGGTGATTGAAGAAAAAGAGAACATGGTGATTGAAGAAAAACAGAATCTTCATACCCTGTTTCTGAAAGTTTCTACCATAACTGAAACATATCACCTTCACTCATGTGGCATTGGCCATAGCCTACGCCAATGAGGTGGGGAAGGGAAATTTGCTCTTAGAAAGGGACAGCAAATATTTGTGAACAATAATAGTCTACTACAATTGGCTTCTCCCATCCCACAGTTTCTAGTTCTCTTTAGAAGCTACTCCCCTGTTCATGGAGGCTCCCAAGCTTATTGATGTTTCTGTTGATATTTGGGGGCCAGTACAGAACAAGCCACTTGGAGGGAGGTGATGCTCACGGGGCACCAGGTGACCATACTTATGAATGGTCCTCCTCTGTCTTAGAGCTACACCATATACAATATGGTCCACCGAGTTTGCCAATGCCGTGAAGAGAGAGGAAGCACACCTTTAATCTGATCTATCTACCCAGGTTAAGTGGGCCTTTATCCCTCGAAGCCTTTTAAAGAATCTTTTCCTTTATTGCTTAAGTTCTAGAAGCAATTTTCTGTAGCTCCAAGATGAAAAAGGTCTTCCCTACCTTCATTGGATTTTGAATGAGTGAGTAATAAACTTTTATTGTATTAATCCACTGAATTTTTCAGGATTTGTCTGTTTTAGCAGCTAGTGCCAATTAGTCTAATGCAGAAATTGATACTGGTAGTGAGGGTGCTTCATTAAGAAAAGGATAATATAAATGATTTTAGCTTAGTGGTCAAGAGACAGATGATTGGAAACTGAACTGTGACTGGAAAGATGGAGATCAGGTTATGCAGGGGCAAAGTTTTGGAAAGTTGTCACCTGTGATGACTAGAAGGGCAAACAGTGCTCATTGAACTCATCATTTCAGGGCAGGAAGTAGGAAAATAGGGTTATGGTAGCATAGCTGTATTTGGCAAGGTATTAGGAGTATTACACGAGCTCAAGAAATTGTTAGATGAGTTGCAAGCAGAAATTCAGAATAATGGAGCCCAGAAAGATGGGGCCTTGGAGTTGAAACAGCAGACTATTTCTAGGTTCCACACAATATGAGATGGAATTTAAAAGGGATTTACGTGGCAAAGGCCCAGTAAAATCTCCTGTTTGGGAAATGACTCAGGTCAAAGATCAAATTAGAAGTGTGGTCTTATTGATTTTTCCATGTAGCCTCAAGGTAGCTGCTATTAGGTGAAGAGAGAGAGAAACAAGGTGATGAAAAAGAAAAAGAAAAGGCAGATTTAGGAAGTGTATCTTAAAAAGAACTTTGCCTGTGTTCACTGGCAAATGTATCAGAAGCCTATTAAGTTATTGAGTGAAATGCAACACCAAAGAAGCCTCAAGTCTGGGCTGGACAATCTTTGAGATTTAAAACAATGCCTGGGATGCCAGCCTCCCATGAACAGAAAGTGGATTAAGGAAACTATTTAAACTCCAAGGACTGTCGTGGGAAAGAGAAAACCCCCTCCAATCCCCAACCAAAGAGTGGAGCCAGTGGTCATGAGAACAATGGACAAGGCTGAGCTTCCCTGAGAGAAGATTCACAGCCCCTTACCTAGAGCTGCAGCCTTCAGGACATCTGCCCAGCAGGATTTCAGAGCAGCTCTGATCTGTGACTCCTGTGTGTGTCCCATTCTTTCCAGCAGGTGTGTTTATTGTGGCTGTCCCGTCCTGTTCCATCTTTGTATCTTGGATTTGTAGTGTGTGTAGTGGGGTGTAGGGGTTGTTGGCAGAGAAGGATGTAGAAAATGTCCTTACAGATTCTAGGCCTAAGACAGTGACTCTCAACTGGGGGCACTTTTGGCCGCAGGAACTTTTGTTAATAGCGGAGGGCGTTTTTGGTTGTCACAAGTAAAGGTGGTGGTGATATTGACAACTAGTGGGCTGAGGGCAGGATTGCTGTGAAACATTCTACAATGCAGGGGACGGTCCCTCCACGACAATGAGTTATCCAGTCTAAAATATCTACATGACCAAGGCATTTATTCCCTTGTCTAGGGAATAAAAGGCACAACATCCCAACCTCATAGCAAGATTATAGGACGTCACCTGGCAATCAGAAAGCCTGATGTGGAGTTGGTGCTCAGTTCTTCATTCAACAGACACTGAATATCTGTGGAAGGTTGGTGGAGGTAAAGCAGTGGGGATTTGTAAGGGTAATTAATGCTGGTTGCTGCAATAGACAAACCCCTCAAATCTCACTCAGTGTCTTAAACAATAAAGGCTTATTTTTCACATCATGTGAAAGAAAATCTGTTTTTCTTCTGATCATCAGATATATATTTTTTCTCTTATGGGCAGTGTAAGCCTGGTAATGGATTGATTTTTCTCATTGATTTGGCTGCTGGGCAGCTCATTATAACAACTGTTCCTTGCTATTTACTGATGTTTCCTGGCTTTTCTTATTATTTGACATTCATTTGCCCATTACTCTGATTTCTTCTCCTGCCTGCTCCCCACTACTGTCAAAATACCTTTGGGATGAGATAAGCTGTAAATTAATGAATGAAGCAAAAGCATTCTTGCTGGCACATGGCTGCTGTGAAAGAGAAATCAGGGAACCACTGTGTGCCTCTTTCCTTTTTTAAAAAGGAAAGTGGAGCTTTGAGTCCTGGCTTAAAGATTTACAGAATTGAAACATTTTGGGGTTGGGATCTTCAAACAGCTTTTCTTTTTGCATTCTGTAGTTTTACTTATCCATTTTAAGTTGCTATTTTAACAATCCAGAGTCTCATTTGCTTTAGCTGAGCAAGGGAGGAGACAAGAAACTAAGGTCTTTTCTCCAAGATCTTTTGGGGAATCACTTCATGCAAATGTCTTTGTATCAGAAGGAAACTGTCTGAAGGTCAGCCCCCTCTCCGCTCCTGAAAAGGCATAATTTAGAGTTGGTATTTTTAGTTTTGCTTTTCTATTTCCAAATATGAAACAGACAAGGAGTCAGGAGACCCATCACGAACTTGCTATGTGACTTCAGGCTGTTCACACTCCTGTCTCTGGTCTCCAGAAAAACAAGAGGGCCGAGAATCCACCCAGATCCATGGTTTTTGTGTATCTGGGGAGTAGGCTATGCCAGTGAAATGTGCGTTTTGATGATCATGGCTAAGTGGGACTATAGTGACTCAAACCCTGTGTTCAGATGAAGCCTGCTCAGATTTCTCCTATGAGCATAGAAGAAATGAGGGTTTTGGAGGCCCAGGCTGGGGTCTCACTGGACAGTCTTGAGAGGTGGGAGTGAATGTGAACTCTGGAGCACGTTGGTTTCCACGTGTCCCTCTGTTGTGTAACCCCAGGCAAACCATGGAGCCTCCTTAGGCCTCAGAGTCCTCATGGACTACAGCAGGATGACAGAACTACTTGTTATGAAGAATAAGTGACATGATGCTCATAAAGTCCTGGGTACATTCTGTAATTCACATTCTTGATTACTACCCTTCATTGGGTCAGATGTGGCTGGGTTGGGGTATGACCACCAGGAGGACTGGGCCAGGATGCCCTCACCCAGGGCACCACTGACTGGCCTCTTTCCCCTTGAAAGAGGTTAGAAAATAGTTGTCCCAGCAACTGTCCCTGAACAAAGAGCAAGAAGGATACAGAAACATTTTTACTGCTAAGGTTCCAGACAGCCAGCTTGCAATTTGCAGGGCCTTCTTCCTCTCCATGCAAAAGTTCCTGGAGACACAAGCTGCTTTTCCTTTCTGGGTTTCCATTTTTCTCCTCTGTAAAATGAATACATTAGATTAGATCGTTCCTAATCTACCTGGGTGCAGTGGCATGTGCCTGTAATCCTAGTTATTTGGGAGGCTGAGGCAGGAGGATTGCTTGAGCCCAGGGGTTTGAGACCAGGCCAGGCAACATAGTGAGGCCCTGTGTCAATAAAGGGAAAAAAAAATGTGTGCCTCTCATCTAATCTTGGCACTACTGGCATTTTAGACCAAGTAATTCTTTGTTGATCTGTGCACTGTAGGACGTTTAGCAGCATCCTGCCTCTGCCTACTAGAAGCCAGTAGCAACCTTTTCCTGAGTTGTGACAACCACAAATTTGGCAAGAGATTGCCAAATATCCCCTGGGGGCAAAATAGCCCTGGTTGAAAACCATGATTTAAGAGTACTTAAACATAGCAATACTGAACACCTTTATTGAGTACTTCTTTATTCCAGCTACCGTGCTAAGAGATTTCCATGTGCTAATCTTAATCAATCCTCATGACATCCTTGTGAAGTCAGTAATTATCTTTTGCTTTGCAAACGAGGGTGATGAGCTGCTGATAAATCACGAAGCTAGGATTTGTACCCATGTTTTCCTGACTTCAGAGCCTGTAAGCCTCACCATTCTGAAAATTTTGAAATACAGGGGTGGTCTTTTGAAGACTTGGTTGATGTAGTAAAAGCGTAGGATTTGGGACCAGGTGGACCTGACTTGGAATCTCAACTTCATGCTGATGAGCTTATCACTGTCTCCATGCTGACCCCCACTTCTGCCATTGTTAAATTGGGAGTAACACCAGCCATGCGGACTGTTGGAGGATAGAATAAGGCTGCAGGACACCGGACATATCAGGTCCTTCTCCTGCTAAACTATATGCTTAACAACAATGGAGAGCTCTGTGAATGTTGCTTTTGTTCCTTCCCCACCATCCCCCGTTTGGTGTCAGCTCTCCTGGGGTAGATGAAGACCTCACGACACAGTGTATCACCCCCATCTTGGTACCACTGTCCCTTGGATGTTGAGGCCTTTCTTCCGAGCCCCATACCAGTATAGACAGTGGGCTGCTGGAAAATTCATACTCAATATAACCAGAACCGAAATAGGCACTTTGCCCCCAATCTGCAACTCCCCTGTGTCTCCTTTCTCAGTGACCACCAGACTGGTCCCAAGGCAGGACTCTGGGAGTCATACTTGACTTCTCCCAGCACCCCACTTCCATAGCCAAGCAGTAGCCCGGCACCATCCGCCATACTTACTCAGCCCCACTGGCATTTATCTGCGTGTCTCATCCCTGCTGCCTTTTCCCTGGGCCAGGCTGCCATACCCCTCACCTGGACTGCTGAAAGTGCCTTCTAACTAGTCTCCCTGCCTCCCCTCTTGCCCTCACCATCTATCCTGACCGTGCCTCCAGAACAATCCTTCTCCTCTGGAAATCTGAACAGGTCTCTGCCTCCTTGTCCTGAGATAAAGCCTAGCTCCTTAACTGGCACATAAAACCCCTCTCATTCTGGCTCTGTCTTCTCTTCACCCTCCTCTTCAGCCTCTCTCACCTTAATTTTCTCAGTTTCAGTCCTAGGGGACCATTCACAGTTTCTCGAAGGCACCATGCTCTCTCTTCTCTTCAGCCATCAGAATATACTTTTGTCCAGCCTAGAGCTCTTCTCTGCCACTTTTGCTTTGGCCTAGATGACTCTTTTAAGCTTCAGCTTAGAGTTCACTTCCCCTTGGGAGCCTTCTCTGATCCCTCAACATGGGTCAAGTACAGTCATGCATCCTTAATAACGGAAATACATTCTGAGAAATGTGTTGTTAGGCAATTTCATTGTTGTGTGAACATCATAGAGTGTACTTAACACAAACCCAGATGGCACAGCTACGGCACAGCCAGGCTATACGGTAGAGCCTACTGCTCCTAGGCTACGTCCCTGTACAGCATGCTACTGTACTGAATACTTAGGCAATTGTAACGCAGTGGTAAGTTTTATCTATCTAAACATAGAAAATGTCCAGTAAAAATACGGTATAACAGATTTTAAAAATGGAAAAGCTGTATAGGACACTTACTGTGAATGGAGCTTGCAGAAATAGAAGTTGCTCCGAGTGAGTCAATGTGTGAGTGGCGAGTGAATGTGAAGGCATAGGACGTTACTGTCTACTACTGTACTTTATAAACACTCTACATTTAGGCTGCACTAAATTGACATAAACATTTTCTTTCTTCAATAATAACCTTAGTGAACAGTAACTTTTTAACTTTATGAACTTTAACTTTTTAACTCAGTTAAAAAGTTAACTTATTAACTTTATTTTTAAATTTTTGACTCTTTTGTAACACCTAGCTTAAAACACAAACACATTGTACAGCTGTATAAAAATATTTTATTTCTTTCTATCATTACTCTATAAGGTTTTTTCTATTTTAAAATATATATATATATATCTATATATATATATATATTTTGGAGACGGAGTCTTGCTCTATCGCCCAGGCTGGAGTGCAGTGGCAGTCTCGGCTCACTGCAAGCTCCGCCTCCCGGGTTCACGCCATTCTCCTGCCTCAGCCTCTCTGAGTAGCTGGGACTACAGGTGCCCGCCACCACGCCCGGCTAAGTTTTTGTATTTTTTAGTAGAGATGGGGTTTCACCGTGGTCTCGGTCTCCTGACCTCGTGATCCGCCCGCCTCGGCCTCCCAAACTGCTGGGATTACAAGCGTGAGCCACCGCACCCAGCCTATTTTAAAATATTTTTAAAATCTCTTATTTTTAAAACATTTTTGTTTAAAGACACAAATACACACATTAGCCTAGGCCTACACAGGGTCAGAATCATTAATATCACTGTTTTTCATTTTCACATGCTGTCCCATTGGAAGGTCTATGGGGACAATACCATGCATGGAGCTGTCATCTCCTATGATACTAACGCTTTCTTCTGGAAAACCTCCTGAGGCTGTTTTGCAGTTAATTTAAATTCAGTAGACGGGGTAATGTGAAAATAATGATAAAAAGTATAATATAGTAAACATGTAATCTAATAACATAGTCATTTCTTATCATTATCAAGTATTATGTACTGCACATAATTGCATGTGCTACATGACTAGCAGCACAGTAGGTTCGTTTACACCAGCATCATCATAAACATGGGAGTAATGCATTGTGCTACAACGTTATGATGGCTATGATGTCACTAGGTGATAGAAATTTTTCAGCTCCATTATAATCTTATGGGGCCACCATCATACATGTGGTCTATCATTAACCAAAATGTCCTTATGTGGCATGTGACTGTATCTACTTAGGGCTTCCCCACTAAGGTAGTTACTCTTGTATGTCATAACCATCCATTGATGTGTCTGTCTCCCCCACCAGACTGAGAATTTTTTTTTTTGAGAGAAGCAAGTATGTCTTTTTCTATAACCCCTAGACCCCAGAACAGGCATTGCTACGATCATTGTTGGTAGCACAAATGAATGATAGGTGGTGTTGCATGACTTAAAGAGTAGCACAAGGAGGTGGGAAGAAATGAAGGCATGGAGCTATGGACTCTGACAAACAAGCAGTCATGACCAGTTTTGAAACTGGCTCAGCATCCCCTCATCCCATTTTGAAATCCCCAGGAATTCAACAGGTAAATTATCCTATTTGTGGAAATGTGACTCAGGGCAACTTTATCTTTGACATTAAGAGAAATAAAAAAAAAAAACTAATGCAGAAACAGAAAATCAAACATCACATGTTCTCACTTACAAGTGGGAGCTAAACATTCGGTATACGTGGACAGAAAGATGAGAACAATAGACACTGGGGACTGCTAAAGGGGAGAGAGAAGGGAAGCAAGGGCTGAAAAACCACTCATTAGGTACTATGTTCACTTCCTAGGTGATGGGTTTAGTTATACCTCACACCTTAGCATCATGCAATGTACCTTTGTAACAAAACCTGCACATATACCCTCTGATTCTAAAATAAAAGTTGAAAAAGAAAAATAGAAACCAAAACCAAAACATCTTTGCCCCTGACAAGAAAGCTGTGCTCCTTTTGTGTGATCTAAATGTCAGATGGGGAGGTTCAAGAACCAGGAGCTATAGGACCTATGTTTCATTCTTAGCTGGGATGTTAAATAATTTGCTAACAAGACTATCTGTTGAGGTTACTTGAAAAACTGGATGAGCTGTTGGTATGCTTATTGCAGGATTTCCCACCCTTGACACCATTGACATTTTGGACCAGATAATTCTTTGTTGTGGGGACTTGTTCTGTGCACTGTAGGATGCATAGCATCATCCCTGGCTTCTACCCATTAGATGTCAGTAGAACTCCCTCCGCTCCTATTGTGACAACTGAAAATGCCTTCAGACATTGCCCTGTGGGGACAAAGTCAGCCCTGGTTAAGAATTATTGTCCTAGAGGAATTGGAGCCCATCTAATGGAACCAAAGAAGCACTGGATGAGAGCTGAGTTTGAAGTCCAGTCAACTCTGCCATTTAGTGAAGATGTTTTCTTGAAGTTCTATCTGAATTCAAGGTCAGGCTGTTTGACTCTGGATAAACAGCTTGACCTGCTGGATAGCAGCCTTCTCATCTCAGGTAATAGAATAATGCAAGTCCAGAATATTGTTGATACTTCTGAGTTCAGCTTTGGTCTTAGGAGTGATATGGGGGATGGGTGAGCTCAGACCTCAGGATGGGAATTGGTGGCCCGGCAACCACAGTCAGATGATAAGATTCAGGCCCCTGCTGGCTCCAGATGGTTTGTCTCCACAGGCTAGCTCTGCTCTCTTCCTTGAGCTTTTCCAGATGTCCCAGGGAACACCCTGTCTCACCCATTCATTTCTGGGCTTCCCTTTTTTTCCTAACAGCTCAGGCTGTCAGGGCTGAAATGTGCTTAGAAACATTTGATATCAGCCCTTTGCTACAGAAGAGTAAACTGAGGCTCAGAGGAGGGAAGAGATTTGGCTGAGGTCATATAGTGAGCTAGAGTAAGTCCCCTTATTTGTCCAAGTTTTAAAATTCATAGCGTGGTATTCTTTCTCTGTGCTACCTAACTGTGGCAGTCCACTCCCGTATCTTGGTGGAACTCTTAATTGTAGACTTTTCTTTTTATTTCATTGAAACTCACATGTCTTTAGTTTTACACTACCTGCACCTTGCTTTCTGCTTGGTGATAGGCATCTTGTATGAAAATAGGACTGTAACACTTTAGCAAGAAATAATGGGCTTACTTTACATCCCTAGTGCAACATTTGGTTTTTAATTGAGCTTTAATCCAGTGAAGCAAAACTAATGATAAGACTTCGAGGCACTTACCTAGGTTTAGAAAGACTTTTGGAGCAGCTAGGCCCTTTTGGGAAACTCCCCCATTCTTGGAAGCCATCTAGTCTACCATTGTAGGGTTACACACTGGGGTTATTTCCCATCATGTGATTTGGAGGGAAGAGCCTGGGCTTTGGACATGGGTTCAGATTCCAGCTCCATCATCTCATAGCTATGTGAATTTACCACAAGGGTAACACCACGTTTTTAAATGGTCACTGTGGGCTGGTTAAATTATATATGACTTTAATATACTTTACAAGGACTGTGAGAAGAGTTTACAGTTTATAAAAGAGAATACAAAGTGGCAGACAGTTTAAGACACAAAGTTACTACGTTAAGGAACAAAGTTAAAAGTATCAGAGCCAGGAGTTGAACCCAAGGCAATCTGGCTCAGGATTATAAATGATTAAAATCAGATTTTAAAAAATGATTAGGTATAGCATAACTTTCTCAAACTTCAGTTACTTAGAAGGCTAAGTTGGGAGGATAATACCTCCTTAGAAAAACTGCTCTGAGGATTAAATAAAGTAATGCCTTCATAGCACGTGGCACCAAGTGTCTGTTTAATAGACACTTAGTCGTCCTCTCTTTAGCACAAGTTGTTACAGTTAGCTGATTGTCAGTTATGATTTAACAAGTGCTAGCTTGGTGCAGGCACATCGCTAAGGAGCTTACATTTATAATTTCACAAAAATAACATGAAGTTGGTATTATTTACCCCATATTCTCACCGAAGAAATGGAGGCACAGAGAGCTGGAAGGAAACTGCACAAGTTCAAACAGGGAGGAGATGGCAGACTGAGGATTTTTACATTGACACCTGGCTAACTCCAAAGCTACACTCTTGGCCCTGGGCCATGCTCACCTCCTGTAACTACTCAAACCTTCAGAAAATCTCAGCTGCCCTAAGTTATCCCATTAGCATGCTTTGCACCTTTACAAACTAAAATAAACCAAGTTCTCATTTTAAGTAGTAGATCTTTTCCTGTTCAGGAGGCTGGTACCTTGAGAACCATCTGAGTTCTATTAAGCCTTGAGGATGCTGGAGTCATTTCTTGTTTATTCCTGGTGAATTTCTAATTTAGACTTGTTTCCAGCCCTCTTCCAGTGTACCCAATACCTCCTCAGGGACTTCAGACTAATCTTCAGCTGAACTAGAGTGAGATCTAATTAAAGTTGTTCATGGTATGGCCCTAAAGCACCTAGCCAATCTCATTTTTCAGCATACCCTCTCCTCTTTAAGCCACCTGTGACTCACAGCTTCCTGGACCCTCTGAAGCCTTTAGCCAGGCAGGCCCCTGCCCCTCTGCTTGGCATTTCCAAATCCAGTCCAGCCCTGTCTCCATCTGATTCAAATATTTCTTCTCTCTGAAGCTATGTCTACAAGTACGGGAAAGCTGGGTGAAATCAGAGTCACATATTTCAGACCAAAGTTATCAGACTGAGAGCTCATTTTCTCTTTGTCTCCATAAGAGCCCAATATAGTGCCCCAAGCTGTAGGCCCTGATAAATGCCTGGTTAAAACAAAACAAAACAAAACAAAACAAAACAAAACAAAACTGCCTATGGCATAAAAGCAGGGGCTATGGAGGCAGACAGACCTGGGTGTGAATCTCAGCACTTATTAGTTCTTTGATCTTAGATTATACCAATATATTATTCTGAACCTCTCTTAGCCTCAGTTTCCTTATTGGTAAATGGGGGACAGCAATGTGACTGTTGTGAAGATTTAAGGATGTCTTACCTATGAAAGCATGTAGCATTGCTGAGTTTGGTCTAAGCGGATGGTTACTAAATCATAGCAGAACCATAAGTTGCTCTTCTTGGATAGAATAAACAACCTTTGGGAGAAAAAGAACTCTATTGTGCTTCAAGAAGAAATGCATAAGAATCGATTTGTGAAGGTAGGGATTGTATTTGTCTCAGTCGCAGCTGTGTCCTCATCACTTGACACAGTGACAGGTGATATCCGGTGTTCACCATATAACTACTGGAAAAATGAATATGGGTCCAGAAATATTTAGCCTATTAGAGTGCATAAAACTCACTTGGACTGATACCCATCTAGCCTCAGAAAGAGAAACTGAGGCCCAAGGAAGGGAAAGGACTCCCCAGTTTCACACAGAAACTTGGCAGCAGGTACTTTAGGTTACCTGGTATATAGTATTATCTATAACCTGGTATCACCATGGTGATTGGTTGACAAAGGCTGACTTGGTGTGGCCAGTCAGAACTGAATCTAGCCCAATTCTCTTGCTCCTCAGTGACTGGCAAGAGTGGAACCAAGCAGAGGATGAAAAGGGCTAAAGCATTCAAGGGGAGTATGCACCTGTGTAGTAATCCACTTGGCACAGCTAGAGTACAGGCTGCCTGGAGAAGAAACAGGGGAGGAAAGGAGGGCACAAAGATAATGAAGACCCGGTAAACCAGGCTCACTGGGACTTTGTACCTGTGATTGTAGATTGTAGGCAGAAGAGAGACTTGATCACGTCTGCATGTTAGAATAATCATTCTGGCAGCTGTGTGAAGGGTGAGTTGGCGGTAAGAGAGGCTGGAAGAAAGGCCTCCCATGGAAGGAAGTTGCGTTTGTCCAGGTGAGAGATGCTTAAGGCAGGGGCCAGATAGATGAGGTGGAGGAATAGATGAAAATAACATTAAGAGATATGATCCATCAAGGCCTCAGATTCCCCATCTGTAGTTGAATATTTCAGAACGAAAGTTTCTATGATGGCTTCAAAGACTGGAATAGAGTGTAACTACAACTAGGATTTGGGATGCCCTGGAAAATGAGTGGACTCATGGAATACGATTTTGTAGATTCCCTATTGTTTTATTGGCTAGATATATTTCATGGGGGGGGGTACAGTGAATGTTTCAATATTTATAATAGTCCTCCTAAATGGTGAAGAAAGTGCTATGGTCCTTGAATGATGGGTTCTAAGGCTGGGTATATTTGAATGGTAGCGAGTTGGAAGAGCTTTAGAAGCCAACTCGTTGGGTGCTCTCAACACCTCTACAACCTGCTCACCAAGAGATTGTCCAGTCTCTTTTTGGATCTCTTCTGTGATGAGAAGACTTCTTTTGCCTCCTGGATAGCATGTTCCACTGCTGAGAACTTTCAAGTTGCATATCAACACATTTGTCCCATTTTTACTCCGCCTTGGCCAGAGGAAAGAGTGTCTTTGAAAGAGACTGTGTTAAGAATCCTTGCACAAAAATACCCAGTAAATGAAGGCATGAAAAAGGCAAGCCATCACTTGATTGAAATTGATTTTCAGTTTTTCTCATTTGAGGCCCAATAGTATTTCAAGCTGCATATCAAACAGAGACAGAAACATGATAGAGCTCAAGAAGGATTTTCGTCGAAATGGAGCTCTGGTAGCCAGGTAAATCCAATGTCGACAGTACAGTTGAGATAGCTCCATTCATGGAGGAGCCGTTAGTGGGGAGGAGGGGCACAAGGTGGAGTTTGAGAAAACTGGAATCTATTCTTGGCGGTGGGGATGACGTCAAAGCATGAATACAAGCATAAACTCATGATCATTAGAATGTATGATCACAGTCACTAGGATGTACATGGGAGCTGTTAAGAAATAAGGAAGAAACTGCTGCAGTGAGTGTGACCAGAGGGTTGGAAAAACATTGAGGCAATGACTTTAAATGCAATGGGCTGTGTACTACCCTCTCTTACCTCCACTTCCCTTATCCTCCTCCTACTCCAAACCTCTTCTTCCCAATTTCTTCCATTGTCCTTTATCTAAACTGACTACCTCCTTCCTCCTTCCTTCCCCACCTAGATCTTCCTCACTCCAGGTTTCTGTCTCATTCCCCACATAGAAGCCATGCCTTACATTTTCATAATGGTTGGCAGTTCACAATGCCAGCTGGAATACATTATCTCATCAACCTCATAACCACGCTTGTAGGTAGGTGCTGTCCCCATTCTGCAGATGATGAAAACGAGCCTAAGGGAGATGAAGTCACTGGCCTAAAGTCACATAGCCACACGGGGGCAGAGGCACAATGATGGTGCATGGTTTTTTCTCCATTCACCTCTCCA
The DNA here is from genome assembly GCF_009828535.3 of Hylobates moloch. Lineage (NCBI taxonomy): Eukaryota > Metazoa > Chordata > Mammalia > Primates > Hylobatidae > Hylobates > Hylobates moloch. The sequence goes on from NW_026652285.1 coordinate 86,919,321, forward strand.
ACTTTACAGATTAAGTCCCTGGCATTCCAGTGTGCTGACTTGCACTAGATTTGCCCTGAATGTTGAAAACCAAGTGATCCCCTCATTTAAGGACCCTAAGGTGGCTACTTTCTCTAGGAGGGATTGTTAGAGTCAAAAGAGGATTTGTCTTCCTGAAAGTTGTCTTGAATTCTAGGGAAGTCCCATCCTAAGTCATTGGAATCTTTTAATGCCCAAGCCTGTTGCCTATGTTCAAACTCCATTCTGTTGATATTGATACTGTGGGTACAAATCAGCAGGTTAGAATCAGCAGCGAGCTGGAGCCCACATATACTGGCTTGTTGGTTAAATTTTCAGGAATTTTTTGAGCTGGCTGTTAAACACAACCATTATTGAAAATTATTTAAGCTTATAATCAAGTGAGTTATATTGAAAACAAAGATAAGGGATATTCAAAACTCATTACTTCTTATTTTGCTAGACTTTATTATTACTGTAATTAATGTACTCTTGAAGTTATTCCCACGTATTGTATCCGAAAGAGGAAAATGCCATATAATGCTCTGCTGTTGCTCATCTCTTTCTCCCTCTATGTTTAGTGACATCACATTGTCAGCTTGAAATTTGCCACAGAGAGAATATTTACACCATGGAAATCAGCAAAAGTTACACATCAAGGTCCTCTTTCTCCCTCATTAAACATTTACCAGCCAACCACGGGCTAAGATACATCAAGGTTTATGGTAATTGGGCCTCTAGACTCCTGAATGCCAAGGCTGGTTCTCCTTCCTGCCAGCATGAACTTGGGCAGAAGGCAGAATGGTGTCTAGAGAAGAATGGAGATAATAGAAATCAGGAGGTAACTCACTGCTTGTCCTCTCTTCCTCCACCTTGGTAGTGATCACAATACCAGCAATGATATAGGACACTTAAGACCATTATGGACCTGGTGATGTATTAGGCATTTTACTTAGTCTGTCTGTTTAAGTCTCACACAAACCATATAAGACATTATTGTTCCCATTTTACAGGTGGAAATCTGAAGCTCCGAGAGGTAGAATGAGTTGCCTGAATTTACCAGAATGTGCGATTTACCAGAATGTTTACCAGAACAAATTTACCAGTCAGGCTTTGAGGCCAGATCTGTCTGATCCAAAATCAGTGCTCTTTCTGAAACGCTGATGCAAAAGGAAGTCATCAGAACTCTATAGACCAACCCTGCACATTTGTTACCTTCTCCAGAAGTGCTTTCGTTGCTGATATACCAGACATCTTTTGTTAAAATTAATCTACTACCATCACTGTATGGGGAATAACTCTGGCTAGGCTAAGAAAAGCAACCTTACATAGATAAAAATAATTGCACCCCTTCCATCTGCCAAAAGAGTTCTGTTGTCTGTTTCCTAGGCAATATATGGGCTTTGGGAAATATTGCCATTAGACAATCTGAGTGTGGTTGCAGTAAAGCATTCTAGAGTGACTGGAATACCCAGCAAACTGGGTAAGAATCATGTGTTCTGCCATCAGCAGACCTTGCCTGGGCCTGGCAAACTCTGCCTCTGGGGTTAGCAAAACTCCCTTACTCTCCCCTCTTTCAAAGAAGAGTGATTATCAGTTGTCAAAGTTGTTACTTCTGCAGAGAAGGAAACGTGGTGCTGGACACTGTCCACAGATTGTTTCCTCCACTGGGGGAAGAGGATTGGGAGAGGGGTGTGCACATGCTTTTCTCAATTTGTGGTTTTCTGTTTGGGTTTGTGGTTTAAATCCCTAATTTTGGCAGTCACCTCTGCCAAAGACCATCCAATCCATGCAGGTGGGTTCATTCCATACGCTGTGAAATATATTTTGATGTTAGAGGGGTGGGGATGTCTGGTTTATTGTTTCATCCTTGTCTCCGGGGAGGGGAAGAAAAGCTAGTAGTAGTTTTTTTTTTTCAAGGGCAATCTCAGGCCATTCTAAAATGCTTTATTGCAGCCACACTCAGATTGCCTAATGGCAGTATTTCCTGAAGCCTGTATTTTGCCTGGGAAACAGTAGAACTCTTTTGGCAGATGGAAGGGGTGCAGTTGTTTCAATCTATGTAAGGTTGATTTCCTGAGGCTAGCTGGAGTTATTCCCCGTATTGTGATGGTAGTAGAAACCTCTTGAGAAGGCTGGAAGCCTACAGAGAAAAGTCCCCTGGGAAACCTGATTGTTGAATGTGTCTGACCATAAGCTTATTCAAATATGGTTGTTTTTCAGTTGTCTGAAGATTTGGGCTTTCCATGTCTGCCTTCTTTCTTGCTCTTGATGTTTGTAAGGGAGGTAGGTATTGATTGTACTTGAAAAGTATGCCCAGAAGATGGCGTTCATTCCAGTGGGATGGCGAGAGAATGACACATTGGCACTAGAAAATGCCAGGCTGGGAATCTAGAAATGAAACAAAGGAAAGCACCACCTCAGAGCTGGTGAGGTGTGAGTAGTAGAGTCCCCACCTGGCAGGGAAGGGCTGCAGAAGCAGATGTGATCTGAGCCAACCTGGTTTTCCTCTTCAGTCTGCCTTCTCCCTTCCATTAGGGACATGGCTAGATCCTCCTTGATAAGAGGCCCTAAAAGAGGTCCTGTTTTAGTAATCTAGGCCAATTAAGCTGTTGCCTCAAGCTAGAACTACATGCAGAGAGTGGCAGTGCTTGTGTTCTATAGACTTCTTAACCTTTTTGTTGCTCTTGACTGCATCCACAACTTTGGAAATCCCTCTTCCCTTGGCTTCCACAAGCAGATCCCAACTCTTCTCCATCAGAGAGTTTTACTATTAATATTATACAATTCTACTGCCCAACAAAACTCAGTATATTTATTTATTTATTTGACACATTGTAATTGAACACATTTATAGAAATGCCATTTGATGCTTTGACACATACCTATGTTGTATAATGATCCAATCAGAGTACTTAGTGTATCCATCTCCTCATGCATTTATCATTTGTGGTGAGGACATTCAAAAGCTTTTCTTCTACTATTTCATATTATACAATATTTTACTCTTAACCATAGTCTCCCATAGCTGTGCAATAGAACAACAGAATTTATTGCTCCTATCTAATTGTAACTTTGTACCCATTGACAAACTTCTCCCCATCGTCTCATCCTCCTTTTCATTCCCATTCTCTGGTAACCATTGTTCTACTGTATGATTCTATGATACCAATATATATATTTTTAGATTCCAAATATCAGTGCAATCACATGGCATTTATCTTTCTGTGTTTGGCTTATTTTGCTTAACATGATGTTCTCCAGGTTCATCCATGTTGTTGCAAATGATAGCATTTCATTCTTTTTTTATGGCTAAACAGTATTCCATTGTGTTTATATACTACGTATTCTTTAACCATTCATCCACTGCTAGAAACTTAGATAGATTCCATATCTTAGGTATTGTACATAGTGCTGCAGTAAACATGGGAGTGAAGATAAATCTTTGACATAATGATTTTATTTTATTTTTTGATATATACTCGGTAGTGGGATTGCTGGGTTGTATGGTAGTTCTACTTTTAATTTTTGAAGAATCTCCATACTGTTTTCCATAATGGCTGTGCTAGTTTACAATCCCGCTAACAGTGTGTAACTGTTCCCTTTTTTCCACCTTCCTTGCCAACATTTGTTTTCTTCCTTTTCTTTTCTTTTTTTTTTGATAGTAGTAATTGTAACTGGAGTGGAGTTGTATCTCACTGTGATTTTGATTTGCATTTCCCTGATGATTAATGATTTTGAGGATTTTTTCAAAGACTTTTTGGCTTTTTGTATGTATTCTTTTGAGGAATGTCTATTTGGGCCTTTTGCCTATTTTTTAATTGGGTTATTTTATTTTTTTATGTACTGCTGTTGAATTATTTAAGTTCCTTATGTATTCCAAATACTGACCACTTGCCAGATGTATATTTTGCAAATATTTTCTCCTATTCTGTAGGTTGTCTCTTCACTCTGTTAACAGTTTCCTTTGCTGCAAAGAGGCCTTTTAGTTTAATGTAATTCCATTTGTGTATTTTGTTGTTGTTGTTACCTGTGCTTTTGAGGTCTTACATAAAAAAATCCTTGCCCAACCCAATGTCATAAAGTGTTTCCCTCATGTTTTCCTTTAGTAGTTTGGTTTTAGGTTTTCCATTTCAGTTTTTAATCCATTTTGAGTTGATTTCTGTATACGCTGAGAGATAAGGGTCTAGCCTCATTCTTCTGAATGTGCATACCCAATTTTTCCAGCACCATTTACTATTTATTTATTTCTACTTTCAACTTTTATTTTAGATTCAAGGTGTACATGTGCAGGTTTGTTATAAGTTATTGCGTGGTGCTGAAGTTTGGAGTACAATCGAACCCATCACCCGAGTAGTGAGCATAGTACCCAATGGGTAGTTTTGCAGTTCTTGCTCCCCCAACTCACTCTCTGACTTGTAGTCCCCAGTGTCTATTGTTCACTTCCTCATGTTCGTGCCCAGCACCATTTATTGAAGAGATTATTTTTCCCCCAATGTGTGTTCTTGACATCTTTGTCAAATCAGTTGGCTATGAGTGTGTGAATTTATTTCTGGGCTTTTAATTCTGTTTCGTTGGTCTATGTGTCTGTTTTTATGCTAGCATCATGCTGTCTTGGTTACTGTAGCTTTGCAGTGTATTTTAACATCAGGTCATGTGATGCCTCCTGCTTTGTTGTTGTTGTTTGGGATTACTTTAGCTATTTGGGGTCTTTTGTGGTTCCTTATAAATTTTACATATGTTTTTTCTATTTCTGTGAAGAATGCCATTGGCATTTTGATAGGGATAGCATTAATTCTGCAGATCACTTTGGGTATTATGGCCATTTTAACAATATTAATTCTTCCAATTCATAAACATAGGATATATTTCTATTTGTATCCTCTTCAATTTTTTTCAAAGTTTATAGTTGTCAGTGTAGAGATATTTCACCTTCTTAGTTAGGTTATTTCTAGATATTTTATTTTTATTTTTTAAACTATTATACTATGGGACTGATTTGTTGATTTATTTTTCAGACATTTCACTATTAGCATATAGACATGTTATGGATTTTTATATGTTGATTTTGTAGCCTGCAACTTTATTGAATTTTTAAGTTAGTTCTAACAGTTTTTTGGTAGAGCCTTTAGAGTTTTCTATTTATAGGATTATGTCATCTGCAAACAAGGACAATATGACTTTCTCCTTTTCAATTCAGATGCCTTTACGTTCATTCTCTTGCCTAATTTCCCTGGTTAAGACTGCTGATATAAGGTGGAATATAAGTGGTGAAGGTGAACATCCTTGTCTTGTTTCTGATCTCACATAAGAACTTTCGGTTTTTCTTCATTCAGTATATTAGCTGTGGGCTTTTCAAATATGGGCTTTTCAAATATGGGCTTATGGTGTTGAGGTACATATGTTCTGTATCCAATTTGTGGAGAGTTTTTATCATGAAGGGATGTTGAATTTTGTCAAATGCTTTTTATGTGTATACTAAAATGATCATATAATTTTAGTCTTTTTTTCTGTTAATGTGGTGTATCACATTTATTGTTTTGTGTGTGCTAAACTATCTTGCATCCCTGGGATGAATCTCACTTTGCATCCCTGGGATGATTTTTTAACATGTGGTTGGATTCAGTCTGTTAGTATCTTTTTGATAATTTTTGTACCTATGTTCATCAGGAACACTGGCCTGTAGTTTCCTTCATTGGTGGGGCCTTTTCTGGTTTGGGGATTCGAGTAATGTCGCATTAATGAAATGAGTTTGAAAGAATTCCCCCCTTTCCAATTTTCTGGAATAGTTTGCTGAGAATTGGTATCAATTCTTTATGTTTGGTAGAATTCAGCAGTGAAATCATCATGTTCTGAGCTTTTATTTGATGGAAGACTTTTAAATTATTGATTCAATTTTCTCCTTTGCTATCAATCTGCTTAGATTTTCTGTTTCTTCATAAGTTAATGTAGGCCATATGTGTTCAGAAATTTATCCACTTCTTCTATGTTATTAAATTTGTGGGCATATAGTTTTCATAATAGTCTCTTAGGATTCTTTGTATTTCTGTGCTGTTATATCTTTTTCATCTGTGATTTTATTTATTTGAGTCTTCTCTCCTTTTTTCTTAGTCTATCTAAAGGTTTGTTTTGTTTATCTTTTCAAAAAACAACTTTCAATTTATTGATCTTTTGGATTTTTAAAAAATCTCTATTTTGTTTACTTTTGCTCTGAGCTTTATTATTTCCTTCCTCCTGCCAATTTGGGGCTTTGTTTCTTGTTTTTCTAGTTCCTTAAAGTGCATCAAAATAACATAAACTTATAAACAAAAGAAATTCATTTCTCACAGTTCTAGAGGCTGGTAAGTTTGAGATCAAGGTCTAGAAAATTAGATGTTTCATAAGGGGTTACTCTCTGATTCATAGTTGGTGCCTTTGTACTGTGTCTTCACATGGAAAAAGAGAAGTTCTGAAGTCACCCTCTCAAACCCTTTTGTAAGGCACTAATTCCATCAAGAAGAGTGGAGCCCTCAGGGCATAATCACCTTCTAAAGGCCTCACCTCTTAATACAGATACATTGGTGATTCAGTTTCAACCTGAATTTTGGAAGAGACACAAACATTCAAACCATAGCATCAGCTGTTAGCTAAAAAATATTCAGTGACTCTCCACTGTCTAAAAGGAAATACCTCGTCAAGTTCTCCTGTTGTACATTCTTTCTCACCATTTTCTAGAATGAACTTGCTGCTCGGGCCAGGTCAGACTCCTGGAATCCCCTTCAATATTTGGTTCATTCAAGCCTTCGTATTTTTGGTCATGGTGAGAGCTATTTGAAAAGTCAAGAGACTAATAAAGGAACTTAAATTAAACTCAGTTAATAGAGCAAAGAAACTACTCAACTCTTCTTAAATTAAAACAAAAAATGTAAATATAAGGAAAACAACAAATATTTTGAAATGAATTTGTGTTCTATACCATTGGCTTTTGACAACTTGAGATCATTCTGAGTCCTTTGATGTTCATGAACTAATAGAACCTGGTGACTGCAGTGGCTTACAAAGTGTTCCTTGAGTAAATAAATGGATTTCAGGATGGTGAATGAGAAAGCTAAAAGGCAAGACAAGAAGGATGGAGATCTCTATATATGGAGAGAGGAAGTAATGTAAGCAGGCTTCATTTATATTTCGAGAGCCTTACAGTTTATGTAAAAATCAACAAAATAAAATATAGCATTTATATGTATTATTTTAAATGAAAAAACTTAACAATTTAAAACTTTTAACACTAAAAATATATTGCAGTTTATTTATGAGATTCATAGGCTGAAACAGATAATAAAAGGTATTATTCTCCATGTCCAAACATAAGGCAAGTTCTTCACTCAATTCACTTTGCTATTACTTCTAAGAGAAGAGCGAGTTTCTTCATACTCAAATCCTTGTGGAATGTCTCAGATTATGTGCTATCTTAATAACTTTTTTTCATCATCAGTATAATGTTGGAGGAAGACAATTAGCCTGAAATGATCTCAAGCAATACTAGTTTTAGATGCTTACAGAAATAACATGATACAGTCAGAATGCAGCAAAGGTCTCTAACCCAGATTCAATCTTTTTCTTGGGGTAGGCACAGCTTCCCAAATATAAGTGGTAGGTGGGAGTGTAAATAAGCTTTTTAACAGACGGCTTTACAAAATGATAAATTTAAGTGGTTACTCTTTGAAGATCACAAATATACACCAGAAGACAAATGAAAACAAAATCTTTGTGTAAAAATAGGCACCTGTTGCTTGAGATTACATATGCAGTATGAGTACAATTCATGGGTCAACTTACACAGAAGTATAGATGATACACTCTGGAAAATTGATTTAATGATTACAAAGGTGTTGAAGATACACAATAAAGATTTTGAATAAACTTATTGCAATATACATGAGAATGGGAAAAAGCAATATTTCTGCATAATATAGTTTTTATATTAGGTTATTTTAGATGTGTTTGTATAACTTAATGGCCATATTAAATATTATGAATAAAAATATGACTAGTTTGTGTGTACTCCTAAAAGCTTTAATATTTGGCTTGGCCAATAATTTTTCTTAAAATTGATATTCTGATAGGAAAAATGAGACTTCTTCCTACATATAGGGTTGGCTTACATTTGGGCATACGTATCATTCATTGGGCTTTCTAGGAGATGTGATTTGGTTATGGACACAAGCTTAAAGGTGTATGATGAATGCTTCTTTCAGTCCTGACATCACAAGTCTCTGATGTATAACCATAATTAGAATTAAAGTAAAAACGTCTAAATGTTGAGTCTTCCATGGACAAGATGCCCCTCTTGTTGGGACCTTGATGTGGTTTTCTGTGAAAAGAGAAACCATAGGAGAAGGCCAGGTAAGGAGATCAAAAGAGTCTTCTAATATTTAAAGTTCTGGGTCATTCTTTTCCTCCCAGGCCTGAAATAGCCAAGAAACCCTCCTTCTCATATCATATTTCTAAGAACCCAGACTCCATGTCCTTAGACCTGCCTCAATCTATTCCAGTCTTTCTCAGCTTGGAGCCTCATCTGAGCCACAGGACACAGAAAATAATTTGAGTGATTATTTTGTCATTTCCCCCACGGGTGGTACATAACTAGGACCATTGTGGATGCAGAGGAGAGAAGCTAATGAATAATGTTTAATGGATACCTTAGGGCCCCTCTAGTCTATCTCTTGGGCTTTCATTCTTTCCCAGGATTCCTATATATGAAGATCCCATCTTATTAGATGAGAGATACCACTGATGCAGTAGTTAGTATGGGCGAGGACTGTTGAGACATTTTACATACAACTCATATAATCTTTCCAATAAGTTCATGACCTGTGTACTGTTATTTGAATTTTGTGGCAAAGGAGACGGGGGATCAGATAATTTAAATAATTTGGTGATGATGATAGTTGCAGAAAAAGAATTTGATCCCAGGCCATTTAGACTCCAAAGACCTTGCTTTTAACTACTGACTTATGTTGCCTATTGGTTGGTATGAATTCCAGTTCTTCCTTTTTGATGATGACAGGTTTTATAACACTAAGGTTTATAAGAATCACGAGCAAACTCAGTCTTTTGTTTGGCCTTTATTGGTTCTCTCATATCTCTTCTCTGAGTCCTCTCTTACCTGAGTCTGTCTAGATATCTCTTGAAAAATGGACTTAAATCAATTATTGTAAGTACCTATCATGAACTGTGCACTATGCTGGGTGGTGGCATAAAAGAATTAGAAACCATTCCAAGAATTCCTCTTAGGGAAGGTACTCTTGTATCATCGGCATTGTGAGTGAGCCCCCACTTAAGGGGTCTGGTGAGAGATGAGGACAACAAGGTAGCTAGAGGCTTCTGTATAAGAAATCATCAGGAATTTGAGTGTGGAGGGGTAGGAAGACAAGAGAGGGATAAGAACTGCATATCAGTAGCAAAGCAGTAGCTGAGGAATTTTTGAAGACCAGAGTTGTCTACCATAAAATTTCCACTTGCTTGGGCTGTTATAAAGTAATGTCATCTTTATTCCCACCACCTCCTTAAACTTTTTGTAAATTCTGCTGTATGTATCAAGGTCCTATGAGCTCATGTACAGGCATTGAATCAAATTCCAGATCTGCATTAACTTTTAAGAAAAATAAATAGTGTATACTATAAAGAAGGACAAGGTATAAAGTGAACTGATTCACTTGGTAGGAACTCGGAGTCAGAGGGTATCACGACAATGTCAGTTCCCTGGGAGATGTCATCTTCCCAAGATGGGTGATAGAGATTCAAGAGAGTCTCATCTATTCGTATATCTTTTTGTTTTTAGATGCTGAATAAATACTTTTTGAAACGATTTTTTAAAAATTAACAGCTAATATTGTATATTTTTATCAAGTACGTGAAGTTTTATCAAAACGTGATGTTTTGCAGTACATATATATTGTGGAAATGTTAAATTTGGCTAATTAACAAATGCATTACCTCACATAGTTATCATTTTTGTGGAAAGAGCACATAGCATCCACTCTCCATTTCTCAAGATTACAATATAGCAACATTAACTATGGTTACCTTGCTGTATGATAAATCTCTTGAAATTTATTCCTCCTATCTAACTGTAATTATGTGTCATTTGACCAACATCTTCTCAAATTCCTCTCCCCCTCTAGCCACTGCATCCTCTGGTAACCACCATTCTACTCTATTTCTATGTGGCCAACTTTCAAAGATTCTACCTATGAGTGAGATTATGCAGTATTTGTCTCTTTGTGCCTGATTCATTTCACTTATCATAATGCCCTCAAGATTCATGCATGTTGTTGCAAATGGCAGGATTTTTTATGGCTGAAGGGGGATTACATTGTATGTATATATATATATATATTTTTTATTTTTTATATTGATTTTCTTCTTCAATTTTTATTTTAAGCTCAGGGATACATGTGCAGGATGTACAGGTTTGTTACACGGGTAAATGTGTGCCATGGTGGTTAGCTGCACAGATCATCCTATCACCTAGGTATTAAGCCCAGCATCCATTAGCTATTCTTCCTGATACTCTGCCTCCCCACATTCCTCACCTCTGACAGGCCCCAGTGTGTGTTGTTCCCAACAATGTGTACATATGTTCTCATCATTCAGCTCCCACTTATAAGTGAGAACATGCTGAATTTGGTTTTCTGTTCCTGCATTAGTTTGCTGAGAATAATGGCTTCCAGCTCTATCCATGTCTCTGCAAAGGAACATGATCTCTTTTTGTGGCTGCATAGTATTTCATGGTATATATGTATCACATTTCCTTTATCCAGTCTATCATTGATGGGCATTTGGGTTGATTCCATATATTTGCTATTGTGAATAGTGCTGCAGTGAACATACATGTGCATGTATTAAATATCTTTGTAATAGAATGATTTACATTCCTTTAGGTTTATACCAGTAATGGGATTGCTGGGTCAAATGGTATTTCTGCCTCTAGGTCTTTGAGGAATTTCCACACTATCTTCCACAATGGTTGAACTAATTTACACTCCCACCACTACTGTAAAAGTATTCCTTTTTCTCTGCAACCTCACCAGCATCTGTTGTTTTTTGACTTTTTAGTAGTAGCCACTGACTGGCGTGAGAGGGTGTCTCATTGTGGTTTTGATGTGCATTTCTCTAATGATCAGTGATGTTCAGCTTTTTTTCATATGCTTGTTGGCCACATTTATGTCTTCTTTTGAGGGGCGTCTGTTCATGTCTTCTGCCCATTTTTTTAATGGGGTTGTTTGTTTTTTCCTTGTAAACTTGTTGAAGTTCCTGGTAGATTCTGGATATTAGACCTTTGTCAGATGGATGGATTGCAACATTTTTCTCCCATTCTGTAGGTTGTCTGATGATAGTGTCTTTTGCTGTACAGAAGCTCTTTAGTTTAATTAGATCCCATTTGTCAATTTTTGCTTTTGTTGCAATTGCTTTATGCATTTTTGTCATGAAATCTCTACCTGTGCCTATGTCCTGAATGGTATTGCCTAGATTTTCTTGTAGGGTTTTTATAGTTTGGGGTTTTACATTTAAGTCTCTAAGCCATCTTGAGTTAATTTTTGTATATGATGAAAGGAAGGGGTCAAGTTTCAATTTTCTGCATATGGTTAGGCAGTTCTCCCAGCACTATTAATTAAATAGGGAATCCTTTTCCCATTGCTTATCTTGTCAGATTTGTCAAAGATCAGATGGTTGTAAGTGTGCAGCCTTATTTCTGAGTTCTCTATTTTGTTCCATTTGTCTATATGTCTGTTTGTATACCAGTACCATGCTGTTTTGGTTACTGTAGCCTTGCAGTATAGTTTGAAGTCAGGTAGCATGATGCCTCCAGCTGTGTTCTTTTTGCTTGGGATTGTCTTGGTTATTTGGGCTGTTTTTTGGTTCCACATGAATTTTAAAACACTTTCTTCTAATTCAGTGAAGAATAGCAATGGTAGTTTAATGGGAATAGCATTGAATCTATAAATTACTTTGGGGAGTATGGCCATTGTCACAATATTGATTCTTCCTATCCATGAGCATGAATTTTTTTTTCCATTTGTTTGTGTCCTCTCTAATTTCTTTGAGCAGTGGTTTGTAGTTCTCCTTGAGGATGTCCTTTACTTCCCATGTTAGCTGTATTCCTAGGTATTTTATTCTCTTTGTAGCAATTGTGAATGGGAGTTCATTCATTATTTGGCTCTCTGCTTGCCTGTTGCTTGGTGTATAGGAATGTTAGCAATTTTTGCACATTGATTTTGTGTCCTGAGACTTTGCTGAAGTTGCATATCAGCTTAAGAAACTTTTGGGCTGAGATGATGGGGTTTTCTAGATGTAAGATTATATCATTTGCAAGCAAAGATAATTTGACTTGCTCTATTCCTATTTGAATACGCTTTATTTCTTTCTCTTGCCTGATTGATCTGGCCAGAACTTCCAATACTATGTTGAAAAGGAGTGAGGAGAGACGGCATCCTTGTCTTGTGCCGGCTTTCAAGGGGAATGCTTCAAGCTTTTGCCCATTCAGTACGATATTGGCTGTGGGTTTGTCATATATGACCCTTATTATTTTGAGGTATGTTCCTTAAATAGCTATTGGGAGTTTTTAACATGAAAGGATGTTGAATTTTACTGAAGGCCTTTTCTGCATCTATTGAGATAATCATGTGGTTTTTGTCTTTAGTTCTGTTTATGTGATGAATCACATTTATTGATTGGCATATGTTGAACTAACCTTGCATCCTGGGGATGAAGCCAACTTGATTGTGGTGAATAAGCTTTTTGAGGTGCTGCTGGATTTGGTTTGCCAGTATTTTACTGAGGACTTTTGCATCGATGTTCATCAGGGATATTGGCCTGAAGTTTTCTTTTTTGTTGTATCTCTATCAGGGTTGGGTATTGGGATGATGTTGGTCTTGTAGACTGAGTTAGAGAGGAGTCCCTTCTCTTTAATTTTTTAGAATAGTTTCAGTAGAAATGGTACCAGTTCTTCTTTGTATCTCTGGTAGAGTTCAGCTGTGAATCTACCTGATCCTGGGTTTTTTTTTTGGGGGGGGGGGTTGGTATGTTATTTATCACTGCCTCAATTTCAGAACTTGTTATTGGTCTATTCAAGGATTCAATTTTCTTCCTGGTTCAGTCTTGGGGAGGTAAAGGTGTCAAGGGGTTTATTCAGTTCTTCTAGATTTTCTAGTTTATGTGCATAGAGGTATTTATACAATTTGCCAACAGTTGTTTGTATTTCTATGGGGTCAATGGTAATATTCCCTTTATCATTTTTTATTGTGTTTATTTGATTCTTCTCTGTTTTCACCTTTATTAGTCTAGCTAGCAGTCCATCTATTTTATTAATTAAAAAAACCCTAGGTCCTGTGTTCATTAATTTTTTTAAGGGTTTTTCGTGTCGCTATCTCCTTTAGTTCCCCTCTGCACTTGGTTATTTCTTGTCTTCTGCTAGCTTTGGGATTTATTTGCTCTTGGTTCTCTTGTTCTTTTAGTTGCTCTTAGTTCTCTTGTTCTTTTAGTTGTGATGTTAGGTTGTTAACCTGAGATCTTTCTAGCTTGTTGATGTGGGCATTCAGTGCTATAAATTTCTCTCTTAACACTGCTTTAGCTGCATCCCAGAGATTCTGATACATTACCTTTTTGTTCTCATTAGTTTCAAATAACTTCTTGATTTCTGTCTTAATTTCGTTATTTACTCAAGAGTCATTCAGAAGCAGGTTGTTCAATTTCCCTGTAATTGTGTGGTTTTGAGTGAATTTCTTGAGATCTAATTTGATTGCACTGTGGTCTGAGAGACTGTTATGATTTCAGTTCCTTTGTATTTGCTGAGGAGTGTTTTACCTCCAATTATGTGATCAATTTTAGAGTCACTGCCATGTGGCAATGAGAAGAATGTATATTCTGTTGTTTTGGGTTGGGGAGTGCTATAGATATCTATCAGGCCCACTTGATCCAGAGCTGAGTTCAGGTCCTGAGTATCTTTGTTAATTTTCTGTCCTTGATGATCTGTCTAATATTGTCAGTGGGATGTTAAAGTCTCCCACTGTTATTCTGTGGGAATCTAAGTCTCTTTGTAGATCTCTAAGAACTTGCTTTATAAATCTGAGTGCTCCTGTATTGAGTGCATATATATTTAGGATAGTTAGCTCTTCTTGTTGAATCGAACCCTTTACAATTATGTAATGCCCTACTTTGTCTTTTTTTTTTCTTTGTTGGTTTACAGTCTGTTTTGTCAGAAACTAGGATTGCTACCCTTGATTTTTTCTGTCTTCCATTTCATTGGTAAATTTTCCTCCATCCTTTTATTTTGAGCCTATATGTGTCTTTGCATGTGAGTTGGGTCTCTTGAAGATAACATATCAATGGGTCTTGGCTCTTTATCCAGCTTGCCATTCTGTGTCTTTTAATTGGGACATCTATCCCATTTACATTTAGGGTTAGTATTGTTATGTGTGAATGTCATCATGATGCCAGCTGCTTCTTTTGCAGACTTGTTTATGTGGTTGCTTTATAGTGTCACTTGTCTCTGTACTTCAGTGTGTTTTTGTCATGGCTGGTAATAGTTTTTCTTTTCCATATTTAGTGTTTCCTTCAAAAGCTCTTGCAAAACAGGCTGAGTAGTTACAAATTCCTTCAGCATTTGCTTGTCTGAAAAGGACCTTATTTCTCCTTCATTTATTAAGCTTAGTTTGGCCAGATATAAAATTCTAGGTTGAAAATTCCTTTCTTCAATAATGTTGAATATTGGCCCCCAGTCTCTTCTGGATTATAGGCGTTCTGCTGAGAGGTCTGCTATTAATCTGATGGGCTTCCCTTTGTGGGTGACCTGGCCTTTCTCTCTGGCTACCCTTAACATTTTTTCTTTCATTTCAACCTTGGAGAATCTGACGATTATGTGTCTTGAGGTTGAGCTTCTTGTGCGGTATCTTACTGGGGTTCTCTGCATTTCCTGAATTTGAACGTTGGCCTGTCTTGCTAGGTTGGGGAAGTTCTCCAGAATGATATTCTGAAGTATGTTTTCCAATTTGTTTCCATTCTCTCCATCTCTTTCAGGTATGCCAATTGGTTGTAGGTTTAGTCACTTTACATAATCCTACGTTTCTCAGAGTGTTTGTTCATCCCTTTTCATTTTTTTTTTCTCTATTGTCTGCTTGTCTCATTTCAGAAAGATAATCTCAAGCTCTGAGATTCTTTCCTCTGCTTGGTCTATTCTGCTATTGATACTGGTGATTACCTTGTGAAATTCTCTTGTTATGTTTTTCAGCTCCATCAGGTCAGTTATGTTCCTCTCTAAACTGGCTATTCTGGCTACCAACTCCTGTATTGTTTTATCGTGATTCTTAGCTTCTTTGCACAGGGTTACAACATGTTTCTTTAGCTAATTGAGGTTCATTATTACCCACCTTTTGAAGCCTACTTCTGTCAATTCAGCCATCTCAGCCTCAGCCCGGTTCTGTGCTCTTGCTGGAGAGGTGTTGTGGTCATGTGGTGGAGAAGAGGTACTCTGGCTTTTTGAGTTTTCAGCATTTTTGTGTTGAATCTTCCACATATTTGTGGGCTTATCTACCTTAGATTTTTGAGGTTGTTGACCTTTGAATGGGGTTCTTGTGAGGTCATTTTTGTTGATGTTGTTGTTTTCTGTTTGTTTTTTCTTTTTACAGTCAGGCCACTCTTCTGTAGGGTGGCTGTGGATTGCTGGGGATCCGCTCCAGACTCTAGTTGCCTCAATGTTTTTTGTACCTGGAGGTATCATCAGTGAAGGCTGTGAAACATCAACAATGGCAGCCTGCTCCTTCCTCTGGAAGCTCTGTCCCAGGGTAGCATTGACCTGTTGCCAGCCTGAATGTACCTGTAGGAGGTGGCTGGAGAACCCTGTTGGAAGGTCTCATCCAGTCAGGAGGAACTGGATCAGGGATCCACTTAAAGAAGCAGTCTGGCTGCTTTTTGATAGAGCAGGTGTGCTGCAATGGGGGTGGGGGGCCTTCCTCGTCTGGACCATTTGGACTCTCCAAAGCTGGCAGGCTGTGTCTGCATAACCCTGGCTGGAGTGCCTGAAACCCCCACAGAGAGGTCCCACCCAGTGAGGAGGAATGGATCGGGGTCTTGTTTAAAGAAGTAGTCTAGCCATGATCTGGTGAAACAGTTGTGCTCTGTCATGGGGGGACCCTTCCTCATCTAGACCATTTGGATTCTCCAAAGCCAGGAGGCTGGAATGGCTGAGTTGACTAAACCACAGAGATGGGCTGCCCCTCTCCCAGGAACTTGGTCCTGTCTCAGGCAGACTCCAGCCTGTTGCTGTTGGCTGGCTGGAATTCCAAGCCAGTATGAGGTGCCGTGGAAGTGGGACCTGCAGAATGATGCTGCTTGGCTCCCTGGATTCAGCCCCCTTCCTAGGGGTATGAACAGGTATCCTGCCTTGCTGGGGATCCCAGGGCTGGAGTACATAAAACTCCTAGGTCTCTGTGCATGCCTGAGCAGCGGCTTTGCCGAGACTCCCCACAACTCTGTGTATCAGACCTAAGGCACTGGCGGCATGGGCTCATGAGGGGATCTCCTGATTCACGGGTTGCAAAGTTCTGTGTGAGAATCGTGGTTTACCAGGCAGGGTTACACAATTACTCACTGCTTCTCTTGGTTGGGGGTGGGGTTTCCTTTGGCTCCATGCAGCTCCTGGGTGGGCCATTGCCCTACCCTGGTTTTCTTCGTTCTCTGTGGGTTGAGTTGTTTGCTTAGTCAGTCCCAGTACAAGAACTTGGATATCTCAGTTGGCGGTGCTGAATTCACTTGCTGCTTTTATTCCTCTCCGTTAGTGCCATGTACTGCAGCTGCTTCTAATTGGCCATCTTGGTCCCTTGATCACATTTTATTTAGCTGTTCATTTTTTATCTTGTCTCGATCTTAAGGGGCATATGCTTGTAGCATGAAGCTTATATTTGGGTTACAAAGAGAACAACAAGGTATAGAATGTACCCTCAAGGAACTTAAAGTCTAGAGGAAAAGGCAACTACACAGAAAGAAAATTTCAAAATTATGTCCCAAGCTACAGGGAAAGGGAAAAGTACTGGATTCTATGCAAATCCAAAGGAAATATATAAAGGAAAGTCTCCTTGGGGGAGATAACAAGAGTCTTAAATGAGTATTAGAAATTATTCAGGTAAAGAAGTGTGGGAAGGACATTCTGGGTAGACAGATTCACTTGAGAATACCACTACTACTTTATTGCTACTACTAGTATCACTACTGCTAGATAACATTAATGAGTATGTACTATATGTACCAGATGCTGTTGTAATAAATTTATACTTACAACTCTTTTGAACTTTACAATTCTGTGCATAGGAGACATGTACTGTTGTTATCATAATTTTACATATAAAGGAGTTGTTCAGGTCACTTTCTCAAGGTCAAAGAACCAAGTAGTTGATAGTGAGTTGAACCCAAGTAGTCTTATGCCAGAGCTCAACATGCTTAATCACTATACTAGAGTTTAGTGAGTATACTAGATGTTTGGAGTACATAAACCTCCATATCTCCTGGAATTTTTCCCCTCATCTTTCTTCTTCACCAAAATATCTTTTTCCTGTTAGGATGTACCAATAATTATGTTCTAGTTGGGCATTGTATACACTGTAGATTGCCACAAAAATACTGTGTAACAAATACTGTGTAAAAATATTTATTTAACTTAGGATTCAGTGGGATTCAGATGATCTGGACTGGACTTAGTCTTGGCTGGGTTCGCTCATGTGTTTGTGGACAGCTATGAGTCAGTTAGGTAGCTATGTTTATCTTGGATAAACTTTGTCACATGTCTAGGAGTAGGCTGACTATTGGTTGAACTAGGCTGGTTCAACTAGGATGGTGGAGAAGACCTAAATTGAGATTTCCATAGTTTTAACCTAATATCCTTTTTCTGTTCCAAGATCTCATCCAGGATATCACATTATACTTAGTTGTCATGTCCTGTAGGCTCCTCTTGGTTGTGACTGTTTCTCAGACTTTTTTTTTTTTTTCTGATGACTTTGACAATTTTGAGGCACACTCTTCAAGTAATTTGTAAAATTCCATAAATTGGAATTTGATGTTTTTCTCATTATTAGACTGGAGTTATTAGATTTGGGGGTGAAGACCGCGGAGGTTCCTTTTTAGTATATCATATCAAGGGTACATGCTATTAACATGACTTATCATTTCTGATTTTCACTTGCATTGGATTTTTAAATGAATCTTATATAAAACTCTATTTTTAATTGTATAAACTATGTAATGGAGGATAAACTTACAAATATATTCTCCTAATCCCAAGGGACCCTGTGCCATTTTAGCTGTTACTTGGATTAAATGCACGAAGATGTATGAGATTTTAAGTCAATGGGTTAACTATTAAAAGCATGATAAATAAGTTTAATTTCTCATAACAAATACAAGATGAGTTCTTAGTCTGTTTCGTTTTGCTATTCTGTGTAGAATACTCATAACTGAGTAGTTTTTCAAGGAAGGAAATTTATTTCCTCACATTTCTTGAGGCTGGAAGGTCTAAGATCAAAGAGCTGGCATCTGGTAAGGGCCTTCTTGCAGCATCATGTGATGGAAGACGAGAGAGAGAGGGAAGGTGGCTGAACACATCTTTTTATAAGGAATCACTCCCATGATAACAGCCCTAATCCATTAATGAGGCAGAGCTTTCATGACCCAATCACCTCTTAAATGTCCCACCTCTTAGTACCGTTGATTTAGGAACAAAGTTTCCCACACATGAACTTTGGAGAGCCCATTCAAACCACAGCAGGCAGTAAATGCAATTTCCAAATGCAAACACAACATCTTCGTTTCAAGGTAAAGATTATATCAAATATGAACCATTGGTGTTGAAAGAGTATTTCAGGGAGAAGAGCCAAGATGGCCAACTAGTCACAGCCAGGAAGAGCTTCTCCCACCAAGAGCAACCAGACCATCAAGCAGACTGGAATACTCCAAACAGATCTTTGAAAAGAAGGAATTGAGAGTGAATACAAGGAAGATGCAAGCTCTGGGGCTGAAAGGAGAGGAAGCTGGGAAACCTGCACAGGGTTGCTGAGCACTAGAACTTGTTCTTGGCCCTGAGGGGCTCCTAGGGAAAGGGTAAATGAAATAGGCATGAAGAGGCCCACTCTTGCCACAGACCTCGGGATCTTAGCTACAAGAGACCCCACAACCCTTATAGACATTTGAGTTGGCAGGGAGAGCTGTCCAGAGAGTTAGCAGAGACAGAACTCCTGTCTGTGTGGAGGCCAGAGGGTTTGGCATGGGAATGGCTGCAGTGGAGCATATAGCCATGAGCACCCATCCCAAGCCATGGGCACCTATCCCATGGGCACCGATACTTCTCTCGGTGGCTTTAGCCTTTGTTAGCTGCTGGATCTGGAGAGAGCAGGGTTATCTTTCCTGTGGGATGGGGGCAGTTTCAAATGAATGTCCCATCTGCCAGCCTCTCCCAGGGTCCCTGCCTGGCCACACCCACTTGGAGCACAGCTTTAGCTGCCCCACTGAAATGCTTGCCAGCAGCCACCACCATAGCTCTTTCACTGGCAGCCCCCACCTTCCCGCTGGAGTACTTTTGCAGAGAATCCCACTAGTACACACCTGCCTGTAGACTCTTCCCAGCCATGTTGCCACAGCCCCACTGCTGCCCAGCCAGCATGCACAGATATGTAGTCCCCCTGCTGCACTGTTGGTGTGCACTCAACGGCAGCTCCCTGCTGCCCTGCTGCTCATGGCTCCCATGTCACCCATGGCTCCCCTGCCACAGTGTACTCTCTTGTGTACCCACCACCACCCTGTCACAGCACTTTTGTTGGCAGCCCCCATCTGAATGTTGTTGCTAGCACACTGGGAAAACCTCAGTTTCTCCAGTGCAATAGGTGCTTGACCTAGAGGGGCCAGAGGGCAAAGCTGTAGGCTTGATGCCAGCTCCTCAGGATTAGAGCATGAAGCTCAGGAGTGTTGAGCAGAGCCTTGGCCTCCTGAAAGGATCCAGAAATGAAGTAAGTTGATTAGACCCAACTTATGCCACAATGAAACCCTTAAGGACATCAAAGAATATATAAGCAAAAAGACCCATTCAAAGGACAACAACTTCAAAGATTAAAGGAACATCAGCCCATACAGATGAGAAAGAACTAGTGCAAGAATTATGGCAATTCTAAAAGCCAGTATCTTCTTACCTCCAGATGACTGCACTGGCTCCCCAGCAATGGTTCTTAACCAAAGTTGGAATGGCTAAGTGACAGACATATAATTCAGAATCTGGATAACAAGGAAGCTCAATGAAATAGAGGAGAAGGTTGAAACCGAATCCAAGTAAAACAATCCAACCGTTGAAACATGACATAACCACTTGAAGAAAGAACCAAACTGAATTTCTGAAAATTAAAAATTCATTACAGGAATTTCATAATGCAATTGGAAGCATTAATAACAGAATACAGCAAGCTGAGGAAATAATCTCAGAGCTCAAGGACTGTTCCTTTGAATCAATGCAGCAGAAAAAAATAAAGAAAAAAGATTAAAAAAAGATCAAAACCTCTGAGAAATATGGTATTATGGAAAGAGCAAATCTACAACTCATTGGCATTCCTGAAAGAGATGGAGAGAGAACAAGCAACTTAGAAAGTATATTTGAGAATATTGTCGATGAAAATGTCCCCAAAGTTGCTAGAGAGGTCAACACACCTCAGGAAATTCACAGAACGCCTGCAAGATACTATGCAAGACAATCATCCCCAAGACACATAGTCATCATATTCTCTAAGGTCAATGTGAAAGAAAAAACCTTAAAGGCAGCTGGAGAGAGGGGCAGATCACGCACAAAGGGAACCGCATCAGGCCAACAGTAGACCTTTCAGCAGAAACCTCACAAGTCAGAATAGATTGGGAGACTATTCAGCATCCTTAAGGAAAAGACATTCCAACCAAAGATTTCATACCTAGCCAAACTAAGCTTCATAAGTGAAGGAGAAATAAAATCCTTTCAGACAAGCAAATGCTAAAGGAATTTATTACCATCGGGCCTGCCTTATAAGAGGTCCTTAAGAGAGTGCTAAACATGAACAAAAGAACATTATCTGCCACTACAATAACATACTTAAGTACATAGCCCACTGACACTACGACTTAATTACACAATCAAGTCTACACAACAAGCAGCTAACAATATGATGACAAGATCAAATTATCACATATCAATATTAACCTTGAAAGTAAATGGGCTAAATGCCCCACAGAGTAGCAAGTTGGGTAAAGAACCAACACCCAACTGAATGCTGTCTTCAAGAGACCCATCTCACATGCAATGATACCCATAGGCTCAAAGTAAAGGGATGGAGAAAGATCTATCAAGCAAAAGGAAAACAGAAAGGAGCAGGGGGTACTATTCTTATTTCAGATAAAACAGATTTTAAACCAACAAGGATCCAAAAGGACAAAAAAGGGCATTATGTAATGACAAAGGGTTCAATTTAACAAGAAGACCTAACTATCCTAAATATATATGTGCCCAAAAATGGAGCACCCAGTTCTTCATTAAACCAGTTCTTAGAGGCCTACGAAGAGACTTAAGCATACAATGAAAGAGGAAGACTTCAATATCCCACTGACAGTGTTAGGCAGATCATTGAGACAGAAAATTAACAAACAGATTTGGGACCTAAATTTGACAATTGACCAAATGGACCTAACAGACATCTACAGAATACTCCATCTAACAACAACAGAGTATGAACTCTTCTCTTCTGCTCATGGCACCTACTCTACAAGTGACCATATACTTGGCCATAAAGCAATTCTCAACAAATTCAAAACAACCAAAATTATACCAACCATACTCTTGGACCACAATGCAATAAAAATAGAAATCAATACCAAGAAGATCTCTCAAAACCACATAATTACGTGGAAATTAAATAATCTGCTCCTGAATGACTTTTGGGCAAAGAATGAAATTAAGGCAAAAATTAAAAAGTTATTTGAAACTAATGAAAACAAAGACACAACATACCAGAATTTCTGGGACGTAGCTAAAGCAGTGTTAAGTGGAAAGTTTATAGCACTAAATGCCTACATCAATTAGTTAGAAAGATGTCAAATTAACAACCTAACATTACAACTAGAGGAACTAGAAAAACAAAAACAAACCAACCCCAAAGCTAGCAGAAGAAATGAAATAAACAAAATCAGAAATAAACTGAATGAAATTGAGATGTGAAATCTATACAAAAGATCAATGAAACCAAAAGTTCATTCTTCAAAAGAATAAATAAGATTGATATATAGCTAATTAGATTAATAAAGAATGAGAGAAAATTCAAATAAACACAATCAGAAATGACAAATGTGATATTACCATTGACCCCACAGGAAAAAAAAAAAAAAACCTTCAGAGACTAGGAACATTACTATGTACACAAACCAGAAAATCTAGAAGAAATGGGTGAATTCCTGGAAACACACAACCTCCCAAGGTAGAACCAGGAGGAAATTGAAATCCTGAACAGACCAATAATGAGTTCTGAAATGGAATTAGTAATTAAAAAAAAAATCCTATCAGCCAGAAAAAGCCTTGGACTAGATGGATTCACAGCCAAATACTACTAGATGTACAAAGAACTGGTGTAAACCCTACTGAAATTATTCCAAAAAAGTTGAAGTGGAGGGACTCCTCCATAACTCATTCTCTGAGGCCAGCATCATTCTGATACCAAAACCTGGCAGAGACAAGACAAAAAAAGAAAACTTCAGGCCAGTATTCCTGATGATCATAGATGCAGCAATCCTCAACAAAATACTAGCAAACCAAATCTAGAAGCACACCAAAAAGTGAATCCACCACAAACAAGTAGGCTTTATTCCTGGGATGCAAGTTTGGTTTAACATACGCAAATCACTAAATGTGATTCATTATATAAACAAGGCTAAAAATAAAAAGGCTTTTGATAAAATTCAACATCTCTTCATACTAAAATTCCTCAACAAACTAAAAATGGAAGAAACGTACCTCAAAAGAATAAAGGCCATCTATGACAAACCCACAGCCAACATCCTACTGAATGGGCGGCAAAAACTGGAAGCATTCTCCTTGAGAACTAGAACAAGACAAGGATGCCCACTTTCACCATTCCTATTTACATAGTACTAGAAGTCCCAGCCAGAGAAATCAGGCAAGAGAAAGAAATAAAAGTCATCCAAATAGGAAGAGAGGAAGTCAAACTATTTCTCTTCACAGATGCTATTATACCTATAAAACCTTATAGCCTCTGCCCAAAGGCTCCTGGAACGGATAAACAACTTCACTGAAGTTTCAGGAAACAAAATCAATGCAAAAAAATCAGTAGCATTTCTATACACAAATAATGTCCAACCTGAGAGTCAAATAAAAAATGCAATCTCATTCACAATAGCCACAAAAGAATAAAATAGCTAGGAATACAGCTAAAAGAAGGAGGTGAAATATCCTACAACAAGAATTACATAACACCACTGAAAGAAATCAGAGATGACACAAACAAATGAAGAAATGGTTTGTGCTCATATATAGGAAGAATCAATATTGTTAAAATAGCCGGCTGGGCAGGGTGGCACAGGCCTGTAATCCCAGCGCTTTGGGAGGTGGAGGCGGGCGGATCATGAGGTCAGGAGATCGAGACCATCCTGCTAACATGGTGAAACCCCCTCGCTACTAAAAATACAAAAAATTAGCTGGGGGTGGTAGCACACGCCTGTAATCCCAGCTACTTGAGAGGCTGAGGCAGGAGAATCTCTTGAACTCAGGAGGCAGAGGTTGCAGTGAGCCGAGGTTGTGCCTCTGCACTCCAGCCTGGATGATAGAGCGAGACTCTGTCTCAAAAAAAAAAAAAAAAAAAAGCCATACATCCTAAAGCAATGTACAAAATAATAACAAGCAATGGGGAAAGAACTCTCTACTGATTAAATGGTGCTGCGATAACTGGCTAGCCGTATGCAGAAGATTGAAACTAAGCCCCTTCCTTTTGCCATATATATATATGATATATATATATATATATATCAACTCAAAGTAGAGACTTAAATGTAAGATCCAAAATTATAAAGATCATAAAAGGAAACCCAAAAATTACCATTCTGGACATAGACCTTGACAAAGATTTCATGATGAAGTCTCCAAAGGCAATTGCAACAAATAAAATACAGACAAGTGAGATCAAATTAAACTAAAGAGCTTCTGCACAGCAGAAGAAACTATCAACAGAATAAACAGTCAACCTACAGAATGGGAGAAAACATTCACAAAGTATGCATCTGACAAAGGTCTAATATCCAGAGTCTATAAGGAACTTAAATCAACAAGTGAAGAACAAACAACCTCTTTAAAAAAAATGGGCAAAGGACATGAACATACACTTTTCAAAAGAAGACGTACATGTGGCAACAAGTATATGAAAAAATGCTCAACAACATTGATCATTAGAGAAATGCAAATCAAAACCACAATGAGATACCATCTCACACCAGTCAGAATGACGAGTATTAAAAAGTCAAGAAACAACAGATGTTAGCAAGGTTGCAGAGAAAAGGGAACAATTATACACTGCTGGTGGGAATGTAAATTAATTTAGCCACTGTGGAAAGTAGTTTGGAGATGTCTCAAAGAACTAAGAACTACCATTTGACCTGGCAGTCCTATTATTGGGTATATAGCCAAAGGAAAATAATTCATTCTACCAAAAAGACACATGCACCCATATATTTATTGCAATACTATTTACAAAAGCAAAGACATGGATTCAACCTAGATTGGATAAAGAAAATGTAGCACATATACAACATGGAACACTATGAAGCAATAAAAAAGAAAATCATGGTCTTTGCAGCAACATGGATGCAGCTGGAAGCAATGATCCTAAGTGAACTAATGCACAACAGAAAACCAAATACTGCTTGTTCTCATTCATAAGTGGGAGCTAAACATTGAGCACACATGAACACAAAGAAGGGAACAATAGGCACATGTGTGGCAGCTCTTTTCCTTCTTCTTCCACTTCCACTGCCTTTCACGGTCCGGGGAGCCACCACCACAGCCATCGGCGGAGTCAGGAAGTTCAAGATGGCCGCCATGGAGACCCACTGGCTGCAGGAACAGCCAGAGATGAAAGATGCTGATAATTCTGAAAAGAGAATACATGAAGAAAATGGAGAAGTATCAGAAGACCAATTTCAAAATAAGAACAAAATAAATTTTAAAAAGTATAAACACAGAAGTAAACATAAGAAACATAAACATTCCTCAGAAGATAAGGATAAAAAACATAAACATAAACATAAGAAACACAAAAGAAGAGGTTACGGATGCTTCTGATAAAGAGGGAATGTCTCCCGCAAAAAGAACTAAACTTGATGATTTAGCTTTGCTAGAAGATTTGGAAAAACAGAGAGCCTTGATTAAGGCTGAACTTGATAATGAGTTAATGGAAGGAAAGGTCCAATCTGGTATGGGGTTCATTTTACAAGATTATGAGTCTGATCTGAAGAAGAGGGGGAGATTAATGAAAGACAAGAAATGGAAATAGATCTAGTACTAGATCTTCAATTACAAAGGGGAAACTTGAACTTGTGGACAATAAAAATACTACAAAAAACGATATAAAAGCAGATCCAAAGAATGGAGTAGACATAGGTCTGATAAGAAAAGTAAGGGAGGTATTGAAATCGTTAAAGAGAAAACAACTAGGAGCAAGTCAAAGGAGAGGAAAAAGTCTAAAAGCCCATCAAAAGAAGTAAGTCTCAAGATTAAGCAAGAGAATTAAAATCCCCTACCCTTAGAAGGTGATCTTAAGAGAAAATTAGTAAGGCCAGATCTCCTACTGATGATAAGGTTAAAACTGAAGATAAAAGTAAATCAAAAAACAAGACAAGTCCCCAATTATAAATGAAAGTAGAAGTCACGATCAAGGTAAAAAAATCCAGATCCCCAGCTGTTTTAAGAGGTAAATCCAAAGACAGAAGGTCACAGTCCAAAAAGAGAAAATCAACACAGTCTGAAGCTGATAAAGAAAAGGACCCAATTAGATCTCCCTCTAAAGATACTTCATCTGGGAAAGAAAATAGATCACCCAGTGGAAGACGTGGTTGTAGTCCTAAAAGAAGTTTGTCTTCAAACACTCCAGGGACTGTTGTGGGGTGGGGGGAGTGGGGACGGACAGCATTAGGAGATATACCTAATGCTAAATGATGAGTTAATGGGTGCAGCAAAACAACATGGCACATGGATACATATGTAACAAACCTGCACATTGTGCACATGTACCCTAAAACCTAAAGTATAATAAATAAATAAATAAATAAATAAATAAATAAATAAAGTAAAAGGGCAATATCATATAATTTTTTTGGTTTTTTTTTGTTTTTTTATTTTTTTATTTTTTTTTTAAAGTTTAAACTCAAAAAAAAAAAATGTTTAATGCTCCAAAAAGGACATTCTTAAATGCAATTAGTTTTTTTTCCTTTTCTTCTTTTTTTATTTTTTATTATTTTTTTAATTTTATTATTAATATACTTTAAGTTTTAGGGTACTGTTTAAGAGCACGTGATCTGGAGTTATACAGTCCCGAGTTTTAATCCATAATCTTCCACTTACCTTTGGCAAATCACTTAACTATCCCAGTGCTCAGTGCCCTCATCCATAAAATGGGGATAATGATGGTATCTACCTTGTAACATGGCTGTGTATATTAAATAAGACAATGTAAGTATGTCAGATTTCTAAGTGTCTGTAATTCATTAAGTACTAACTTAAATTTTATCAATTGTTCAAAATGTTAGTTTTTAATGGGTAATGGGATCCAAAATAGTTATATAAATGTGCAAATGGATTTTTTTCAAGTATGTACAATTAAATATTATCTGAGTAAAAAAATAAAAACAAACAAACAAAAAAAAACCACGTGGTAAATCAAGAAGAAGTAGGTCTCCACTTTTAAATGATAGAAGATCTAAGCAGAGCAAATCTCCCTCTCAAACACTGTTTCCTGGTAGAAGAGCTGAGCCGATCCTTACAAGGAAAATGAAGAGAACCAGAGAGAAGATGACTTTTTTCTTCAAGAACACAACCTCAAGATGATATCCTCAATAGAGGTGAAAGATCAAAAGATGCCAGCCCCATTAATAGGTAGTCTCCTACCTGAAGAAGTAGATCTCCCATTAAAAAGAGGTCTCGTTCCCCACTCAGGCGTAACACAAAAATCAGGTCTCCTAGAAGAAGAAGCAGGTCTCCTCGGAAAAGGGACAGAGGTTGGAGGAGCAGATCACGCTTGAGAAGGTGTTCTCGATCATGGGGCGGTCGTAGATGAAGGAGCAGAAGCAAAGTAAAGGAAGATAAATTTAAAGGAAGTGTTTCTGAAGGCATGAAAGTTGAGCAGGAACTTTCAAGTGTTTCTGAAGGCATGAAAGTTGAGCAGGAACTTCAAGGTTATCTGATGATAACCTTGAAGATTTTGATGTGGGGGAAGAAGATGAAGAAGCCCTAATAGAACAGAGAAGAATCCAAAGGCAGGCAATTGTTCAGAAATATAAATATCTTGCTGAAGATAGCAATATGTCTGTGTCATCTGAACCAAGCATCCCCCAGAGCAGTATGAAAACATGATCACCTTCTCCAGATGACATTCTGGAGTGAGTAGCTGCTGATGTTAAAGAGTATGAACGGGAAAATGTTGATACATTTCAGGCCTCAGTGAAAGCCAAGCACAATCTAATGACAGTTGAAGAGAATAATAGTTCATCTCAGAAGAAGTTGTTGGCACTTGATATGTTTTACAGAATCTGATGATGTTTGCTGACTATTTTGATTGTGCTTGTCTTTGGGTTGCTGGCAATGGATAAGATTCAAAGAGAATCCCAACCTCAGAGATAACTGGACTGATGCAGAAGGCTATTATCATGTGCACATAAGTGAAGTCCTGGATAAATGTTACAATGTGTATGGCTACACTAGGCAAGGTGTGTTCAGTAATGTTTTATGAGCCAGAGATAATGCAAGAGCCAACCAAGAAGTGGCTGTAAAGGTCATCAGAAACAATGAGCTCATGCAAAAGACTTGTTTAAAAGAACTAGAGTTCTTGAAAGAATTTGATGCTGATCCTGATGACAAACTTCATTGTCTTGACTCTTCAGGTGCTTCTATCACAAACAGCATCTCTGTCTCATATTCGAGCCTCTCAGTATGAACTTATGAGAGATGTTAAAAAAATATGATAAAGATACTGGTTTTCATATTAAAGCTGTAAGATCCCATAGTCAGCAGTTTTTCCTGGCATTGAAACTCCTTAAAAGATGTGATATCCTACATGCAGACAACAAGCCAGATAGTATCCTGGTTAATCATCAAAAACTATTTTACAGCTTTGCAATTTGGGGTTGGCTTCACATGTTGCGGATAATGACAGTACACCTTATCTTGTCAGTAGATTTTATCGTGCTCTTGAAATCATTATAGGTAAATGCTGTGACTATGGTATAGATATGTGGTCAGTAGGTTGCACCTTATACAAACTCTATACTGGAAAAATTTTATTTCCTGGCAAAACCAATAACTATATGTTGAAGCTTGTGATGAATCTCAAAGGAAATATGCCAAATGAGATGATTCAAAAGGTGTATTCAAAGATCAGCATTTTGATCAGAATCTCAACTTCATTTACATAGAAGTTGATAAAGTAACAGACAGGGAGAAAGTTACTGTTATGAGCATAATTAATCCAACTAAGGACCTATTGGCCAACTTGATTGGGTGCCAGACACTTCCTGAAGACCAACGTAAGAAAGTATACCAGCTAAAGGACTTGTTGGACCAGATTCTAATGTTGGGCCTAGCTAAATGAATTAGCATCAACCAGGCCCTGCAGCATGCCTTCATCCAGGAAAAAAATTAAGCAAGATGAAGAAACTCTAAGGGTTTGAGTAAATACAGAGAATGAAAAAATTTCACAGCACTTTATTAATGAATATAAACGTATAAATATTTCTCCAGCAAATTTGAGGAAGCATGATATATTTGAGTTTCTTTTAGAAATGTCAGTTAATCTGTTTTGTGTCTTATGTGAAATTTCACCATAGAACTATTTTAAATTGCCAAGACTGCACAAAATTACAGTGCTAATGTATATGGTTGCAGTTCACATTAAAGATAAAAGCATCTGTTATAAAATGAGTAGTAATATTAGGTGGTTGATTTGTTTTTAGCAGACTTGGCTTCATTTCGGTCTTCAGATAAAATGGCCCGCATAAATGCTGTTTATATTCCCATTTTCCTAGGTGTGTGTGTGCAGGCCACAGCAGCATGCTGTTGAGGTAGTCAGTGCCAAAAGGGGTCTGTTCCTTCTTGAGCCTGCCTGCAGGGTCTCCTTAAAGAAAATGTGGCACATATACACCATAGAATACTATGTAGCCATAAAAAAGAATGAGTTCTTGTCCTTTGCAGGGACATGGATGAAGCTGGAAGCCATCATTCTCAGCAAAATAACACAGGAACAGAAAACCAAATACCGCATGTTCTCACTCATAAGTGGGAGTTGAACAGTGAGAACACATGGACACAGGGAGGGGAACATCACAGACCGTGGCCTGTTGGGGAGTGGGGGGCAAGGGGAGGGAGAGCACTAGGACAAATACCTAATGCATGTGGGGCTTAAAACCTAGATGATAGGTTGATAGGTGCAGCAAACCACCATGGCACATGTATACCTATGTAACAAACCTGTACTTTCTGCATATATATCCCAGACTTCAAGTAAAATAAAATTAAAAAAAAGAAGCAGGTTGTGTATAGCATTCACTACACTAAAGGTAAGCTAAACCGTCAACATCTCTGGTGTTTTAAGATGTCATTTTATTGGAACAACTGACAAATGAGGAATGTTAGTTTTGTGGCAGAATTCCTAGCATGTGTGATAATTGATCTTGTTTTTTTTTTTTTTTTTAAATTGGAAGAGAGCACGCTTGATGGATAGAGTGCCTTCAGTGTACTGTTTCTTATTAACGTTACTTTTAAAAAATCAACTTGCTATAGACTGTATATACATTTTATTAAATACAGTTCCTAGTGACACAGAAACACTGCATAGTTTTCATTTACTAATTACAAATGTTGAGGCCTAATTCTGAAAGTCCTCATATTTAAAGGTTAGACAGACGGGGTAATTAAATTTTTAAGTATGTGTATGTCATTTTGAAAGTGTACTGCTTTATGGTAAAAGTGTTTTCATTTGCTCATTGTTTTCATCATCTGTGATCATGTTGTCTTTCAATACAGGCATAAACCTTCTGCTCTTGAACAAAGCAGCTGCTTTTTAAAAGCAATAATTGCTGCTTTACTTTTTATTTCTTTTGTAAATGAAGGTTTTCTTTAAGAATGTGACTTTAAAGTGTTGTCTATTGTATAAAACAGTTGACACTCCTTGTAAAGTGAAGATTGTTCTACTGCATGTGAAGTGGGCCATGCAGATTTCTGTATGTTCTCAGTATGTACCACTAGATAATAAAGTCTTTTGTGAACAAAGAAAAAAAAATGAAGGGAACAGTAGACACAGGGAACTACTTGAGGAGGGACACTACCTATTGGGTACCACGCGCACTACGTGGGTGATGAAATCATTTGTATACCAAACCCCAGTGACACACAATTTACCCAGAACACATCTGTACATGTACCCCCTGAACCTAAAAGTTAAGAAAATAAAAAAAAGGGTTGAGTGGGGACCAACAAATAAATTTATGCTTATATTTACATTAAAGAAACACCGGACAGACGCTAAAGGAAGTTATATAACTTTTTACCAATATGAGGCTTTGGGAATGGAATGGAGTAGGTAAGAATAGAGGTAGGAATGACCTATCTGAATATAGACCTTTTAAATTAAATAAAGTCACTTTTAAAAAAGAAAGTATCTAATGTGAGAGTTCCTTACAAATAAATGACTCATTTTCATAATGTTTGGATATAGGACGAGAGCCTTGATTTTCAGTAAAATGTTTCCCCCTCTTAACTAATGCTTCCCTTCCTCAACCACAAGTTACTTCTTACCTTTGGAAAAATGATATTACGTACCCCAATGCGGTTTGTTCTCAAAAACACTTATGGCAAGGATTTGTTTTTATTCTTCCAGGATTCTTCATTTCTTGTCACAGAAGCGTGGGATCTCTGGTTACAATGAAAATATCAACCAAAGCCTAGTCAAGACATTGGAGCAAATAATTATTTCCACATTTGAGTGGCACAGACAAGAAGGAAGTAGGCAGGGTAAGCATTCATTTATTCAAAAAATAGTTACTGAGTACTTATTATGTGCTTGGCTCTGAGGCAAGAGGCATTTGCTCCCCTGAAGAAGTTTAATTGTGACGTGGAAACAATGACAAAACAGTGTGAAGAGTATGATTTGCAGGAAGCATTGTGTCCTGCAGGGCTGAGGAGGAGAGGCACCTCCCTCTTGAGGGGGTGGGCTGTGGGAATGGTTCAGACCAGGATTCTCAGAGTTGTTGACTTCTATGCTACCTGAAGGATGAGAGGGATTAGAGGAAAGAGGTGTTTATGTGCATGCATGTGAGCAAGCATGTATATATGTGTGTGCATGTGTGTACATGTGAATGAAGACCATTTTAAGTGGAAGGGAAACCATGTCCAAAAAGCCTAGAGATAAGCATGGTTATGTTACATTCAGAAAAGGACAAGGAGATCCCTGTATTGAATGTAGTGTAATCTGAAGCCTTTGAGGTCTAGGAGGGTTTCCTGGAGGAAGTTACAGTTGAGCTGATGGGTAAGAGATAGTGGAGACCGCCAGCTATCAAGGGGAAGAAGAGCAGGGCTCTCTGAGTGAGAACCATATCTTGAACAAAGGCGCAGAGGAAGTGGATGCCTGGTCCCTTCAGGAAAATACAAATTGCTCAGTCAGACCAGAAAACAGATTGGAATGGAGGAGGAGAGGGGAGGCAGCAGAGGTGGGGAGGTGATAACTATCCTAGGTCTGCCACTCACTAGCCTTGAATAAACTGGGGTTAACATTTCCCAGCCTGAGGTTTTTTTAAATCTTAAAGTGGTGACAATAATAATAGACCCTGATGCATGCATTGTTTTGAGGATTAAATGAGATAAACTTGTAGACCACCCAGCACCGTGCTTGGTATATAGTAAGAGCTGAGTAAAGGGTAGATTTGATTATCATTCATCACTTTTGAATCGTTAATATGCTGGTTAGTAACCTAACCACTGTTTGCAGCTGGAGGTTTAGGAAATTCTTCTCTGAATTTTCCCAGAGTCCTTACTGGAGAGATCCTTGGCTGGACACAGTGACTGGCACATCATGGACAGTCAAAGGATAGATGCAGAAGGGCAAGGGAGGTTATTCTTTGGGTTCTGACCACAGGGATGAACCTCAAGAGAAATAGACGGGAAGGCTCTGCAGATGTTTGGTCCTTATTGGGAGATGCTTCTCCCTCTTGATTGAGAAATTTCAGACATTTCTTCTTGAAGCCCGCTTTCATTTCTTGTTCCAATTTTAATCTCCCCCCTCCCCCTGACCTTCTCCCTGCTCAAAGTAAAAATGTGTATGTTGTGTAAGGAGGGGAGGGTAAGGAAGGAGTGTTGTGCAACAGTTCTTCATTCAACGCAATACTGCTCTGCCAAAAATTCTTGGTTTTTATCTTTTGTGGTTTTTATCTTTTCGGCAGAGTGGCTGACACTGGGGTGTGTACAATGTTTAACAAGAGAGAAAGTTTTATGCCTTTAACATTTACAAGAAAGAAGGAACCCCCAGGGGCAACTGGCCCATCCGGTTTCTACTGAAATTCAGACCTCTTAGGCTTCCTTGGCTCTTTTCTGAAAGTCATTGTAGCCATCAGCTCAGGGCAGAGGGGCCAGTCTACTATATTTAGAACTATCAGGCTGGGTGCAGTGGCTCATGCCTGTAATCCCAGAACTTTGGGAGGCCGAGGCAGGCGGATCACGAGGTCAGGAGATCGAGACCAACTTGGCTAACACAGTGAAACCCCGTCTCTACTAAAAATACAAAAAATTAGCTGGGTGTGGTGGTGGACGCCTGTAGTCCCAGCTACTTGGGAGGCTGAGGCAGGAGAATGGCGTGAACCCAGGAGGTGGAGCTTGCAGTGAGCTGAAATCGTGCCACTGCACTCCAGCCTGGACAAAGAGCGAGACTCTGTCTCAAAAACAAAAAACAAAAAACAAAACAAACAAAAAAAACAAAAAACTATCAGGGTCATTCTATTATCAAACATGAATGGGGTGGCAAGAACTCTGCATGGCTTCATTACTTCTTTTTACAAATTAAGAAAAATGCCAAACCAGATCTTGACCAAACCAGCTTTCTTTAGCTATTCCCTTAAAGTCGCCCCATGTCCTGGCCATGTCAATTAACATGTGCCTGTACTTTCATGCCTTCTTGCTTTTGCCCAAGCTGGGCCCTCTGCCTGGACTGCCCTCTGCTATTTGCTTTTCTCCACCAGGCTGTCTCCTACACTGGCCGTTCCTTGTAATAGGCTCAGGCTGGGCTCTTCTCTGTGATCGTCCCCATATGCTCACCTTTTCCCTCCCAGCAGATGACTTTCTTTGATTCTGCCTCTATTTTCCTGAGTTCTCAGATTAGCACTAACCTGGGAGCTCATTGCGACAGAAATCCCACTGGAATTGTGTCTGTAATCCAGTCACTATGGGTGTGTAGAGATTGGAAGAATACATAAATGAATTAGTGAATAAAATAACTGAGAGTAGGCTGAGAAGACCCACTAGAATAATTTCTTTTTTTTTTAGTTTCTTAGAACACTTTAGAGAAACTTTTCTTGATATATTTTCAATCTTCATAATAGGGTAATAAAAATTGCATTAAAAAGTTTATTGTTTAAAAAAATCATGTCAAAAGTAATGAATGTTTATTGTAGATACTTTAGAATTTACAGATAAGTAAGGAGCAAAGTACAGTCTCCTGTAGTTTTGCACCTAGAGACAACCTACACTGAATGTTTTGACATATATGCTTACATTTCATCAAACAAATATGAATATATGCAATTTCAAATACTGTATAAACTATTTTATAACCCCCCTTAATCACCTATTATATCATGAAAATCTTTCCTGTTATTAAATATTTTTGTTTTCATAGCTGCATGGTATTCGACTAAAGACAAGACATAATTTATTTAATGATTTCCCTGGATGTAGGGTTTTTAGATGGCTTCCAATTTTTTTCTTTTTGTTGTTATGAGTAATGCTATAAGGAGCATCTTTGCAGGTAATATTTGTGCAAGTTTATGTTTTTCTTCTCCTTTTTTGGATGTATTCCTAGAAATAAAATAGTGAGGTCAAAGGACATACATAAAATTTTCACGACTTTTGACACAAGCGGCCTCTTTGCCATTAAGGAAGCTATACCGTTTATACTCCTATTGAAGTGACTCCTTGTCGACACTTGGCATTGCCATTATTTTTAATATTTGGCAATTATGAGATGAGTAGAAAATGGTATCTAATTTTAAGATGCAGTTCTTTGATGATTGATGACACTGAACTTCCTGTCTGCTGTTTGATTATTTGCTTTTCTTCTTTTGTGAATTACCTATTAATTATCTTTGTTCATGTTCCAATTGGTGGGTTATTTTTTTTTCTAGTAGCAATGATAATACTAATACTGGAGCCCATTGTTTGCTAAATTCTGTCATCTTATCCTTATAGTAACTGCGTGAAACAGTAGGAGGTCTTACTTCCTCCTGACACCATGTATGTGGTGTCTTTTCCAATACCACTTCTACTCTCTGACACCACCTGGGAGTCCTATAATTCTGTTCAATTCTGACACTAACTACCTGAAGTTAGTGTCAGTCTCTAAGGTTTAAGGGCTCAGTCCCATAAGACTGCCTCCATTTTAGATGGCAGTTGCAAGTACTGGGTCATCTGTACTTCTGACCAGTGGCTATAAACTGGGGTCCCCATGACTCCTCTCCCCAGGTTTGATTATCTGCTAGAATGACTCACAGAACTCAGGAAAGCATTTTATTATTTTTAAACTTTTTTTTTTTTGCTCTCCTATACTCTTGTAACAGTGTATCGTAGGTATTTTCTTTCTTCTGTATTCCCCCTAAGAAAACACATTATTTACTGTTACTGGTTTATTTAATTTTAATTTTTTTTTTTGAGACAGGGTCTCACTTTGTCACCCAGGCTGGAGTGCAGTGACGCAATCATGGCTCACTGCAGCCTCAACCTCCTGGGCTCAAGGAGGATCAAGCGATCCTCCCATTTCAGCTCCCCAGGTAGCTGAGACTATAGGTGCATACCACTATGCCCAGCTAATTTTTTGTAGAGATGGGGCTTTGCCATGTTGTCCAGGCTGGTGTCCAACTCCTGAGCTCAAGTGATCCACCTGCCTTGGCCTCCCAAAGTGCTAGGATTACAGGTATGAGCCACCGTGCCCGGCCTGTTACTGGTTTATTTTAAAGGATACAAATCAACAGCCAAACCTTTATAGAATGAGGTCTGGAAGGGTCCAGATGGCAGGAGCCTCTGTCCATGTGAGTTGCGGGGTGCCACTTCCCTGAAATGTGGATGTGTTCACAAATTCGGAAGCTCTCAGAACCCCACTGTTTAGGAGTTTTTATGGAGGTTTTTATTATGTAGGCATGATTGATTAAATCATTACGCATTGGCAGTTGATTCAATCTCCAGCTCCTCTCCCCTCCTTGGAGGCTGGGTTGAAAATTCCAAGCTTTTAATCAAGGGTGGGTCTCCCTGGTGAACATCCCCCATCCTGAAGCTATCTAGGAGCCCACCAAGGGTCACCTTATAGAACAGAAACTGCTCCTACCACCTTCATCACTAAGGAAATTCCCAGGATTCTAAGGATCTCTGTGCCAGGAACTGGGAAAAAGACCAGTTATTTTTCTTATTATACCATAGAGGGCATTTTCCTCATTTTGCAGAGAAAGAAGAAGGTAAGGAAAGAACGTGGCCCAAGCCATACAGTTGGCAAGAAGGAGCACTGGGGCTGACTTGATTTGTCTGTCTGCCAAGACCATTTCTGAATACAAGGTTACATGGCATTGTTAATATTTATTAGCTCCTCACATATTAAATGGGTACAAAGCTGTGTCATCCACATCTTGGTGTTTTGGTAACATTAACATCACCTAGGGTCTGCAGGAAGAATGAAAAGGAGAAAACCAATGAGGAGGCCACGGCAACAGTCCAAAGGGAGAAATGATGGGGGCATTTGCAATGGAGATAGGAAAAAAGAATGAGACATTTATTTTAAAAGAATAATCCAGAAGAGTGGAGGATGACTAGTCAGTGAATAACTATTCTGTGTTGGAAGAAGGCTGTGTGTGTTTTTAAAGAAAGTTTTTGAGACATGTCCAAGAAGGTAAATTTGGAAGGTAGGTGTGAGAAAAATAGAGAACCCAGGATTACCTTATTCAGAGTAAAGGAATGAAGAAAGAAAAAATAATCCCACCAGAAAAATAATAAGGGCTCTTGCAAACCTACAAGAAAAATGAGCATACCAATTGACAAATAAGCCATGGACATGAGCTGCCAACTCACAAAAGAAGAACTAGAAATGGCCAAGCAACATGGGAGAAAATGCCCAGCTGAATTAAAAAGCAAAGAAACAAATAAAAATATATGATCTCACTTTTGCCTGTAAGATTGGCAAAAAAATAGATAAATATTGGTGAGGCAGACAATGTCAATTGCCTACCCATCAGTGTCCTTCCTTGCCAGCAAAGCCCTAAATTTGGTTATCCAGGCTTTTTCAGTTTGCTTTGTTTTTCTAGGTACCAGCCTAGCCCCAGCCCAGTAGGGAAGAATCTTGATTAGTCTGAACCAAAGTTGGTGATTCTATTCTGCTTATCAGTGATTGACTTGAGAAAGCGATATGTTCCAATTCTGGCTAAGATATGTAAGAGAAAGCCTCCATGGAGAAAGATGAAGAAGGTTTGAAGAACAGTTCTTAGGTTTTATAAGAAGAACTCTAGGTATTGTAATACCCACTTTATTTGACCCTAGATATTGATGCATGAGGGTGCAAGGCCTGGAGCTGCTGCAGCTCTATTGAGAACATGAGGATACCCAACTGCTGAAAATGACAGAAAAGAAAAGTAGAAAGAATCTGGTATTTTATATGATTCACTAGCTGAATTAACCTATTCTGGAATCTCCCTATCTTGGGATACCTTGTTATATAAGAATTTTTTAAATTATTATTATTTAAGCTACTTTTTTATTTGGGTTCTTAGTTCTTTTCTTATTATTTTAGGATCAGGGAGTATATGCATGGGTTTGTTACATGGGTAAACTGCATGTTGCTGAGGTTTGGTGTACAAATGATTTCATCACCCAGGTGGTGAGCATAGTACCTGACAGGCAGTATCTCCCCTCAGGTAGGCTCCAGTGTCTGTAGTTCCCTTCTTTGTGTCCACGTATATTCAATGCTTAGCTCCCACTTGTAAATGACAACATGCAGTATTTGGTTTTCTGGTTCTGTATTAACTCGCTTAGGATATTAGCCTTGAACTGCATCCATGTTGCTGCAAAAAACATGATTTTGTTTATTTTTATGGCTGTGTAGCATTCCATGGTATATATGTACTACATTTTCTTTGTCCAGTCTGCCACTGATAGGCATCTAGATAGAGTCCACGTCTTTGCTCTTGTGAAAAGTGCTGCAATGAACATATGGGTGCATATGTCTTTTTAGTAGAACTATTTATATTCCTTCGGGTATACACCCAGTAATGGGTTTGCTGTGTCAAATGGTAGTTTTGTTTTAAGTTCTTTGAGAAATCTCCAAACTGCTTCCCTGAACTAATTTACATTCCTACCAGCAGTGTGTAAGTGTTCCCTTTTCTCTACAACCTTGCCAGCATCTGCTATTTTTTGACTTTTTAATAGTAGCCATTCCGACAGGTTTAAACTGGTATCTCATTGTGGTTTTGTTTTGCATTTCTCCAGTGATTAGTGATGTGGAGCATGTGGACTAGTTGTGAGAACAATTTCTATCTATACAGAACTACCCAATAAATATTTGTTGAATTAATGAATAAATTTAAATTGAAGAATGAATGGCTGAGGCCTAAGAGGATGATCATGCCTAGAAGGATTATAGACTTTGGGTTGGAAAGGATCTTGGGGATACTACAGAGTTGGAGTATATTCAAGTTTACCAAAGGAAACAATGAGAAAATGGAAACTTGAGCAGATTTTGGACTTCCCCGGACTGGTCTCCACAAACTCCCCACCCTACTTTCCTCCAAGCTAGTTGCTCCAGAGGTCCTAGTTTTTTGGCACCAGTTGAGCTACACAAAGTTGCAGAGTCATGATCTTTCCCCATGGGTCCCAAGATTGGCGACTTGCCTCAAAGACACTGAAGAGCAAATGGACCTCCACCCAAGAAAATTGAGCAGGTCCTCAAGAGAATCTCCTGTGTTGTTCTTCCCTGATTGTTGCAGCAGAACGAGGTGACAGAAATCCAAATGGGAGTGTCTGGTGGAAGTGGCTCTGAGGGTTTCTTCTTTCGTTGTGTAAGTTATTTGTTCAAACCAATTTGTTAAAACTTGTGGATTCCACTGGTGAGATCATGAGCACATTCATTTTCTCCTCCCAGAAGCAATTTTTTCTTGTGTCATCCTCAGCATTCTCTCCAGATGAAGCATCTTTTCTGTTTTTATTACTGCATAATTACTCCTCTTGGATTCTGCAACTTGACATGAAATATTCTCTGTCTTACTGCCAAATTTAAAATTCATGTGTTAGCTAACTACTGAGAAAAAAAAAAAGGATCTTACCTTGTGTCATAAGTCAATATAAATCCTATGAGATTAAAAAGTTAGGATTAAAAAATAAGTCACAAAAGCAGTAAGAAACATATAAATGAATATTCATAACACCTTGTAGTATTGTTATAACTTCTAAATATGGCACTAAAGGTAGAAGCCACACAGGAAAATAAATGAATGGATTCAGCTATTAAAAAAAAAAACTGTATAAATCATGCTAAATTATGGGGAATGAAGTCAAACATAGAAATTTACTTTTCTAGTTGCTTTTAAGAAACTTTAAAAGACATATAATATAATAACCAAGACAACTAGCTCTGTGTCAGGTACTATTCTGAACACTTTATATGTATTTATTTAATCCTCATAACACCTCTAAGAGATAGGAGCAATGATCATTTTCTATCATCTTATGCCACTTGTAGTCTCTTCGCTAGAATACCTGCTGATCTGAAAGGCACAGTCAAAAACCCAGAAAAATGATAAGATATAAATTAGAAGGAACATTACAGAGTCTAAGGTTTTGTGCTGCTACTATAAATATTCTGTTGCATGAAGATAAATGATTTGTGAATTTTAGCATCTATGATGTCATTTAGTGAGAATGTGCATTCTAATTTCTCTGCTGTAACATTCTAACATCCAAGGATTTATCCTAGTCTGATAAACCCTTATAGATCCCTTTCAAAGCAGGAAACCAAAGCCTTTGATTAATTTTACCTACCCCATCTAGAACTTGTATTCTGAAATGTGTGGAAAAACAGTTCTCAAAGTGTGTCTGTGCATCCCTGGGGATCCCTAAGACCCATTTAGGGAGTCCATGTGGCCAAGACTACTTTCGTAATGACACAAAGATGTTATCTGGCTTTTTCACTCTCATTTTTTCACAAGTATACAGTGGAGTTTCCCAGAGGCCACCTAAGGCATAATACAGTAACATGTTAAA
This sequence comes from Hylobates moloch, assembly GCF_009828535.3. NCBI lineage: Eukaryota > Metazoa > Chordata > Mammalia > Primates > Hylobatidae > Hylobates > Hylobates moloch. The sequence goes on from NW_026652285.1 coordinate 86,959,111, forward strand.
TGCTGGAGCAGATCTGAGAATCCAGCTGACTTCTATGAAGCCGAACATTAAAGAGGTTTGCAAAAATGTAAAACAGTGCCACTTTTCTTATTAAATTATTTTTGTTTTGGAAAAATAGTTATTCTTCATAAAAGTACATTGTTTGCATTAATCCATCAACATATGAGTTTACTATAGTTATTTAAAATTGGAATTTTCAGTTCTTAATATAGTCAATATTGATAGACATAACCCCCATAAGCAAAGTTCTTTAAGATGCTCAATAATTTGCAAGAGTGTGAAGGAGCCAAAAAGTTTGAGAACTGCATGTGCAGAGAAACTAGGACAAATCCAAGTCATGAGTTGTATCTAGATTAGTTTCTGAAATCATAATTTCAATTCTGTATATGTGCTCAATATTTATAGCTTGAAATGTATTTTACCTTGTTGGCTCATGTAGCTTGACATTTTATTCATGTACTTGATGGACATTTGTTGAACACTTGTGCACCAGATGCTGGGCTAAGCATTGGAAGTACCATGGGAAGAAAGCCTGCTCTCATGGAGCTTGGCTGTGGCATTCACTCCTGCGGCTCTCCCTTCACTGGTTGTATTACCCCAAGGAGTTCTGAATCTACAGAGGCAAGACACTGGTGTGGAATCTTTAAGCAAATCAGAAGAATGAATACAGCTCAGATGTTAGTATGCACAGCTCTCAGGATGAAGGAGCTCAGAGGATGGAGAAATCAGTATAGGCCAGTGTGATAAGGGTTTCTGGGACTGGAATTAAACTCAGAAGGACAGACAAGTTTAAGAGAGTTGAGTTGAGTAGAAGAGGCCAGGCTGGGTGTGGGAAGAGACGAGAAAGCTGGTAGAAATGAGATCTTTTCTCACTGTGTAGGGATCTAGGGGCCTGCCTGAAAGGAGGAGGAGGATTCTGGTGAGGAACTCCTAGTCTAAGGCTGAGTTTTCTTCTGTAGCTGATGAAACCTTCATTACGTCTTCTAAGCTACCGGAAAGCAGCTCTCTTGGGTGTGCTTGGAAGTCTATGCTATCACCCAGTGTTTCCCGAACTTGCCAGATCCTCAACTTTCCCAAATAACAAGAATTATCTGGAAGTATTTCTTAAAGACACAGATTCCAGGGCCCCAGATTCCAGAAACAGTGATCAGGGGAGAGGCCTGGGTTTCTGTATATTTATCAAGTACTCTAGGTAATTTTCTTTTTTAAAAATTACAGGCAAGGTTGGGAAATACTATTGCAACCCATTACCAGCCCTGAGGCTTCACTCTGGGAAACTTTAAAAAATACCATTGCTTAGGCTCTACCCACAGTGACCTAATTTAACAACAACAGAATGATAAAAATGAAGATAAACTCTCAATAATCAAAATTAAATTATGAGAGTTTTTGATCTATAATTGTTCCTTTAGTGGCCCTATGTTCTCCATACCCCCAGCATCATTGCTCAGCTAGGAAAATCACATCTGGCCTCGTTAATGGTGTTTTTCTAGTTTTTAGATGCCAAGAATACAACACTGTGAACTAGGGCTGTGATTACTAGTGGTGGGGGAAGCAGCAGAGTAACCACTTGCTTTGGAAATAAAACAGGAAACATTCATAGTTGCTTTGGGCTGTAAACGTGTGTGCAGGTTACAGCAAAGGCTAAGAATAGCCCACAAAGGACAAGTGGGAAGTAGCCCTCATGGATCCACTGAACTGGAAACCTGGAAAGGAAGCAGAGAAACAAAATCACACCAGGGCTCTCATTGTTCCAGATAACTTTCTGAATAAATGCAAAGTATGTACTGTTTGATCCCACAGTAAAATCAACTAAATTCTTTTTTTTTTTGAGATGGAGTTTCACTCTTATTGCCCAGGCTGGGGTACAATGGTGCAATCTCGGCTTACCACAACTTCCACCTCCAGGGTTCAAGCCATTCTCTTGCCTCAGCCTCTCGAGTAGCTGGGATTACAGGCATGTGCCACCACGCCCAGCTAATTTTGTACTTTTAGTAAAGATGAGGTTTCTCCATGTTGGTCAGGCTGGTCTCGAACTCCCGACCTCAAGTGATCCACCCGCCTTGGCCTCCCGAAGTGCTAGGATTACAGGCGTGAGCCACTGCGCCTGGCCGTCAACTAAATTTTTACTGAAGACAGTGTTTGTGTTTTTCCATTTATGAAATCATGGACTCCAACTCTGGGGAGGTGACAGAGCCAGAAGACATTTGAGAGGTCAGTTGGCTCTACTGCCTGCTTTCTCTGTCTCTTTCTCTTTATTTTTCCTGATGCAATCTGGACCAGGCACTAGGAGACATGAAATTTGGGCTGCCTCTGTCACTGACTGTCTGTGTGATCCATGCACAAGTCACCTGCCCTCTCTGGGCCTCAGCTTCCCTATCTGTTTAAAGAAAGGCATACTTTAGTCTGTTGAGCCCTTTCCACCTAGATCATTGCAAAAATACAAGACTCTGTCATAACATTGTTCTGGCATCTTCCTAGACAAAGGACACCTAGCGTATAAGAGGGAATGGTTGAACTCTAGCTAAAAAAAAAAAAAAAAAAAAAAGAACAAACTATACTTACGTGGCCAAACTGAACAGGATCTGCTCAGGGACTTAGAAAACAACCCTTGGCATTCAGGAAAACATAACTGATACACTGAAAAAGAGGAAGGGTCTGAAGCTTGACCTTTGTTTATGTATTTGGTGTTTAAGTGTTTACTTTTTAAAATTTAAAATATTTTTTCCCAACTTTATTGAGGTACGATAGACAAACGTTGTTTATATGATCCTTCCTTCTTTCTTTTCTTCTTTTTTTCTTTTCTTTTCTTTTTTTTTTTTTTTTGAGATGGAGTCTCCCTCTGTCACCCAGGCTGGAGGGCAATGACTTGATCTTGGCTCACTGCAACCTTCGCCTCCTGGGTTCAAGCAATTTTCCTGCTCAGCCTCCCAAGTAGCTGGGATTACAGGTGCCTGCCACAGTGCCTGGCTCATTTTTTTGTGTTTTTAGTAGAGATAGGTTTTCGGCATGTTGGCCAGGCTGGTCTTGAACTCCTGGCCTCAGGTGATCCACCTGTCTCAGCCTCCCAAAGTGCTGGGATTACAAGCATAAGCCATCGCACCCGGCTGATGTTTTGATATATGAATACATTGTGAAATGATTACCATAATCAAGCCAATTAACATACATCATTTCACATGGTTACCATTTTATTTTTGGTATGGTGAGAACCCTTAAGATCTGATCTCTTAGCAAATTTCAAGTATACAGTACAGTATTATTAACTATAGTTGCTGTGCTGTACATTAGGTCTCCAGAACTTATTCATCTTAAAACTGAAAGTTTGTATGCTTTGACCAGTGTTTCCCTTTTTCTCCCATCTCCCAGGACCTAGTAACCACCATTTTACTCTTTGTTACTATGAGTTTGCTGTTTTGTTTTGTTTTTTTAGATTTCACATATAAGTGAGATCATGAAGCATTTGTCTTTCTGTGTCTGGCTTACTTCACTTATAATATCCTCAAGGTACATTCATGTTGTGGCAAATGGAAGGATTTCTTTATTTTTATTAGGTTAAAAATATTCCATTATGTGAATATATATATATTACAATTTCTTAATTTCTGTATTCCTTCACTGATACACACTTAGTTTTTTTTTTTTTTTTTTGAGATGAGTTTCACTCTTGTTGCCAGGTTGGAGTAAAATGGCGTGATGTCAGCTCACTGCAACCTCCTCCTCCACCTCCTGGGTTCCAGTGATTCTCCCGACTCAGCCTCCCAAGTAGCTGGGATTACAGGTGTGTGCCACCACGCCCACCTAATTTTTGTATTTTTAGTAGCGACGGGGTTTATCCGTGTTGATCAGGCTGGTCTCGGACTCCTGACCTCAGGTGATCCGCCCGCCTTGGCCTCCCGAAGTGCTGGGATTACAGGCGTGAGCCACCGTGCCCAGCCGGTTGTTTGTGTATCTTGGCTGTTGTGAGTAATGCTGCAGTGAACGTGGGAATGCCTGATTCAACTCCCTGCTGGATGGTATGGTCTTGCGTTCGTGAAATATTCTCTAAGATCATTTTCTTTATCCAGGTCTCTGGATGAGGGATTATACTCCCCCACCCCCCAGTGCTATGCTTTATGACCTGTATTTCCTGAGCAAGAACATTTTGTGCAAACCCTTGGCCTGAATCATTCAGGTTCAAGAACATTTGGGTTCTCTCTGAGGCAAGCTTCCCAGAGCAGGCCACAGCTGGGCCTCTTCTTCCTTCTTCCTCCATCTTCCCAGCCCTGGTCCCTTGGAATTGAGCAGTGACAGTGAGGAGTCCAGAGCTGCCATATGTCAGGCCTGGGAGTCAGGGCTTGGGGTCTGGTCCTTGTTCTTCAGCCTCTTATTCTCCCTGGGTCCTCGAGTGGGTCACTTGCCTCATCAAACCCAGAACTTTGAGTCAGCAGGTTAGAATGGATATGCAGTTCCATACATCAGGACTTCTTAAGGATATTTTATGAAAAATATACAGGTCCAGGCCTCACTGTCAGAGATTCTGGGTCAGATAAATCCAAGACAAGTTGTGAATCACTGTTCTTGACCTGAGGCAACTGCACAGATAATTCTAGATGTCTTCCATATGTGCTGTGTGGCACCATTCACCCACCTATTGGAGCGTAAGAGGATTTAAGCAAGTTTCCTCTTGCACGGAATTGTCGTCCAGGCCCACGGTTCTGAAAGTATGCCTATAGGTCTCCAGTGGGCTATGAAGATCTGCCTGAAGGCTCAGATGGAACCAAAAGTGAACTCTTTCTTCACTGTTAGGAGGTTAATGACATCCATTTCCATCAAATAGTAATTGATATATTTGCATGTGATTAAGAGCTGCTTGCTAATATCTACTATCTGAATTTAGGGTCCCCTGGAAACAAAGCCTAAGGCAAGGACTTAGATGAGATGTTTCCTTGGGAGGTAACCCAGGGAGTAGAAGAGGGGGAAGGGAAAAGCCAATAAAGGATGTCTTACTCCATTTTGCATTGCTATAAAGGAATACCATAGTCTGGGAAACTTATAAAGAAAAGAAGTTTGTTTGGCTCATGGTTCTGCAGGCTGTACAAGAAGCATGGCACCAGCATCTCCTTCTGGTGAGGACCTCAGGAAGCCGTCACTCATGGCAGAAGGGAAAGTGGAGCCAGCATTATACAGCAAGAGACGAAGGGAAGGGAAGGGGAGGGGAGGGACTTTTCAACAATCAGACCTCATGGGAATGAATAGAGTGAGAACTCCCTCATTTCTGTGGAAATGGCACCAGGCACCATGCTGTTCTGAGGAATCTGCCCCCATGACTCAAAGAAACACCACTCACCAGGCCTTACCTCCAATATTAAGAGTATGTCATTGAATTGATCACTATTATGAGAAGCTGGAGCTCAATCCCTTTGGGGACCCTCTGTCAATCTATGTTATTCAGTGGCTCTTAACTGAGAGTGGTTTTTCTTTCCTCATAGCATTGGCAATGTGTGGGGGCATTTTTGGTTATCATAACTGGGAGATGCTACAACATCTGGGGATACTGCTAAACATCCTATGATGCACAGGACAGCCACCACTCCTACAACAAAAAAATCATCCAGCTCCAAATATCAATGTTGCCAAGGTTGAGAAAACTGTAGCCCATGCCTCAGAATTGTTTCTCTGAAGAACGATGAGCCTGGAGCATTCATCCATCAACTGCCATCCATCTCTGGGTCAGACTTGAATCTGCAAATGTCACTATTTTCAAACTGCCAGGCTGCACTTGCGTTAGGGCTCAGCAGACTTCCATGGTTTTGGAGAAATCCTTGAGGCAGAAAAGCAGAGGCACCATGACACACATAGGTAAGAACCTGTCCACATGTGTGAAATAGCCTAGTATGTGCTGAAATCAGGGCAATGCCCAGGGGCTGTGGCAGGGTATAATTTTTTCCAGCTTAGTAATTATTCTAGGGCTGTAGAGAATATGGTGTAACTGCAGAAAAATTATGGACACAAAGTGTCATAATTTAATTCTAGACGGAGCCAAAGGCTGGAAATCCAGTATGAAACAAAGTGGCTCTATGGCAAAATTGTTAAAAACATGGTCTCTGGTACAAGCTCAAATCCTGTCTCCAACACTTGTTATATTTGTGACTTTGGGCAAGTTAACTAACTTTTCTGTCTCTCAGCTTCCTCACCTAGACAATAAATTGGTGTTAATAATGGTTTCCACTTCATAAAGTTGTTGTGAGGACTAAATTATGTGTGTGTGTGTGTGTGCATGTGATTATATACATTTGATGTCACACTAATAGCGTCTGACATTTGATGAGCACTGTTTAACTGGTTGACTGTTTACATCAACCCGGGGCTGGGATTCTGGGCTTGGGAGTTACAACATCAGCCTATCTTGGCCTTTTTCCATTGGTTGTACACATAGGAGCTTAGTTAAATGGAAAAATTCATTGAGCTCCTGTAGAAGCCAGCCACTGTGCTAGGCTCTTGGCCAAGTTCTCAGTAATAAGAATAGGACTCTCTCTTTTTCCTTTTCTGCTCTTTATCTATGAACTGCTTTCCTTCCTTTGATTTTACGAAGTGGAGGTGAAGAGGAAGGAACATAGGGCTTGGAGAAATGAATTGCAATTCCTGGCTATACTTTATCAACCACTGGTTGTGATTTGGGAAACCACTTTGCTTTTGAATTCTCACATTTATAAAGTGAATATAATCTAATCTTGCTTCACTGTGTTGCTATGAGAATTAAATAAGGTGATATAAGCAAAATATTATCAAAATTGATACATATGCTAAAAATTTTGTTTTAGTATTAGGCTGGTACAAAAGTAATTGTGGTTTTACCATTACTTTCAGTGGCAAAAACCACAATTAATTTTTCACCAGCCTAATAGAATGTCAGTGTTCTCAATTCTGTCTGGGCCTGTGGAGTTTTAAAATATATAATTTTTTGCATTCTAGTCCCAAGATTGTTGAGTGTACTTGGAAGGGGACCAAAAGGAATCATAATTTAAAAAAATTCTAGTCAATTTGGATGATCAGCCAGATTTGAGAACCATTAAACTATTCTGTGCTATGAAACAGGGACTATACCTTATTCAACTTTGTATTCTCACTGGCTAACACAGTTTAGTGTATACTGTAATCAATGAGTGCTTTTTTATTTTAAAATAAAAGGGCAAATCTTGTTACTTAGAAAAACAGAAGAAAGTTACAGCACTCCAGGAGCTGGTCCATTCTCCCAAACTGCATATTTGTCTTGAACCACCTCCCTTACATTGAATTGTTGGCTTCTCCCTTAAGTACCTCAGCTAATTTATACCCACGACTATAATACTTGAGCAGATTACACTACCTTATGCTCACAATCAGGATGAATGACAATCTTTGCCCTTTGTGCTTCAAAGATGGCTGCGAAAATTAAGGAGACAATAGATAAGAAAGTGATTTTCGCCGGGTGTGGTGGCTCACGCCTGTAATCCCAGCACTTTGGGAGGCCGAGGCAGGTGGATCACGAGGTCAGGAGATCGAGACTAGCCTGGCCAACATGGTGAAACCCCGTCTCTACAAAAAATACAAAAATTAGCTGAGTGTGGAGGCACATGCCTGTAATCCCAGCTACTTGGGAGGGAGGCAGGAGAATTGCTTGAACCTGGGAGGCGGAGGTTGCAGTGAGCCGAGATCACACCATTGCACTCCAGCCCGGGTGACAGGGCGAGACTCCATCTCAAAAAAGTGATTTTCAGGCTACTGAATTCTATGAATATATAGAGAATTAATGTTATTAAAAAGGAATATACACTAAGTAAACTTGTAGTTCTCTAAGACTCAATTATATTGTGACTGTTGAAGAGAGAAGTTTTTTTTTTTTTTTTTTTTTTTTTTCAGATGGAGTCTCACTGTTGTCAGCCCAGGCTGAAGTGCAATGGCATGATCTCGGCTCACTGCAACCTCCAACTCCCAATTCCCACGTCCCAGCAATTCTCCTGCCTCAGCCTCCCAAGTAGCTGGGATTACAGGCACATGCCACCACACCTGGCTAATTTTTGTATTTTTAGTAGAGACAGAGTTTCACCATGTTCGCCAGGCTGTTCTTGAACTCCTGACCTCAGGTGATCTGCTTGCCTTGGCCTCCTACAGGCGTGAGCCACAGTGCCCGGCTGAGAGAATATTCTTTAGTCAGATTCTTTATACTCACAGATTCAATACTGAGTTCAGTAAAGTGATTCAGAGACATGGAATTCTTTAAAATAAAGAAACATGGAAAGTTGAAATTATAAGATGGGGCAGAGGTATACTGGCTAAGACAACCCAAAAGAATATAGAAAGATCACAGTATTAATATCAGGAAAGTAAAATTCAAGGCAAAATTTGTTGAACAGGTCAAAAAGAAATTCTGTATAATGATAGAGCTTGTGACTCATAATGGAATATAACTGTCATGAATAGTTATGCACACATGAACATAGCACAAAAATATTAGAAGTAAAATCTTCAGAAAATATAAGAAAAATTTGACAGAATCAGTATTGTAGTGGAAACATTTATTACACCTTTTTGGAACTTTGGCAAATCCAGTGGATACCAAGATAAAGAGAAAGTGAACATAATTTAGAAGATATTTTTATAGAAATAAATTGAACCCTAAAAACAGAGAATAAACTTTTGATAAAGTGCTCATGGGACAAAACCTTATCATATCTTAGGCCTAGCAATGCCCTAATAATTTTTCCAAAGAAAAAATACTACTGATGTGGGCCATTCAATATTGTTGCCACAATTCATATCTGGCTATGGAGCACTTGAAATGTGGCTTGTGTGAATTGAGATGAGAGGTAAGTGTCAAATACACAAAATATTTCAAAAACTTGGTGCAGAGATTGATGGCAAGATGGCCAAATAGGAACAGCTCTGGTCAGCAGCTCCCAGTGAGATTGACACAGAAGGCTGGTGATTTCTGCATTTCCAACTGAGGTGCCCAGTTCATCTCATTGGGACTGGTTGGACAGTAGGTGCAGCCCACAGAGGGCAAGCTGAAGCAGGGTGGGGTGTTGCCTCACCCGGGAAGCGCAAGAGGTTGGGGAATTCTCTCCCCTGCCCAAGGGAAGCCATGAGGGACTGAGCCTGGGGAACTGTGCACTCTGGCCCAGATACTGTGCTTTTCCCACTCTCTTCACAACCCACAGACCAGGAGATTCCCTCCAGTGCCTACGCCACCAGGGCCCTGGGTTTCAAGCACAAAAATTGGGCAACGGTTCAGGCAGACACTGAACTAGCTGCAGGAGTTTTTTGTTTTGTTTTTTTTTTTTTGTTTTTGTTTTTGTTTTTCCCATAACTCAGTGGCACCTGGAACGGCAGCAAGACAGAACCATTCACTCTCCTGCAAAGGGGGCTGAAGCCAGGGAGCCAAGTGATCTGGCTCGACGGGTCCCACCCTCATGGAGCCCAGCAAACTAAGATCCACTGACTTGAAATTCTTGCTGCCAGCATGCAGCAGTCTGAGATTGACCTGGGATGTTTGAGCTTGGCTGGAGGAGGGGCATCCACCATTGCTGAGGTTTGAGTAGGTGGTTTTACTCTCACAGTGTAAACAAAACCTCCAGGAAGTTTGAACTGGGTGGAGCCCACAGCAGCTCAGCAAGGCCACTGTGGCCAGACTGCCTCTCTAGATTTCTCCTCTCTGGGCAGGGCATCTCTGAAAAAGAGGCAGCAACCCCAGGGGAACTTATAGATAAAACCCCCACCTCCCTGGGGCAGAGCCCCTGGGGGAAGAGGCAGCTGTGGGTGCAGCTTCAGCAGACTTAAACGTCCCTTCCTGATGGCTCTGAAGAGAGCAGCCGACCTCCCAGCACAGTGTTTGAGCTCTGCTAAGGGTCAGACTGCCTCCTCAAGTGGGTCCTTGACCCCCATGTATCCTGACTGGGAGACACCTCCCAGTAGGGGCTGACAGGCACCTCATACAGGAGAGCTCTGGCTGGCATCTGGCAGGTGCCCCTCTGGGACGAAGCTTCCAGAGGAAAGAACAGGCAGCAATCTTTGCTGTTCTGCAGCCTCAGCTGGTGATACCCAGGCAAACAGGGTCTGGAGTGGGCCTCCAGCAAACTCCAGCAGACCTGCAGCAGAGGGGCTTGACTGTTAGAAGGAAAACTAACAAACAGAAAGGAAAAGCACGTCCACTCAGAGACCCCATCCGAAGGTCATCAACATCAAAGACCAAAATCTATGAAGATGGGGAGAAACCAGCGCAAAAAGGCTGAAAATTCCAAAAACCAGAATACCTCTTCTCCTCCAAAGGATCACAACTCCTCGCCAGCAAGCGAACAAAACTGGACAGAGAATGAGTTTGACAAATTGACAGAGCTAGGCTTCAGAAGGTGGATAATAAAATCCTCCGAGCTAAAGGAGCATGTTCTAACCCAATGCAAGGAAGCTAAGAACCTTGAAAAAAGGTTAGACAAATTGCTAACTAGAATAAACAGTTTAGAGAAGAACCTAAATGACCTGATGGAGCTGCAAAACACAGCATGAGACCTTCGTGAAGCATACACAAGTATCAATAGCCAAATCGATCAAGAGGAAGAAAGGATATCAGAGATTGAAGATCAACTTAATGAAATAAAGCGAGAAGAGGAGATGAGAGAAAAAAGAATGAAAGGAATGAATAAAGCCTCCAAGAAATATGGGACTATGTGAAAAGACCAAATCTATATTTCACTGGTGTACCTGAAAGTGATGGGGAGAATGGAAGCAACTTGGAAAACAGTCTTCAGGATATTATCCAAGAGAACTTCTCCAACCTAGTAAGACAGGCAACATTCAAATTCAGGAAATACAGAGAACACCACAAAGATACTCCTCGAGAAGAACAACCCCAAGACACATAATCATCAGATTCACCAAGGTTGAAATGAAGGAAAAAATGTTAAGGGAAGCCAGAGAGCAAGGTCAGGTTACCCACAAAGGGAAGCCCATCAGAAAAACAGCGGATCTCTCGGCAGAAACTACAAGCTAGAAGAGAGTGGGGGCTGATATTCAACATTCTTAAAGAAAAGAATTTTCAACCCAGAATTTCATATCCAGCCAAATTAAGCTTCGTAAGTGAAGGAGAAATAAAATCCTTTACAGACAAGCAAATGCTGAGAGATTTTGTCACCACAAGGCCTGCCTTACAAGAGCTCCTGAAGGAAGCACTAAACATGAAAAGGAACAACTGGTACTAACCACTGCAAAAACATACGAAATTGTAAAGACCATCGACCCTGTGAAGAAACTGCATCAACTAATGCAGATGCAAAATAACCAGCTAGCATCAAAATGACAGGATCAAATTCACACATAACAATATTAACCTTAAATGTAAATGGACTAAATGCTCCAATTAAAAGACACAGACTGGCAAATTGGATAGAGTCAAGACCTATCAGTGTGCCGTATTCAGGAGATCCATCTCACATGCAAAGACGCACATAGGCTCAAAATAAAGGGATGGAGGAATATTTACCAAGCAAATAGAAAGCAAAAAAAAGCAGGAGTCGCAATCCTAATTTCTGATAAAACAGACTTTAAACCAACAAAGATCAAAAGAGACAAAGAAGGCCATTACATAATGGTAAGGGGATCAATGCAACAAGAAGACCTAACTATCCTAAATATATATGTACCCAATACAGGAGCACCCAAATTCATAAAGCAAGTTCTTAGAGACCTACAAAGAGCCTTAGACTCCCACACATTAATAATGAGAGACTTTAATACTCCACTGTCAATATTAGATCAACGAGACAGAAAATTAACAAGGATATTCAGGTCTTGAACTCAGCTGTGGACCAAGCAGACCTAATAGACATCTACAGAACTCTCCACCCCAATTCAACAGAATATACATTCTTCTCAGCACCTCACTGCACTTATATTAAACTTGACCACATAATTGGAAGTAAAACTCTCCTCAGCAAATGCAAAAGAAAGAAAATCATAACAGTCTCTCAGACCACAGTGCAATCAAATTAGAGCTGAGGATTAATAAACTCACTCAAAACCACACAACTACATGGAAACTGAACAACCTGCTCCTGAATGACTACTAAGTAAATAACGAAATGAAGGCAGAAATATAGATGTTCTTTGAAACCAATGAGAACAAAGACACAATGTACCAGAATTTCTGGGACACATTTAAAGCAATATGTAGAGGGAAATTTGTAGCACTAAATGCCCACAAGAGAAAGCAGAAAAGATGTAAAATTGATACCTGAACATCAAAATTAAAAGAACTAGAGAACAAGAGCAAACAAAATCAAAACCTAGCAGAAGACAAGAAATAACTAAGATCAGAGCAGAACTGAAGGAGATAGAGACACAAAAAACCCTTCAAAAAAATCAATGAATCCAGGAGCTGGTTTTTTTGAAAAGATCAACAAAATAGACCACTAGCCAGACTAATAAAGAAGAAAGGAGAGAAGAATCAAACAGATGCAATAAAAAATGATAAAGGGGGCTGGGCACGGTGGCTCACGCCTGTAATCCCAGCACTTTGGGAGGCCGAGGCGGGCGGATCATGAGGTCAGGAGATCGAGACCATCCTGGCTAACATAGAGAAACCCTGTCTCTACTAAAAATACAAAAAATTAGCCAGGCGAGGTGGCAGGTGCCTGTGCTCCCAGCTACTCGGGAGGCTGAGGCAGGAGAATGGCGTGAACCCTGGGTGGCGGAGCCTGCAGTGAGCCGAGATCGCGCCATTGCACTCCAGCCTGGGCGACAGCGAGACTCTGTCTCAAAAAAAAAAAAAAAAAAATGATAAAGGGGATATCACCACTGATCCCACAGAAATACAAACTACCTTCAGAGAATACTATAAGCACCTCTACACAAATTAACTGGAAAATCTAGAAGAAATGGATAAATTCCTGGACACACACACTCTCTCAAGTCTAAACCAGGAAGAAATCGAATCCCTGAATAGACTAATAACAAGTTCTGAAATTGAGGCTGTAATTAATAGCCTACCAACCAAAATAAGTCCTAGACCAGACGGATTCACAGCCGAATTCTACCAGAGGTACAAAGAGGAGCTGGTACCATTCCTTCTGAAACTGTTCCAAACAATAGAAAAGGAACTCATTTTGTGAGGCCAGCATCATCCTGATACCAAAACCTGGCAGAGACACAACAAAAAAAAGAAAATTTCAGTCCAATATCCCTGATGAACATTGATGCAAAAATCCTCAATAAAATACTGGCAAACTGAATCCAGCAGCACATCAAAAAGCTCATCCACCACAATCAAGTCAGCTTCATCCCTGGGATGCAAGACTGGTTCAACATATGCAAATCAATAAATGTAATCCATTATATAAACAGAACCAATGACAAAAACCACACTATTATCTCAGTAGATGCAGAAAATGCCTTCGACAAAATTCAACACCTCTTCATACTAAAAACTCTCTATTAAACTAGGTATTGATGGAACGTAACTCAAAATAACAGAAATGAATATACTAAACCTGAGCAAACTAAAGTCTACCCAAGAAATCAGAAAAACAAAAAGTGTATTATTCTCAGAGGTCTTATAGTCAAGTTTAGGAAAGTAGTCTCCAGTATAAAATGGATTTCCAACTGTCTCAGTACCAAACATCTACTGTGAGCCAAGCAGCAGGATTACCCTTATTATCATTAATCCTTCCAAATAAAATACAAAGTTGCACATTATTGCCTACTTACTCACATTTTACAGATGAGAAGATGGACACAGCAAGGTTAAGTGACTTGTTCAAGACCTTAAAACAAAATAAAAGATATGTAATTAGAATTTTAGCTCTCGTGCTCACGGGGTTTCCAATTCATCACACTGGTGCCATAAAATATTCAGCTATAGGACTGAGAGTCCACGGTTTATAGAATAGGAATGAAAGAATGGAAAAGCCTAAACAATTACATTTGACTTGATTTGATTGGCATCACTTGGTTTAGTTTTAGGAATGCTCGTCCCCTCCTTTATAAGACAAGGGAACAACAATAGGTGATTGTTTAAGACCCTTTTTGGAAAGTAGCATTGAGAGGTGCTTTGGACAGGTTAGCTTTCCTGGTGTATGACAGTTGTTACTTGTTTCTGGTTTATCCAAGTAATACTCTGTATTAGTCCATTCTCATGCTGCTATAAAGAACTACCCAAGACTGGGTAATTTATAAAGGAAAGAGGTTTAATTGACTCATAGTTCTGCAGGGCTGGGGAGGTCTCAGAAAACTTACAATCATGGTGGAAGGGGAAGCAAACATGTCCTTCTTCACATGGCAGCAGGATAGAAAAGTGAGTGCCCAGTGAAGGGGGAAGCCCCTTATAAAACTATTAGATCTTGTGAGAACTCACTCACTATCATGAGAACAGAATGGGGGAAACGACCCCAATGATTCAATTATTTCTACCTGGTCCCTCCCACAACACGTGGGGATGATGGAAACTATAATTCAAGATGAGATTTGGGTGGGGACACAGCCAAATTATATCATTCTACCTCTGACTCCTCCCAAATCCCATGTCCTCACAATTAAAAATACAATCATGGTCTTCCAACAGTCTCCCAAAGTCTTAACTCATTCTGGCATTAACTCAAAAGTCCAAGTCCAAAGTCTCATCTGAGACAATGCAAGTCCTTTCCACCTATGAGCCTGTAAAATCAAAAGCAAGCTAGTTACTTCCCAGATACAATGGGGGTACAGGCATTGAGTAAATACACACATTCCAAATGGGAGAAATTGGCCAAAAAAAGGAGCCACAGGGTCTATACAAGTCCAAAATCCAATAGGGCCATCACTAAACCTTAAAGTTCCAAAATGATCTCATTTGACTTCATGTCTTACATCAAGGTTATGCTGATGCAAGAGGTAAGCTCCCATGGCCTTGGGCAGCTCCACCCCTGTGTCTTTGCAGGGTACAGCCCCCATCTCAGCTGCTTTCATGGGCTCGCATTGAGTGTCTGTGGCTTTTCTAGGTATATGTTGCAAGCTATCATTGGATCTACCATTCTGGGGTCTTGAGGATGGTGGCCCTCTTCTTATAACTCCACCAAGCAGTGCCCCAGTGGGGACTCTGTGTAGGGGCTCTGACCCCATATTTCTCTTTTACACTGCCCTAGCAGAGGTTCTCCATGAGGGCTCTGCCCCTGCATCAAACTTCTATCTGGACATCCAAGTACTTCCATACTTCCTCTGAAATCTAGGTGGAGGTTCCAAAATCTCAATTCTTGACTTCTGTGCACCTGCAGGCTCAACACCACATAGAAGCAGCCAAGGCTTGGGGCTTGCACCCTCTGAAGCCATGGTCTGAGCTGTACTGTGGCTCCTTTTGACTATGGCTGTAGCAGCTAGGACACAGGGCACCACGTCCCCAGGCTGCACACAGAAGTGGGGCCCTGGGCCTGGCCCACAGAACCATTTTTTCCTCCTAGACCTCTGGGTCTGTGAATGGTAGGGATTGCTGTGAAGGCCTCTGACATGGCCAGGAGACGTTTTCCCCAGTGTCTTGGTGATTAACATTCGGCTCCTTGTTACTTATGCAAATTTCTGCAGCAGGCTTGAATTTATTCCCAGAAAATGGGGTTTACTTTTCTATTGCATTGTCAGGCTGCAAATTTTCCAATCTTTTATGCTCTGCTTCCTCTTGAATGCTTTGCTGCTAAAAACTTTCTTCTGCCAGATACCTGAAGTCATTTATCTCAAGATCAAAGTTTCACAGATTTTTAGGGCAGTGGCAAAATGCCAGCAGTCTCTGCATAGCAAGAGTGACATTTACTCCAGTTCCCAACAAGTTCCTCATCTATCTATGAGACCACCTCAGCCTGGACTTCATTGTCTGTATCATTATCAGCATTTTGGTCAAAGCCACTCAACAAGTCTCTAGGAAGTCCTAAACTTTCCCACATCTTCCTGTCTTCTGAGCCCTCCAAGTCTCTACGAAGTTCCAAACTTTATCACATTTTCCTGTCTTCTTCTGAGCCCTCCAAACTGTTTCATCCTCTGCCTGGTACCCAGTTCCAAAGTCGCTTCTACATTTTTGGGTATCTTTACAGCAGTGCCACATTACCTAGTACCAATTTACTGTATTAGTTCATTCCTCATGCTGCTATAAAGAGCTGCCTGAGACTGGGTAATTTATAAAGGAAAGGGGTTTAATTGACTTACATTTCTACAAGGCTAGGGAGACCTCAGGAAATTTACAATCATGGTGGAAGGGGAAGCAAACAAGTCCTTCTTCACATGGCAGCAGGAGAGAAAAGTGAGTGCCCAGAGGAGGGGGAAGCCCCTTATAAAACCATCAGATCTTGTGAGAAGTAACTATCATGAGAACAGGATGAGGAAAACTGCCCCCATGATTCAATTATCTCCATCTGGTCTCTCTCATGACACATGGGGATGATGGGAACTACAATTCAAGATGAGATTTGGGTGGGGACACAGCCAAACCTTATCATATTCTAATACTGTCTTCACACTTGGACACTTGCAGCTAAAGCTTCATTAGCCGTGAAATGGACTTCACTAGAATTGATTCTCTTTTTCTGCTAAAAGAAAGGGGAAAGCCATAAAAAGTCCAGAAAAATTTCAATTCATTGGAGAGTTCTAATCTGTTGAATTCATTTCAACACACATTTTTCAGGTTCCTAGTGTGTACCAGCACCAGAAACAGAGCTATGATGAACAAGACAGAATACCAGCCCTGGGAGGGGTCACACAGACTCCTAATCTGTCATTTTTCCAGTTGTAAGAACAGAGACCCTCCCAGTCAACTCAGGAGATAATCAACATTAGAGTGTTGTTTGGGTAGACCACTGATATACCAAGGAACTCAGAAGATCCTTCAGCCTCCTTTAAAGATAAACATAGCAATAAGGAGGAATAGAATCTCAAACAACTATACCTCAAAAGACTGGATCATATGGGGGCACTGGAAGCTTCAGGGCCTTTCCAGAACACTACATGAGTACTGCAACTGTCTCAGCTACCAGCAACAATTTCTCTTTAAGGCTCAGATACTATGTCAAACACTTTTCAATTCTAATAATTTTCTCTATTTTTCAGATTGTCTACTCCTCCTTGGCTGTTATTTTAGCTTTCTTTACTCATGTGCATTGGTTTCTGGCTCTCTTACTGATTTCTTAGCCCTTTGTGTCTGTATTTTAAATGATCATAGGATACCCTAATTTGCCCACTTCATTGATTCATTTAACTAATATTTAAAGTCCTCCTCTTAAGTGTCAATGTTGAGCTAGGTTCTGGGGATTCCAGATATAGTGAGAGAGTTGTGGGTCCCAGAGTATGTAAGAGAGAATAGAGAAGAGAGGAGGAGAGAGGGAGGGAGAGAGAGAGCGAGACCAACCAATAAACCAACATAATCCAGTTTTTTGTTTTAAGAAGATTCTTCTTGGTGTATGAAAAATACACCAGGGGTGAGGGAGGAGGCAGCAAGAAGGAGTTGAGAACAGGTAGGACTGGAGATGTAAGTTTGGCAGTTGATATGGTTAGGTTATGTGTCTCTTTCCAAATCTCATCTTGAATTGTAGTTCCCATAGTCCCTACATGTCATGGGAAGGACCTGGTGGGAGCTAATTGAATCATGTTTACCCCCACACTGCTGTTTTCATGATAATGTGTGAGTTCTCACCAGACTTGGTGGTTTTATAAGGGGCTTTCCCCCCTTTTGCTCATTCTTCTCTTCCTGCCGCCATGTGAAGAAAGATGTGTTTGCTTTCCCTTCCACCATGGTTGTAAGTTTCCTGAGGCCTCCCCAGCCATGCTGAACTGTGAGTCAATCAAATGTCTGTCCTTTATAAATTACCCAGTCACAGATATGTCTTTATTAGCAGTGTGATAATGGACTAATGCAGCAGTTATAGCAGATAGATGGCACTGGAAGCCATGATCATAGAAGAGATAATGGAAGAAAAAATCCTCCAAAGAATGCTAAGTTCAGGTAGATGAGGAGGAAATGGCCAGGTGACTGGGAAAGGTGTCCCAGCTAGGTGGTATATGGAAGCCCAGAGAAAAGCATGTGCTAGGCACTGTGACAGACACTGGGAGGCTGAGTAAAACAAAGACCAAGTGATGTCCATTGGATTTGAAAACATGAGTTTTGTTGACGGATGATTGTAACAAGATCAGTTTCCACTGGGTGTGGAGGTGGAAGGCAGAGCGCAGAGCATCACTGAGAATAAAAGGATGATGCTGAAGTTCTCTTCTGTGTCATGCTTCTAGTTTTATTCTGCTGTGCCCACCATAGTGGCAACCTCTGTTGTGCATTTTGTGTGCGTCTTTTTAAAATTTATCAAAAAATACACAGATAAATATCTAATTCCTTCTCTATTTTTAAATTTTCTAGAATAACATAGTAAAAGAGGAATAAGGTGAAGTGAGAATTTACACATATTGTGTAGATGTATTTCTTGGTGAGTTTGGCTGTGAGTAAGGGATAGAGAGATGGTACAGAAACTGGAGGGGTGAAGATTTGCCTTTTCAAAGAGGTAGGCAGTAGAGCATGTTCGCTTGCTGATGGGAGTGGTTTCATAGGGAGAAAGGAAGGACTGACTCTATTCCAGGAGAGAACATAACTAAGGAGGTACAGTCTTTTAGAAGGCAGGGATGAATTCATGGGATGGAATTCAGAGCCCAAGAGGAGAGTTGGCCTTCATTAGGCCTGGGGAAACTTCCTCCACCATAACAGGTTAAAAAGAAGAGGTGAGTACAGATATTGTAAGCTTGAGCATGGGTGGTGAGAAGCTCAGAGTTTGCTGCTGGTGACTTCTGTTTTTTCTTAATTATGAGGAAAGAAATGATATATGTAGGAGGAGGTGTGGGAGAGAAAAGTTATTCACCTTGGGGAGTGGGAAGGTGAGCCTGTCAGAGAAAGAGAATCAGCTCTCTGGGCAGTGGTAAAGCCCTACTAATTGTTGGGATCACCACATTAACAAGAAACCCATCATCTCAGTTGTGCAATTGTTTCCTCTAGCAACATACAGCTGCTTGGGGACAGCCTCAAGGAGGAAGATGTCTGGTGTTTGCAGTAAAGTATGATGGAGGAGGATATGAGTGAATGAGTTGGTAGGATTTGCCAGGAAGTAACTGAAATGATTATTCATGAAATCTAGGACGGACAAGAGGGAAGGGAAGTCAGGAGAGCCATGAGAAAATTGTGGGGATGGGAGGATGACGTCAAAGACTTGTGGTGGGAGTGGTGGGGCTGTTCTGGAGCATGTGATCTGGACTGATGGAAGGTGGCGGTCAGGGAGTGGGATGTTTAAGCTGACATTTCACAGGTGATATTGTTTCTGTTGATGAGAAGATTCAAGGTGTGACTGTCGGAGTGGGCAGATGAGATAGAGTGGAGGAAAAGGTGGAGTGGGAATGGCAACACCAGGGTGCTGGATGTTGAGACCAGTGATGATGATGGCAGGAGTTGGGGTGGACATAAAACTGAGCCAAGGGTTCAGGTTGTCAGGATTAGGGGTTGTGGTCGGGAGGTCAGTAGTTTATAGCAACAAGGAGAGGCTGTGAGTTTGCAAGAGCTTGAGTGTTTTATAAGAGCAAGGGGGAGAGATAGTATATACGGAAGAAGAAATGGAGAGCACAGACAGCTACCCCATCTCATGACTATGAGGTTGTGAGTTATGAGAGAACAAACCACCTTCCTTTTGAGAGGGCTACAGGAGAAATGCTGTCTCAGAGAACAGCCAGATTTCAACTAAGGCAAAATATGTAAAAAGAACTTACTAAGAAAAGGTTGGAAATTTAGGATGTCTGCTGATCCCAGAGCAGGCATCCAGAGGGTTACAGTGAAAGGATTTGTGGGTCAGGAATTGGATTAGGTTAGAGTTAGGTTAGAGGATGTTACAAAGCACCATGAAGATGTGAGTCTACTTACTCATTGTTTTCACTGTGGAGCCAAGCTTACAAACTAGACTAACTCATGGGTAACTGGCCATTCTGTAGGATTGGTTAGAAGTAATCTGTTTCTGGTCAAATTCTCTAAAAGTCAGGCAGTGATGATGTGAATATAGAGTGTGGCTTTCTATGCTTAGGAAGTTACCCAGAATTATTTCCCTCAGCAAGGGTTGTGGACAGGGCAGGTACTCCTAGGGCAAATGAATTCCTGTGCAAAATGTAACCAGTTCCAACCCCTTTTAAAAGCAGAAGTTTTCTCTATAGCATGGTGAGTATCTTGTGTTTAAACATATTTAATTAATGTGACATTATTAGTAGAGTCTAGTTCATATTACTGTTGGCGATTATCAGCATAAATGTATTATTACGTTATCTTAAAAAGGCCATATAAAATGTCAATAAAACACCATTTCTCCCTTTAGATTAGCAAAAGTAATAAAGATTGGTAGCATCCATTGCTGGTGAAGGTGTGGGAAATGGATCCCACTCTATACTACTGGATGGGTAGTGAATTGTTTCAAAATTGTGGAGAATAATTTGTGACATCTGTTACAATTTCAAATGCCCATATCCATTGACGCTCAATTCCACTTTCAGAAATCTAATATACAAAAAATTCTCATTGTATTTTAGGTGCATAAAGCTATATTTTGAGGAATGCTGATTGTAGTACTGTCGAAATAGCAAAAAATTGAGAATAGCCTGCTTGTCTATCAATGGAGGAATGGTTTTAGAATTATGTCTTTACCAAGAAATGCTAGACAGCCAAGAATTTGATGCACGACAATTATGGTAAAAAAAATTTGCTTGTTCTACAGAAGATCATTAATGTTTTGTGACCATATAAGCTGTAACAGTGGATTGTTTTTATGTGTATGTATTATTGTTAAATACAGGGACTGTTTCCAGGTACAAAATATGCATCATAAGTTTGGATGGGCCAGGCACGGTGGCTCACTCCTGTAATCCCAGCACTTTGGGAGGCCAAGGCAGGTGTATCACGAGGTCAGGAGATCGAGACCATCCTGGCTAACATGGTGAAACCTCATCTCTATTAAAAATATGAAAAAATTAGCCAGGCATGGTGGCGGGCACCTGTAGTCCCAGCTACTCAGGAGGCTGAGGCAGGAGAATGGCATGAACCTGGGAGATGGAGCTTGTAGTAAGCCGAGATGGCGCCACTGCACTCCAGCCTGGGCAACAGAGCAAGACTCTGTCTCAAAAAAAAAAAAAAAAATAGAATGGACATTAGTTGTGATTATGATGAAGGTCTGTTGTCCTAGATCTACAGATACGTGGTAAGAAATTAGAACAAACTGGAGATGGGCCATGGACTCTGCCTAGGAGTATTAGGAAAATACTTTGACTCCAAGCCTTAAAATACTCACATGGAGTTGGTGCTCACCTCATTCACACAATCATAGAGCTCCCTGGACACTGAACCTCTAAAGGGAAAAGGTCTACCTTGGAGCAGGAGCATCAGGGTTTGCTTGGGAGCATGAGTGTCGAGCTTAGGGCTAGGCTTGGGCCAGGCCCCAGCAGCACTGCTACTTGGAAGGAGCCACTTCACCTTTGTATTAGTTATTAAAAATAGAATTTGGGCCTGGCACAGTGGCTCACACGTGTAATCCCAGCACTTTGGGAGTCCGAGGCAGGCGGATCACTTGAGGTCAGGAGTTTGAGACCACCCTGGCCAATATGGTGAAACCCCATCTCTACTAAAAATACAACAAAATTAGCCGGGCCTGGTGGCAGGTGCCTGTAATCCCAGCTACTTGCAAGGCTGAGGCAGGAGAATAGCTTGAACCCGGGAGTCGGAGGTTGCAGTGAGCCCAGATCATGCCACTGCACCCCAGCCTGGGCAGCAGGATGAGACTTCATCTCAAAAAAAACAAAAACAGAAACAAAAACAAAAAACAGAATTTGGATCCTTTGGTCAGGTTCTCCGAAATTCTTTTGAGGTGTCCATGGTCAACTTCTTCAGCTTTGTTTTGGTAACCCCCTGTCCAAAGTTGCATATAGGCTGTTCTTCACCTTGTTTCCAAGGCTGAGGAACAGAAAGTAGCCTCTGTTTTGAGGAGGTGGAAGTTAAATATACATTTATTTTTTACTGTGACTTGTTCAGGACCACATTTTACAAAATGCCTTGTTTCCTTTATTGTTTTTGCAAAGGAAAGTTCTATTAATATTGTTTTACTTTGAATATAGAATAGTCTTTTAAATTAGGGCTTATTTTGAAAAATTCTGACTTTAATTCAAATGTATGCCAATACCTTCCAAAGTAAGGTAATATTCAGAGAGTTGTTTTGCTCAGAAGCTACAAATATTCTTCTACCCATCCTTTTTGTTGACATATGACCTCACTTCTACAAATATGCCTCGGAGTAGCATGGTTGGATCATAAGGCAAGCATATGTTTAGCTTTAGTAGGTATTGCCAAACAGGTTTCCAAAGTGATTGTAACACTTTCACTTCCTCCAGCAATATATGAGGTTTCCAGTTGCTTCACTTCCTCACCAACACTTGATATTGTCAGTCATCTCAATTTTAGTAACTTGGTGGGTGTGTAGTAATTTTAATTTGATGGTTATATGGCTTTAATTTGCATTTCTCTGATGACTAATGATAGCGTCAGGGAATCATTAGCTACTGGACATGTGGGTAGTGTGTTTTTTGAAGTCCTATTCGATTGTTTTGCTCATTTTAAAATTAGGTTGATTTGTCTTTTTAATTGATTTATAGGAATTTTTATACATAGTATTGTGAATATGACTCCTTTGTCACAGAGCAAAGTTTTTTTCCAATCTGTGGCTTTTCTACTCACTTTCATAATGATGTCCTTTGATGAGCAGAAGGTCTTAATTGTAGTGAATAGCAATTCATTACTTTTATGGTTTGTGCCTTTCATATTCTGTATAAAATATTTTATCTATTTCAATATTGTGAAAGTACTCTCCTATACTTTATCTCAGAAGCTTTATTGTCATGCCGTTTGCATTTATGTCTGTAATCTATCTCAAATAAATTTTTATGTATAGTGTAAGGTGGGGGATTCAAAGTTGATTCGTTTTACAGATACAGTTATTACTGCAGCATTTATTAAAAAGGGCATTGTTTCTACATTGAGACTTTTGTCACAATTCAGATGATAATACCTGTGTTGATTTATTCCATTGACTATATTTTCTATTCTTATGCTAACAACCACAGTACTTTGATTACCTTTGCTATGTAGTTGACATCTGATAGTAATGTTACTGGCAGTGAACCCATGTGGGTCTATAGCATCCTCAATTCTTGCCTCCTCAGAAGAAAGAATTCAACTGAGGAGCACAAGGCAGGAGAGACTGAGGCAAGTTTTAGAGCAAGAGTAAAAGTTTGTTAAGAAACTTTAGAGCAGGAATGAAAAGAAGGAAAGAAAGTACACTTGGAAGAGGACCAAGCGGGCGACTTGAAAGACAAGCGTGCGGTTTGACTGTTTGACGTTGTTTTACTTTGGCATACTTTGGTATACTTTGGTTTTATGTTTAACTTTGGCTTTATATGTTGGCATACTTCCGGGGTCTTGCGTCACTTCTCCTTTGATTCTTCCCTTGGGTTAGGCTGTCTGCATGCACATACTTGAGTCCACTTTCCCAACTCCAGGAAGCTGCTGATCACTAGTTTCAGGTGTTTTCTATGTAGCAGGAGATGGCCTTTCCCTGGCACTGGCTGTGACCAATTATTATTTTAGAGTGACAGTTAACAATGGCCTGACCATTATTGACCATTACCTGATTGTCACCTGACATTCCTGATGTGTGTGGCAGGGGGTGGGGGCAAGTGTGAAGTCGGGGAGAGCCCTCTTCTACCCTGCTCATGCCTGATGAGCTACCTACTGTAACAGTAAGACTTGCAATTTCCTCATTTTCTTCAAACATATTTTGGCTATCCTAGGTTCTTTGTATTTCCAAATAGATTTTACAAACATTTTGTCATTTTCCATACAAAAAAAACCTGTACTGATTTTAACTGTGATAACATTGATTCCATGGATCAATTTGGGGAGGATTTACATTATTTTATATTTAATTTTCCAACTCATGTGTGTGCCATCTCTCTCCACTAGGTCTCTACTTTCTCTCAGCAATATTGTATAATTTTCAGTGTAGAGGGTTTTACATTTTTCATCAGATTTATTCCTAGGTATGTGATATTTTTGAGTGCTATTGTAAATGGTTTATTTTTCTAAATTTTATTTTCGAGTTGTTTGTTGATAGTATAAGAAATAGAATTAAGCAAATAATGCAGGAGCAGAAAACCAAATACCACAAATTTTCACTTATAAGTGGGAGCTAAACATTGAGTCCACATTGATACAAAAAAGGGAACAACGGGCACTGGGGCCTACTTGAGGGTGGAGTGTGGGAGGAGAGTAAGGATCTAAAAACTACCTTTGCCTATTACCTGGGTGATAAAACGATCTGTGCACCAAACCCTCATGACATGCAATTTACCTACATAAAAAACCTGCACATGTACCTCTGAAACTAAAATAAAAGTGAAAAAAGAAACATAATTGATTTTTGTATATTTACTTCATACCTAGCAACTTTGCTAAATTCATTTGTTTATAAATCTTTTGTATTATTTTTTAACTATAATATTTGTATCATCTGTTAATATACAAGTGTCACTTCTTTTATCTTTATATAATTTATTTCTTTTTCTTTATTTCTCTGGCTAGGACCTCCAGTTCAATGTTGAATAGGATTGATGCTAACAGACATTTTTGTCTTGTTCCTAACCAGAGGGAAAACGTTCTATGTTTCACCACTGAGTATGATTTTAGTGTAAGTTTTTAACAAATATGGTTCTTTTGTTTCTTAGTATAAAATATTTCAAGAGGGATGGCTGTTGATGAGAAACACTTCTTCTGTTTTCTAGCAGTTTCTTTCACATGAAGGAAGCTCAGTTAGTTTAACTCCATGTCTTTCTTTGCTTTTGTTCACTCTGTCACAGGGATGGTGGAATAACTTATCTGCTTCATAAATCTGGGAGGAAAAGAGCAGGCATGTTCCTTTCAACTGCCCTCTTTATCTTCCACTTAGGAATCCCCTGTACTTGCCCAGGATTCGGTGATGCTATGACAGGCAAGCCTATCTAGATCTGAGATTCAGCTAGCAGAGCTGGTCTTTCTGGCTCTGAAGCTAAGCTGCATCCTCCAGCTTAACCTTTCATAGTCATGAAGTTGATATTTTAATTTCCTGTCTGCCTTAATATTTGTTTTACTCTTCAGTTTGTTCAAGAGCCTGAATGCAGAAAGAGGTAGCTCTCACCACTTCTGAAACTTTAATAGTGGTATTAAGAGATACTTTTGCCTTTATTAGTTGCATTATATTCAGTATTTTTAAATAAAACAAATTTTAAATAAACTAGTCACAAAGAAGTTTTAACATCTGTCAAGGAAATATATTTTTAAAGTATGATCTTCATGGGCCATTTAAGCCTCCTTCCTCTTCTGCTTATCCAGCTCTCTTTCCATTACCCTTTCCTTCTCCATGTTCTTCCTGCTGTACCTTAGCCAAGCTTCATCCCTGACAGAAAGCTACACAGTACCCTTCCTTCTTTGAAGTCCTAGACGTTTTTCTCAGCACCATCAGATCTGCACAGCTAATTTCTCCTGTAGATCTTTCTTCCCTGGCTGGCCAAGGGTGAAGCCCTCCAGAGCCAAACCCCACAGGATTGCTCCCTGGACTTAACCACAGGAGTTCTACCACTTCAACATTCCCATAACATTCCTTGAATTAAATTAGCCCCTCAGGTCCTCTTTATCTTATCTTCGCATTGGGAATAATAATAGGATCCATCTCATAGAATACCTGTGAATATTGCAAGAGTTATTTGAATGTAAAAGCACTTAGACCAGTGCCTGGATCTCAGTAAACTCCTACTACATGTTAGCTATTCTTATTAGCTTATATTATTGCACTTATTGGGCTTTTAAATATGTTATTTTATACTTTTATCAGGATGATTTGTGATAAAATGTGACTTATTTTCCAACCTAGTTTTGAAGCTTCATTAAAAACACGTCTGGGTCTTGTGCTTTTCTTGAATTTCCTTTGTGCTAGTTGAATTTGCTATCTGCAATACCACAGCAAAACAGTAATATTGAAATTTTAGTGTTTCTTTTACCTGTGTTTCTGCAATACTATTAGTCTGATGCTTTTTGAAGTTCTCATATTCTAGATATAATAGATCTATCTTTATCATACAGAGATTTTACTTCTTTGAGTATTTGGAGAAAGATAAAGAAAGCTTCCCTCAAAAAAATAGAATGTAACTAATTTGGTCTCTGAAAATTTGGGTTAGTGTCCTGGTTACTGCATTTATTTATCAGGTGGGTGATTTTCATTTCTGATTCTGTTTCCCTACATCAATGAAATGGAAACAATAATGCCTCATTTTTAACGCAGTATTTAGTTTTCTCCTGCATTTCAATATTCAGATTAAAAATACCAACACAATTGTATTTACTTAATAAAAATACTATTTAAAAATAGTCAAACCACTATTATACTATAAATTGACTTTGTAATCACTGGTGTGTGTGTGCTTGTGTATGTGTGCATATATGACATTGTTGAGTTAGGAACTGCACAACAGAGTGTGGACCAAAAGAAGGTTCTCTATAGACAGTAATAGGTGCTGCTGGGTGGAACAGGGGTTACAAATAGACAGAAACTTGCAAAACTGGTCAATATTTACAGAGTGGTAATCAGTTGCATCACATGGGACACAACTTGCATATTTACGGACAAGAATTATTTGCATTACTATCAATTTTCTGCAACTTTCAGGGCTGTAAAACAAATCTCAGAGCCAACGAAAGCATAAAACAACCAAAATTAATGAGCTCGTCAGTACTCTCACTAAATTTCAAAGTCTCACAATTTTTCCCTATACTACATGTTTACTCAAATAGAACACTATTCTTATTAATGCTTTATTTAAAAGAGGGCTTGAGTTAATTATTTAAAAATATATGCCTAGGTAGCCCATTTAAGGAGTATTTGGGTACAATATTTTTGCTTGGAAAAGAGCTTGAACAAAGAGGACAAAATGTTTTTAAAGGTAATTGCAGCTTCTATTCAAATCAAGGGATGTGGAGCAAGATGGCAGAATAGGAGGCTCCACTGACCGTCCTCCCCACAAGGACGCCAATTTAAGAACTATCTACACACCAAAAAATACCTTTGTTAGAACCAAAAATCAGGTGAGCACTCACAGTACCTGGTTCTAACTTCAAATTGCTGAAAGAGGCACTCAGGAGATAGAAAAAACAGCTCTGAATTGCTGATGTCACCCCTCCCCCACCCTCCAGCAGCCATGGTGTGGAGAGTTTTTCTGGGTGCTGCCGGAGGGAGAGCACAGCAATTGTGAGGCAGTTGAACTCAGTGTTGTCTTGTTAGAGCAGAAAGGAAAACTGGACAAAACTCAGCTGATGCCCACCCACCGAGGAAGCATTTAAACCAGCCCTAGCCAGAGTGGAATCATGAATCCCAGCAGTCCAAACTTGAGTTCCTGCAAACATCACCACCGAGGGCTACAGTGCTCTGTGTCTCCAAGTAAACTTGAAAGGCAGTCTAGGCCATAAGGCCTGCAACTCTTAGGTGAGTCCTAGTGCCAAACTGGGGCCAGAGACAGCAGACTGGGTGGCATGTGACATGTGACATAGAGACACCAGCTGCATCAGCCAAGGGAGTGCTGGCACCACCCTTCCCCTAGACCCAGGCTGCACAGCTCCTGGCTCCAGAAGAGACCCCTTCCTTCTGCTTGAGGAGAGGAGAGGAAAGAATAAGAAGGACTTTGTCTTGCATATTGGATAGCAGCTTAGCTACAGCAGGAGAGGGCACCAGACAGAGTTGTGAGGTCCTTGTCCCAGGCCCTAGCTTTCAGATGACATTTATAGGCATACCCTGGGCCAGAAGGGAACCCAGCGCCTTGAAGGAAAGGACACAGTCCTGGCAGAATTCATCATCTGCTAACTGAAGAGCTCTTGGGCCCTGAATAAACATCAGTGATGGCCGGGTACTACTTTGAGGGCCTAGGGTAAGCCTCTGGGACTTGCTGGGTTCAGATGAGACTCAGCACATCTGAGGTGGATATGGGGCAAAACTCCTTCTGCTTGAGAAAAGCAGAGGGAAAAGTAAAGGGGACTTGTCTTGCACCTTAGATACCAGCAGTTGGGTAGAGCACCAAGTGGGCTCCTGGGGTCCCCGATTCCAGGACTTGATTCTTGGATGGTGTTTATGGAACTGCCCTGGGTCAGAGAGAGCCCACTGCCCTGATGAGTGAGTCCCAGGCCAGGCAGCATGCACCACAAGCTGACTTAAGAAAACTTTGGCAGTAGTCTGGCAGTACTCCTCGTGGCCTGGGGTGGTGGTGGCTACTGGGTGGGGCTCCCCTATCTTTGGAAAGGGGAGGGAAGCATGGAAAGTACTGTGTCTTGTGGTTTGAATGTCAGCTCAGCCACAGTACAATAGAACACCAGACAGACATCTATGGTTTTTGACTCTGATTCCTGGATGGCACCTCTGCACTCATCTGGGGCATGGGGGACCTCATCACCCTGAAGGGAAGGATGCAGGCCTGGCTGGCTTTGCCACCAGCTGCTTGTAGAGCTTCAAGGCCTTGAGCAAACATAGGCAGTAACCAGGGAGTGGTTTCAGCAGGCCTTGGGCAAGACCCAGTACTGTGCTGGCTTCAGGTCTGACCCAGCGCAGTCATAGTGGTGGTGGCCTCAGGGGTGCTTGTGTCACTCCAGCCCCAGCTTTAGGTGGCTCAGAACAGAGAGACCCTGTTTATTTGGGAAAAAGTAAAGAGGACAAGAGTCTCTGCGTGGTAATCTAGAGAATTCTCCTGGATCTTGTCCAAGACCATCAAGGCAGTACCTTTAGGAGTATGGAAGAACCACAGTGTTACTGGGCTTGGGGTGCCTCCTAAAGCAGATACGGCTTAGATTATAACACCCAAATCCTTTCAAATATCTGAAAAACCTTCCCAAGAAGATATGTACAAATAAGCACAGACAGTGAAGACTACAATAAATACCTAACTCTTCAGTGCCCAGACACTAAAGAATATCTGCTAATGTCAACACCATCCAGGAAAACATGACCTCACCAAATGAACTAATAAGTCACCATGGACCAATCCTGGAGAAACAGAGATATGTAACCTTTCAGACAGAGAATTCAAAATAGCTGTGTAGAGGAAACTCAAAGAGATTCAAAATAATGCAAAGAAGGAATTCAGAATTCTATCAGATAAATTTAACAAAAAGATTAAAATAATTAAAAAGAATCAAGCAGAAATTCTGGAGCTGAAAAAATGCAATTGGCATACTGAAGAATGCATCAGAGTCCCTTAATAGCAGATCTTATCAAGAAGAAGAAAGAATTAGCAAGCTTGAAGATAGGCTATTGGAAAATATAATACACAGATGAGACAAAAGAAAAAAGATAAAAAATAATGACACATGCCTACAAGATCTAGAAAGTAGCCTCAAAAGAGCAAATCTAAGAGTTATTGGCCTTAAAGAGCAGTTTGAGAAAGAGATACGGTAGAAAGTTTATTAAAAGAGATAATAACAGAGAAAGTCAAACTATTGCTATTTGCTGATGACGTGATTGTGTACCTAGAAAACCATAAAGACTCATCCAAAAAGCTCCTAGAATTGGTAAATGAATTCAGCAAAGTTTCAGGATACAAAATTAATTAATGTACACAAATCAGTAGTCCTGCTATACACCAACAATGACAAAACTGAGAATCGAATCAAGAAATCAACTCCTTTTATAATAGCTGCAAAAAAAAAAAAGAAAAAAACAACTTAGGAATATACGTCACCAAGGAAGTGAAAGACCTCTACACGGAAAACTACAAAACACAGCAGAAAGAAATCATAGACACAGCACTGTTTACAATAGCTAAGATTTGAAAGCAACCTAAGTGTCCATCGACAGATGAATGGATAAAGAAAATGTGGTATATATACACAATGGAGTACTATTCAGCAATAAAAAAGAACGAGATTCTGTCATTTGTAACAACATAGATGGAACTGAAGATCATTATGTTAAATGAAATAAGACAGGCAGAGAAAGACACACATCACATGTTATCACTTATTTGTGGGGTCTAAAAATCAAGACAATTGAACTCACAGACATAGAGAGTAGAAGGGTGGTTACCAGTGGCTGGGAAGGGTAGTGAGGGGCTGAAAGGGAGGTGGGGAATAGTTAATGAATTAAAAAAAAAAAAGAAAAAATAGAAAGAATGAATAAGAACTACTATTTGATAGTACAACAGGGTGACTTTAGTCAGTAATAACTTACCTGTACATTTAAAAATAACTTAAACACTATGATTGAATTGTTTGTAACTCAAAAGATATATGCTTGAGGGGATGGATACCCCATTTCCTATGATAAGCTTATTTCACATTGCATGCCTATATCAAAACTTCTCATGTACTTCATAAATACATACACCTACTATGTACCCACAACAACTAAAAATTTTAAAAAGAGAAAATAAATATATAAACAAAATCTACTGTTAAAAAGTAAATGTTTCGCCAGGCGTGGTGGCTCACGCTTGTAATCCCAGCACTTTGGGAGGCCGAGGCAGGCGGATCACGAGGTCAGGAGATCGAGACCATGGTGAAACCCCGTCTCTACTAAAAATACAAAAAAAAATTACCCGGGCGTGGTGGCGGGCGCCTGTAGTCCCAGCTACTCAGAGAGGTGGAGGCAGGAGAATGGCATGAACCCGGGAGGTGGAGCTTGCAGTGAGCCGAGATCACGCCACTGCACTCCAGCCTGGGTGACAGAGCGAGACTCCATCTCAAAAAAAAAAAAAAAAAAAAAAAGTAAATGTTTCATAAGTTTCTACCATGTTAGATGAATAATAATGATATCTTGCCTTTATCAGGCATATCCCATACTTATCTACCCACAGTGTTGTGGTTTGGCCCTATGTTTGGGCAGGGAGCAAACTCATAGGATACCCGTGAATATTGAAATTATGTCTGATAGTACATTTTCAGAAGTCTGGGTAATTCAGTCTAGAGAATAGCTATATATGAGGTTTTATGATTCATTAGAATCCACTTAAGTTCCCTTTTTTCATATCCTTCATTTTTTATTTTTATTTTTTATTTTAGATGGAGTTTCGCTCTTGTTGTCTGGGCTGGAGTGCAATGGTGCAATCTCGCCTCACTTCACTGCAGCCTCCGCCTCCGCCTCCTGGATTCAAGTGATTCTCCTGCCTCAGCCTCCCAAGTAGCTGGGATTACAGGCGTGTGCCACCATGCTCTGCTAATTTTGTATTTTTTTTTTTTTTTAGTAGAGATGAGGTTTCACCATGTTGGTCAGGCTGGTCTCAAACTCCTGACCTCAAGTGATCCACCTGCCTCGGCCTCCTAAAGTGCTGGGATTACAGATGTGAGCCACCGTGCCTGGCCTCATATCCTTTTAAGGCACCATCTGGTCTCTTCTAAACTCCCTTGAGTGGTTGATTGAAGAAAAACATCTAAGAACAAATAATTTTCTTGGAAGAGTACATTCTAAATCTATATTTTAGAAAGAGACATTTTGATTAAAATTATTTCATTATTATGAAGACATTCAAATCCTCACATGCCTCTGGTTTACTGGTTGTAAAGAAAAAAATCCTCACATCTCTAACCTCCTTATTTTAAAACATGACCTTTTTGGAAGCTATTCCTTTCTCACTGCTTTTGGTGGACTTGCCTCTGAGTCCTTTTCTTTTTTAAGTTTACTATGTCTTCATATTGTTAGGATAGATATTATCAAGTATATGCTCAAAAATCGTGCATTAGCCCATGGAATCTCTTAGCACTCAGAGGCATGTTCTATACATGATTCTAACAAAGTTGGTACTCCCCTCTCACAGCTGACAATATTGAAAAGTTCAGATAGACAGTGATCATATGGTTCTGTTTGTGGGAGAATTTATTATGTATGTGTGTGTTCTAAGTGTGTATATCTAAACATACCTGGAGTCACCAGCAATATATAGCAGGTCCATCAGACATTTTCTGCAAACAGCTCCTGGATTCTGGGGCAGCTACTCAACTCTGCCATCACAGCATAAAACCAGCCATAGACTATACATAAATGAATGAATGTGGCTGTGTTCCAATAAAACTTTATTTACAAAAGTAGGCAGAGTCCCCTGAGGTTGTAGTTTAGTGATCTCAGAATATAGTATAGTTCTAGACAAGAAATCAGAATACCAGGGGCTCCCACTCTCAGTTCTGCTTCTTCCCAGTTGAGTACACAGCTTAGTTCTCTCTTGTACTATTTGAAAGAATAGTGGTGTAAACTTTAAAGCACTATGCAGACATCTAAGATGGTATTCATTTAATCTTTCATTTAATCAAGAAACATATATCAAATGCCTGCTGTGTCAAAAACTTTCCTAGAACAACAAAGTGATTGTAGATAAGAATGAGTCACCTAAACGTTGGAAAAGGTACCAATACTGGGCTGTAGCGTGATTGTCAGGTTGGGGTCATAGGGTAAGATGACAGCCTGAGAGGTGGGAGTGGGGTTTTCCCCTGAAGGGAATTGATATTCACACAGTCATACATTTTGGGAAGTGATTAATTCTGGGAAGGAAATGAGTTGGCACTTTGAGTAGGGGGTGGTCAGACTTTTTTCTCTCTCTGGGGCCAGGAAGTGTTGGGCCACAATTCCAAATCATGGACAGGTCTAGATGATTCTGTTTGTGGGGAGTGAACCGTTTCCTGGCTATGTTGGTTTAGGCCAAGAGTGACTGGTACCATCAAGTTCATGACTTTCCACTTAGCAGTGACAGTGACCCAGGGTAGAAGCAGTTCTTGTCTGCAGCAACCGGCATCAAGGTTCAGGGTTGAAGAGTCTCAAGGCAGCAGTGTCCCTTCCCAGAGTCCAGGGTAGAGTGTGAATGGTGGAGGATCATGCCACAATAATCTGGAAGAAAGAATAACTTTACTTTGTAGATACCGGCAGGAGAGATGTAATACACTTTGACATTGTTGTTACTCTGAAGCCCATAGTTTAGCAGGGAGGCAAATGTACAATCATGCTGTCATAGTCAGTGTAGTAAGTTTTTAGACAGAAGTGAGAATATCAAGGTCCAGGTTGGATGTCTAATTTAGCCTCAGAATTGTCCTTGAGCAATAATGTCTGAGTTGAAATTTTATGAATGAGGTCAAATTAACAAGATGTGAATGAAGGGCAAGGACCTTGTGGACAAAGGAATCAGCAGGCACCGTGTCAAGTAGCCTCAGGGTAGTGCAGCATACTGTGGTTAGAAATACAGCTCTGGGGCCAAACTGCAGTGGTTACATCTTAGCTCTTCAGCTCATGAGCTGCTGAAACTTAGACATACTTAAGCATTTCTTTGAGCCTCTGTTTCCTCATCTGCAACATGGGAATGGTCATCTCTATCTCATAAAGGTGAGATGCAGTAGACTACAGTATTTGAAGGCTTCCATGCAGTGCCTGAAACCTGGCAAGCAAGCATTCAGTAAGTATTAGTAATTATATATTTACATAACATAAAGCAGTTTAAGTAAACACATCAAAGGAATGAATGAGGAGGATGAAAAGACCAGAAGACCAGATGCAATTGAGGACTGTGTGAGTGTATGAATGTAATGTTGGTGGTAGAAATGAAGCCTCCTTCAGTGTTTTCTCACTGTTTACTCATCCCATTGTATGGATCCTGTGATGGATTGTGACCTTTCTTCCCTTGAGGACTGTGCCATATGCTGACTGCATCAGGCCAGCTGGTGAAATGAGACTCATTGTGAGAACGGAAGGCATAGTCAGAATGTCAAGGAGGTTAGGTCATCTGCGTCCCTAGCAATGGAAAGGAAATGATGAAATACTTCAGCTGGTTTTTGCTTAGAACCTCCTGGTTGTGAAGGAGGATCAGCCTTCAAATCAGCTTGTTCCTGACTAGTTTAGCTGATATCCCTGCCTGGTAATTCCCTCTTCCTGTTGCAAGTGAAATCTAAACATTTCCTGAGTGCTGACTTTGTGTAGGACACTGATTTGGGTGCTGGGATTTGGATATGGATTTTTCTTGTCTTCTAAGTGCTCATTTCTAAGTGAGAAAAGTGTTCATTTCCAGTGCAATCAGTGCTGCTTCTAGAGAGGCACAGGGAGAGGACCCTGATACTGCATCTCCCAAACAGTCAGTTGGTTATCTAGTCCAGTTTTCCCTGCAGGATGAAACCATCCTTTGAGAGTTGGCCTGACAGAGACCTTTGTTGATCCAATGGCTGGCTTTTCTGAATGCAGATGGGAATAGGCTTCAGTGGATTTGAGGAACTTTCACTTTTCTCAAACTTGCATTGATTCATTTTTTCCTACTCTTCTCCCCAAGGTCTAACTCCTTCACAGATACTGAATATGATAAAATACCCCAACAGTTGTACACTTTCCAAGCTTATTCTATGTGTTTGTTCTCCCAACAGCTTCCCATTGTACAGCTGAGAAAATTTAAGTTTAGAAAGTCCCTGTGACTTGCCAAGGTCATAGAGTTAGTAATTGCTTCAGCTCAGATTCAAACTGGCCTCCAATTGCCAAGGCCACTGTTCTTTCCCATCTGCCACCCTCAGACTTGTTTTTTTCTCTTTCCTTGGCTATAGGGAAAGTACAGCCCCCATGGAAGTTTCTAAACTGCATCTAAAGCTTTCAACATATTGTCCAAATTCTTCCTAGTGCTTGCCCTGTATTCCAAGGGAGACAGTTGGACCAAAAGCAGTTGTTAAAAATTCAGTGGTGATCATTACAAATGAATACCATCACGTTGACTTGATGGTTTTGTAGTGTTTAAACCCTCACATTTGCATAAGCAGCAGACAAGGAAGATAAAGTCAGTTCATGAAAGTCCACTTGGGGGAAACAGAAACATAACGGATTGTCAGCAATCTTCTCCACTTACCAGAAAAAGTCATCCAACTAGTGTTCTTCAGATTGTAAGGTGCACCTGACTCTCTTGGATCATATTAAAATGCAGATTCTGTTCCAGTTTTTAGGTATGTATGAGATGCCTGCATTTTTAACAAGCTCTCTGGTGATACCAGGCACCAGGACATAACTTAGACAGCAAAGATTTAAACCACTGACTCTTAATACTTGGCTTAAGTTTGGGAGCTTAAAATAATCCTGATGCCTGGGTTCTAAATCCAGAGATTCTAATTTAATTGCTCTAGGAAGTGGTCTGGGATTTCAGGATTCTAAGGTATACCAAGGTTTGATTTAAACTTTCTAGTGTATTTCAAAATATCTAGAAGAGGGGATTTTGAATGTTCTCACCTCAAAGAAATAACTGTTTAAAGTAAGGGATATGTAAAAAAGTAAGGGATATGTTCACTATTGCACAATGTATACATGTATTGAAATATCACATTGTGCTACCTAAATATGTACACTATTTTTGTGTCAATCAAAAATAAAATAAAACTTAAAAACGTTTCTAAGGTTAATCTCACTATTTCTAATCACAAAATGACTAGAATAGCATATAGATAGCTCAGAGATAAGAAGGGCGATGGATTCTACAGCAAATATACCACACCTTGCTCAGAAAAGGGGTTCAATAAAGTAAGCAAAGATTTATTTTTTTCCTTCCATGTTCTCAGATGGCACAGGTAGATTCTGCTTTCTAAATATTTCACCTTTCTCTAATAGGCATTCTTACCTCCTGAGCGCTGAAAATTCTTTTTTTCTTTCTTTCTTTTTTTTTTTTGAGATGGAGTTTCACTCTTGTTGCCCAGGCTGGAGCTGCAGTGGTGCAGTCTTGGCTCACTGCAACCTCCTCCTCCTGGGTTCAAGCGATTCTCCTGCCTCAGCCTCCCGAGTAGCTGGGATTACAGGCATGTGCCACCACGCCTGGCTAATTTTGATTTTTAGTAGAGACGAGGTTTCTCCATGTTGGTCAGGCTGGTCTCGAACTCCTGACCTCAAGTGATCCGCCCACCTTGGCCTCCCAAAGTGCTGGCATTACAGGCATTAGCCACTGTTCCCAGCCTGAAAATTATTTCTAAGAAAAATAGAGGCTTTCAATGAACATTTCCATATTTTGAAAAGAACTGTTTTTTTTCTTTTGTTTTGGTATGGCTTATTTGATATCTTTTCCTTAAAATGGACTTATGTTTAAAGTGGTTTTCTTTGCTTATTCATTTAAGAAATATGTATTGAATGGCCATCTACTATGTCCTACCTAGGAACTGGGCTGGGCTGTGAGTACCCAGTGCTAAATAAGATTGATAGAGTTCCTGCCTTCTGGGAATTTGAATGTTGGAGAGGAATGATAGAGAGAACCAGGGGTGAAGGGTAAAGTGTCATGCAATTAAGCATGGAGAAGTATGGAAGGTGACAGCAAGGTATTAAGTGAAGCTGGCAGAGTCAGGAAGACTTCTCTGAGGAGGTGACATTGAAATGGAAATCAGAACAATGATAGGAGTTAATCAGGCAAAAGAGTGTGACAGGAGTATCCTAGGCAGAAGAAAAATTATCTGCAAGCTCTGGTGGCTAGGCAGAGCATGGAAGATTGGAGGAACTGGAAGGAGTGCAATGTGATTTGATCACAGAGCACAAGGAGGTGGGGCTGAGCACAAAACTAGAGAGACATTCAGGAGTTAGATAGGGAGAGACCTGGTGGAAAGAGCTTAGAGTTTAGGAATGCTATGTTCATAGTGACTGGAGCGTGGAATGTGGAGTTAGGCAAACTTGGTCTTAAATCCCAACTCTACCATCCACTGGCTGTGTGACATTGGCCATGCTCCTCAACGTCTCAGACTCTCAATGTCCTTATGTGAAGAATGGGGATAATGATGCCTATTTTTTTTTTTTTTTTTTTTGAGACAGAGTCTTGTTCTGTTGCCCAGGCTGGAGTGCAGTGACATGATCTCGGCTCACTGCAACCTCTGCCTCCTGGGTTCACACAATTCTCCTGCCTCAGCCTCCCAAGTAGCTGGGATTACAGGCGCACACCACCACGCCTGGCTATTTTTTTGTATTTTTAGTAGAGACGAGGTTTCACTATGTTGGCCAGACTGGTCTCGAACTCCTGACCGCGTGATCCGCCTGCCTTGACCTCCCAAAGTGCTGGGATTACAGGCATAAGCCACTGCGCCTGGCTCAATGATGCCTATTTCGTTGGGTTGCTTTGAAGATTAAATAAGTGAGGGCAGGAAAAGTCATAACATGTAAGAGCTTGATAAATGGTTATTATCACTATCAATTCCAAGAACAATCGGGAGATGCTATTGCTGTCTGGAGATGGGATTTATCAGGAGTAAGACTGGCGGCAATGCTGTGAGTTAGGACGTATTGAGAGTGGTAGCTGGAACTAGGAAACTGGAGGAATTAGTTGGGTGTTAACTGAGTAGGAAGTGAGAAGGGTCTTTAGAGACTGAGATAGTCCTTGAGATTTGGAATGTAGGAATAGTGTTAAGTTCAGGATGAGTATGGTGAGGTTGGTTTGTACATAATGGTGAGGTCAGTTTGTACATGTTGTTATTATATTCATGAGGAATCAGTTGCAGAGAACAGACTTCACGTTAGCTTGTTTGGCAGGAAGGGGTTTATCACAGGGTATTAAATTAAATGGCTTGTAGAATTGTCAGGAGGGCTGAGGAAACAGAATCGAGATTGAGCTTTCAGGAGAAACCTATAATGTGACTCCTAGGAACTGGGCTGCTATAGTAGCTGCTGTCTCTTCAATAATCTTGCATTCAGGAAACTTGCCCCTCTAGAACCACAAAACTACTGCCGCGAACAGGAAACCACTACAATCAGGAAGCCGCTACTGCTGCCGGGCTCCAGAACCAGTGCACATCTGCAACAGACGACATCAGCAGAACGGATGCTTCTGCCCCACCACCTAGGCTCACCCCAACTGCTAAGCTCGTATTTGAACATTAAAACCTCTGCAAACAAAGCTGCAGAAAAACCAAACCCCTCCACAGCTGTGCTTGCTAGCTGGATGGACAAACATTCCAAAATTCTGTCCATTTCAGACTAAATAATACTAGAGCCTGAGCTGCAAAAGAATAAGGAAAGTATGTTTTTAGCATTCCAACACGTGGAGCAGGAGAAGGCACACTAGAATAGTATTTTGGAAATGTGGGTTGTGACTTAAGAGAGCATCATAAAATCAATTCAGGTGGTCACAGTAAGTTTTTTTTTTTTTTTTTTTTCTTAGTCCTTGTTGGCAACATGACATTTCTTCTTCTGGGTCATGGTGGAAAAAAACCCTGGAAAGTCATTATACTATACATTGAGTGACAATCTTCCATTGCAGAGTTTCAGGAGAGAACTGTCAGAAGAGCCCATGGGGAATATGGACATTTGATCTTGGGGGATAAATCTTCTGGAGCTGTGCTTGTCCTTCACGCTTTCTGGTGTTTGTTTACTCTCCAGGAAGAGAGCTAGATCCAGGGAAGCCCCAGAGTGCATTGAAAGGCATGTTTCAAACCCATGCTAATGAGGGCTGATTTTGCAGTGGCTTGGCAGAGCTGTAGTACACACCATGTTGGATTGTAAACTGACCTGGCACTCACTGGCACTTGGGATATGTGTGTTGAAAGAATGTACAGAGCAGAGAAGTACTTAGAAAGTATGGAAGGAGCCATTCAGATTCCAGAGACTAAGCTCCAGGTCATGAGCTCTGATCACAGAGGGGTCTAAACCCTCGCTAGCCATGGTTAACTCAGTGTCTTTGTGACACCATTTATAATTTTCCAAGAATATTTTTGCTGTATAGAAAAATGGCAACTAGGGATGGGAGGTGTGCAAGAAGATGTGCTTATTGTAGCTTTGTGTGTAACAGCAAAAACCTAAAAGCAAATTAAATGTTCTTGCATAGAAGAATGGACAAACTATGGTATATTCAAACAATTAAATATATAGCAGTTACTCTACCATAACTCTACTATCTAATACCTTCTCAGAATCTCCAGTCACATAAAGGATGGCTCAGAGAATAGCCTAGTGCCCTAAGAGGTTTTGATGTGGACAAGAACTAAAGAGAGGAAGTGCTGAGGGAAGCTGGCAGAATCTGTCAGACAAGGCAGCCTCCCACAATTCCAGGAATACCACTTATTCTGGGATGGAAGGGACAAACCCTTAAATTAAGAGGATGGAGAAGTCAGCCTGTATCATCTCTAGAACACTCCTGAGAGATCTGCCAGGATTGATGGAAGTCCCATTGGATGGAAGCCCAGCAGGGAGCAGACACTTGCAAAGTCCTCAAGTGTGGTTAGTGAGAGAGCTGGTATTTGAGCCCAGTCTCATATTCCAATCTCCATTATTTCCCACCAGCTTTGATAGGGCCTCCTGTAGCCTTTCTGCAATTCCTCAGGTCATATCCTTCCAACCTTACTTTGGACAGTCCCCCACATTCAGAGGTTTCCTCTGCTCTTCCCTGCTCTCGCACTGGTCACTCCAGGACAGCAATTTGAATGTGAGACACAGGTGGTCTCTATCCTCTATAGACTCAGTACATGGTCAATATACGATTCAGAAAAGGGTTAGAGGCCGGGTGTGGTTGCTCACGCCTGTAATCCTAGCTCTTTGAAAGGCCATGGTGGGCAGATTGCTTGAGGTCAGGAGTTCGAGATCAGCCTGGCCAACATGGTGAAACCTCGTCTCTACTAAAAACACAAAAGTCAGTGGGTATGGTGGTGTGTGCCTGTAGTCCCAGCTGCTCAGGAGGCTGAGGTAGGAGGATCACTTGAACCCAGGAAGGGGAGGCTGCAGTGAGCCGAGATCGCGCCACTCCACTCCAGTTTGGATGACTCTACATTGACTTGTTATTTTTTTATCAGCTCACTCACCATCTTCCTCTACAAGTTCTACAAGTACACTGAGTGTGTGTGTGTGTGTGTGGTGGGGAGGTGGGGTTCGGAGGGTAGGAGGAAGGGAACGAGCTCAAGTTGAGTTTTTACCAAAGAGGCATATGTTTTAGGTAGCCTGGGTTCCCAGTTAGATAAAGTATTTATTTTACTTGCATAGATATCATTTTACTCGCGGAATATCATTTGCTCATAACATTCCCAGGGGCTGATTAACCCTCAAGAGTAACAGAATTTAGTTTTAAACTTCCTGGGTTGCCCACTCCCTACATATCTATCAGTTGAGTTACTAATGATTATTCTCTTTTTTTTTTTGTTTGGTTACATTATTCATTTAAATGATGTACCCCTTGTGTCTTTAGGTGTTGGCTTTCTTAGCATTGCTTGACAGAGACTGAGATTAGAAACCACTCACAGTGCAAAAGTCAGGCACCTCTGCTCAGAGAACAGTTGGTGAAAAATGAAAATGGAATCTTTCTTGAGTTAGAATGTGAGATGGCAAAAAATTTGCTTAGTTAACACACAGTTGGGTTGCATATACCTTTTCAAGAAAGCATGAGTTGGTTTAAGCAAGATTCATTTATCCTATGCAGTTAGTGTGTGACTCAAATGCCAGCCCTTTCCCTGTTTTTTTTAGCCTTGAGTCTCAAAGTCTGTTTTTTACCACAGACCACTTGGCTTGCTGAATTCAACACCTCTTCGAATGCCTGCTTCTCCCAAAGAATCTACTCACAGAAAGAGTTAAAGAGAAATGTAGACTTTACTAAATATTTCATAGAGGAGACCTAGGAGGAGGTTGACACAGCACACTGCTCAGCAGATGACCGAAAATTTTCCCTTAGCCATTTTTGTTCTCTCAAGTCCCTCTCATCAATACCACCACTGCTGATTTGTTCTTTCTTTTTTTCTTTTAAATCTTTTCCAGCTTTTCTTCTGACAAACTTTGCTGGAGTCTTACTCCTTTTCTCTCCTTCTTGAGAAAAATGCAAATTTCGCTCCATGTTTTGGTATAGCAGGGAAGCTTCCATCTTTTTTTACTGAAGCATAACTTCAGGGCCTACATTCCATCTCAAACGGCTTGTCAAGGTCCTTCCACAAATAAGATGTTCCTCCAAAGGTGATGTACAGATGCCAAGTTGGATATAGCTAGAGAAATCTCATGGCTACCCCAATCAAGAGAGAGGTTGCCGTTTCTCAGAAGTCCTCCTCCTCACTTCTAGGGTCATCATTGTCTGTCAACAACTTTCTGGGGATTTAAAAACCCTCACGGAACTGGTTTTCTGAGAGGTGTTTGAAGCAGGAATATATTATGTGGGAGATGGAGCAGCCATTCCCTGGCTAGATGACCACATCACTGTTGCACACTGATTGTTTGCTAAAGGCACAATGCTTTCCTGAACAGAAATGAAAAATGCCTGCTGCTCAATTATTGTCAATCTAACTGGAATAGAGTCAGGCCTCGTCAGATGGTTTCCCAAACACCCAGATGGTCTCTTAGATTCTGGATGGTCAGCGTGGTAGTTCTTTCCATTACATCCTTGAGATCCTGCTGTTCACACCATTCAGCAGGGCACCCTGAACCTTGTCCCCATATTCTGGCTCTGCTGAGATGAGATGCAGTCAGGTGCTACTAGTGTCTTCAATTTTATACTGGGGTAGCGGGGCCTTATTTTGGTTGGAGAGCTTCCAAAATTGTGTCTGGAATCTCAGTTCCCAGGGTCTGGTCTTCTGAGATGGAAGAGGTTTTGAAGCAATTCAAACCCAGTCCTTTCATTTTCTAGACTTGGATCCTGAGTTCCAGGGAGGGGAAGGTATAGTGAATTCTTATAATTTTATGTTGCCTTGGCAACCATTTTGTATACAAGTTTAATTTTCTCATACCAGAAGCTGGGCTTAGTCACCCTTGATATGGGTTTCCAGTTCTATACCACACCTCTGGCCAGAGACAAGAACTTAGAGGCATCTCTCCTGCCTAGCAGACTAGATTCCCCACTTCTCTGTTGCTGCCTTCAGACAGACCATTCAGGCCTTTGCCAGTGAATTGAGAGTGACCACACCCTATTTATTTACCTACATTGTTAACTGCCTTGCTGTCTCTGTCTGACTTCTCATTCCTGCCTCATGTAACCTGGAGAAGGAGGACTGCCCCTCAGACTCATTATGCCCTTTCTGTCCAGGATCTGTAAGTAAAAGTCTTTGAACTTGTTTTCCATTGTGGTGGTGTATTAAATTTGTGCTTTCCATCTCAGGAACAGGGGGCTGTCCCAGGCCTGGTTTTCCCTGGGGGTTCCTAGGGGTGGGGTCATATGGAGCACAAGATCAGCCTCCCAGCACCAGAGTGATAGTCAGACAGGCATAAACTGGGCATGGTTCAGTCACAAGTATATCTGCCAGTATAGGGAAGTTTCCTGTGTGAGAGAGTCCTTGATCGCGACTTGGACAACTAAGCATTAGGCCATCTGCAGATAAAAGAGGTATCCCGTGAAGGGCACAGTGTAAACACTCACACCCAGCTCCCCTTCATTTCCCATTAGGGCAGAGTTGCTAGCTGCTCTGGTACTGGAGCCCCATTTTATCTGGAGGCTCTCAAAACAGAAGAAATAGATCAAGACCATACAGTGAATTAGTGGTTGGGCTGGGACATCCATTCATCCTTTCTGATTCCCATGTGGGGCTCTGCCCACCGCACTGCATTGCTTCCCTGCCTGCTATCTGAAAGATACTTCACTCAAAACTCTCTTTTTAACCCTGGAGCTGTATCTTTCCAAGAGACAGAAGGAGAAGTATACTATTTAATATCCTGTGTAGTTCGTCTTGGTCTAAAGTTTTCTTTTTGCCCAAGTGTTTGGAGGGATGAAATACTGTATGGTAGAGAGGTGCTTTCTTCCTGAAGGCCAAGAGAAACTGTTCAGTCTGAATTACTGTATAAGAAGATGGACAACACATTCTCAAGAGGAAAGGTGCTTGTATCTATGTACTGGAATGTATCCACATTGACTGATATGGTGGTGTTGACCTGCAGGTAATCCAGCAAGAATTGAGACAGATTCTGGTATACGTGTTTGGTTTGCATTCCAGACTCACACACTGTCACCAGGGCCTGTTTTTTGATATGCTTGTTGATGAGAAGCTCCAACTTCAGATCGACAGAATTATTTGGGCATTGTACGAGAAACTGCAGTTGGCAAATGATGAAGTACAAACCAGGGAATTGGATCACCAGATTCCCATCCTGATATCTGACTCCATGGAGAATGCCATCTTTGTTCCAAGACAACTTGGTTTTGTTTAGATGCTTTGCCACTAGAAAGAGAAGTATAGAAAACAGAATTATTGAGAAGATTGTAGGTACACATTGCAAAATTCTAAGTCTTTATTCAAAGTTTCCTATTCAGAAAACATTCCCATGTTTTCTGTAA
Source organism: Hylobates moloch (assembly GCF_009828535.3). Taxonomy (NCBI): domain Eukaryota; kingdom Metazoa; phylum Chordata; class Mammalia; order Primates; family Hylobatidae; genus Hylobates; species Hylobates moloch. Next base: position 87,002,383 of record NW_026652285.1, read on the forward strand.
TGTTCCAATCATCTGAATATCTTCCATGTTACTCTCTCTAGAGTCTACTTATTACTCAAGGCACAGGTATAAAACCACCCCTCTTCCTTTTCTTCAATGCTCAAAGCTGGAGGGTCAGAACACACATGGTACTTTACTTCTGCCTCCTACAGAATGGTTTTCCACTGAATCAGTATCATATTATTCTATGATGACAATGATGATCTTTCCCTTTTCAGACTATAAGCTCCTGGACTCTGTTCTCCACAAGGTCAGAACTGTTATGTTCATTTATCATGAATGGGCATTGCAAAAGGTATCAGAGATAGGAAATTCAGTAATATTGCTTGATAGGCATTGCAGAAAGTACAAGGTAGGACATTCAATAATATTATTCAGTTAATATCCAATTTAGGTACGAAGATGTCCAGGAGAATCGCCATTAATTTTCACATTAAGATGTATACTCCAACGGTTCATTGTCTGAACTTTTGAATGCCTTCTTCCCTTCAAAGGGCAGCCAAAAAAAATTGTGTAGGTCCCCCATGTGCTTATTAAGCGGCTCTTGCAATCTGGGATTTATTGAAAAGCAGAGAATTAGCAGACCCTCTAAGCTGACAAGTTTGTGTTGGAAGGTGAGTCTCTAAGTCCTAACACGTGAAAATTAGCACTGACTGGTAAGGGTGACTTTCAGGGCCAGGAAACTGGCATGCTAGTTTTAATTGCTTCCATGCTTTCCCTTTAAATCTCATTGCAATTCAACTGAAGAGTGAGAACTAATCTAATGGCAAAATTGAACTTTTAAAATGAGCAAGATGGCTATTCAGAGAATCTTGGCCATCTCTCTCTCATTCTGCAGTCTAAAGTGTCTCTTATTGCTTCATTTGTAAGGGACCTCTTACCTGAAGCACACTGCGATATGCAAATCGGCTCTGTGCTGACATGTTCATTAAGCTGTCAATCTGGGGACAAGGCAATTTTATGGTTCCCTTGTGAATAACTTCATAGAGGCAGAGATTAAGTGCTTGCCTCCCTTGCACTAGGAAAAGGACTGTGTACTTTGCTGAAACTGGTAGGTAGTTGAACAAGGAGGGGTGAGGGGTGGGGGCAGTGGTGGTGGGGACCATGAATGCCCGCAGAGGCCACGTAGGCAACATAAAGGAGTGAATGGGGCTGAGGAAAGAGAAGCCTTGTAGCTTTGGAGAATAACGCTCTCCCCGCTAAGACATTCAAATTCAAATTACAAAAAAATATCCTGCAGACTAAACAGTACACATCTGCAGGTCACATTTGGCCGTGGGACTCCAATTGTGACTTCTGGCTTAAAAGTTGCTGAAAAGCCACAGAAGCGGTTTTCATATGTTTAGGTTTCCTGGGTTTGGTTACCGACCTTGGAGGTAGGCCCATGACTTCTTGAATGGAGCCCTTTTCAGGATACATAAGAGGTCTTCTGAGCAATTTCCTAAAAATAAGGAGACGGTACATTAAAATGTCTTCTGCCGTTCTGGGATCTGGAGATACCTGATCTGTTTCTACAACACTTTGATGGAGACAATTACCATTCTGTTTTCCATTTTGAGAATAAGGAGAAAAGCTCTTTATTTCTCATTTTGCCATCAGATATTTTAGGATTTTAATTTTTTAAATTTATTTTTATTGATTGCTTCCACTTGGGCTTTTATGGAAGACGGTGGAAATCAGGGAAGGAAATAAATATGACATGCATTCCTATAATGTGTCAGGTGCCATTTTCTGCCACTATACCTATTTCATCTCCTTAATCTCAGCAGCAACTCTATGACAGGGGTATTATTAAGCCCCTTTTACAGATGGGAAAAAAATCTGGAGACCAGGCAGGTGAAATACATTGTTTCATGGCACCGTGCCAGGCAATGGTAGTGAGAATGATAATACTGATAGTAAATACTGTCGACTTACCTGCCACACGCCAGAAACTAGTCTGGGTACTTTTAAAGCTGGGTAATATATCAGCTGATCTAGTTCTCAGACTAATCCTGCAGAGTTAACTTTGATGCCTAGAGATGGTCAATACCATCACCTAAGTTCAGGCAAGTTTGTGTAAATGCTGGAATTGCCCATGGCTAATTCCAGAGGCCGGGTTTCCTGTTCTAGGCTATTTTGCTGGACAACGAAGATTAAAAACATCTTGGTGTTCAATTTTAAGAGGACACAGGATTAAAGAAATCTTAGTAGAAGTCCTACTATTTGGAGCTTCCTTGGCAGAGGCAAACATGTTATTATGGTATTTAAGAGATAAAAATATTTTTCATATATTCACTAGTGATGGTGGCTTAGCTTTTTTTTTTATTGTAGTAACTACTTAATATTTTGTATGCAAAGATTCAAGTTATACATTTCCTGCAATGACTCTTGAATTCAACTTATTCAGAGCGAATCTCTTCTTTGATCCTTGGTTTCCCCATGTGTAAAACTGGGCGATCTTTGACCTGACATGGACATCTTTTCAAAGATATCATCAGAGATGACCATGTAGTCCATCCATCAGACAGTAGGCAGCCAAAGCCCCATTCAATGGAGCAGCCACACCCTGGGATGTTTGCTCACTGCATCGCCGAGCAGTACCTGCTGGGCTCACAATCTCTTTCCCATTGCAATCTCTGCCCAGCCCTGAGAAAGTCCCTCCTGGCCATCCTCATAGCTTCATGGGGGCTTTGGAGTGGTTGAAAGTTAAATGAAGAGTTCCCTCTGCTGTCTGAACAAGCTCACTGCGAGAGGCACTCCCGGCAGAAGCAGGGGCAGTTTTCCTCCTTATCTGCTGCATCCACATAGAGCTTCTGGTCCAAAGCTCTCTTGGTGGTGAGGGCCAGTGCGTCAGCTGTCATTCCCTTGGTTTCATCCTCATGCATCCTCTGATCAGTGCTCTGGTCCTGCCTGTTGCAGCCCATGGCCCACACTCTTGGGGTTTGTAGTCAGAACCCCAACACTAATGGCTGCTTATGCTCCTAATGGACTTTGACTATGGTTAGAGAGTCCTCCTGGCCTAACCTCCTACTCTAAGCTGTAGAACATCAAGCCAGGGAGACAGACCTGGCCGTCTGTTTGCATGGAAGCCCTTTCTGACTCCTTTTGCCTGCAGGATCAGGCCCAAGCTCCTCAGCATGGCTTTCACGGTCCCCAGTGTTCTGACTCCTACTGAACTCTCTGGTCTCACCCCTCACCTTCCCTCCTCTCCTTTCCCTTTATGGTCCAATAGTAATAATAATGAGGAGGAACAGTGATAATAATATGAATGATCATAACTAATACATGTTGAGTGATAGCCATTTTCCAGGTGCTCTGCTAAGTATGCTACATGCATTATTTCATCTAATTCTCACAACCACACGACGAGAGAGGTACCATAATTAAGTCTATCTTGTACATAAGGAAATGGACCCTTTTAAAGGTTAACTGACTTGTTCACATTCACACAGGTAGTCAGGGGTGGAGTAGAGATCCAAACTCAGGCTGCCTGACCACTGCCCAAATGGATTCCTGACCGCTGTCCTGGAGTTTGGGGCTTTGCAGTCCCCCTAAACATACCATTTAGGAATGTTGATTTATCATTACACCTTGGCACTTGCTGGACTCTCTACCTGGACTGCCTCCTTCACCAGGCAAGTTTTTCCTCGTTTGAAACACAGCCTAGCAGTCAGCTCCTCCAGGATACTTCCCTTTGCCTATTTGCCCTTTCTATTAGACAGTGAACCCTGAGGGCAGAGACTCCTGTTTATAAACCCCCACTGCCCAGCCTAGCAGATGCTCTGTAAATGTTTGTTGAATTGAATCACCTAGTTCATCTTTCTTGTTTCCCTCTGTGGATACAGAGTAAGTACTTAGGACAATAGTGAGGTGAATCAGGATGCTTGGCTTGCCTTTTGCCTGAGGGCTAGAATAACACAGGGCCTCATTCTCCCACTGGCTTTGCAGGTCAGGCTAGATTCAATGGGAAGATAAGACTCATGCCTTGGGCTGAGGCCAGCACAAAACATCAAGAACAGGCTCTGCTCATTGGCCGAAAGCCCCCTCACACTGTGCTCCTTACCCCTTATGGCAGGTGAGCCTCTGTAAACAGGTGGCTGGAGAAGTGCAAGCCCAGGCTTGCCTCTCACACATTCTGTTTCTTTTGTTGTTTTTTCCCCTTTGGGTTGACCTCAGTTGTAATTCTGAGAAACCCGAGGATGGAAAAAAAACCCTTATTTTGAAACATTTGCATTTCCTGAAGTCAAATGGCATGGTATATTTTAGTTTTTCTTTAAAAATCATTTAGATGGTTTCTAGCTAAAGGGAAAAACACAGGCAGCCCTTTTAGGAATGATGTTGCCAGAGCTGGTTCAGAAAGGGGCTAAAAGCAGGACGCTAGAGGAGCTATTGAGGGAAGGGGCTGTTAAACTTGGAGAAGACCCCAGAGGAGGGCACAGCCTCTGTCCTTCAATGCTTGATGAGGCTGTCGGCACACCATGGGGCCCAAGTACTAAACCTCCAAGTGGAAGAGGAAGGAGATGAAGCCCTCAGCTAAGAGCTAACACTGCTCTAATCCCCATTTCTCAGATGCGGCAATGGAAAGACGTACACTAAAAACACCTATGTCACACTGTGAGTCACAGTGCCGGCAGCTCACAGAGTTGACCAGTCAGTGCTGCTCATAAAAGAGGTGGGCTGCTTTGGAGGTCATGAGGCTCTTGTCAAGAGCTAGATGAACATTTCATGGGTCATCAGCCATGTGGCCTGAGTCTTCTCATCACCCTGTGAGTCTATGATATAACTTTCTTTTTTGGTTATGAAGACAGAAAAACATGACTTATAAATAATGGCATTACATGCAGCTGAAATTCTGCAATGTCCCTGGAATGCTGAAGGCTGGGAGCAGAGGGAGCAAAAAGTGATGCCTGGAGAGGTTTAGTTTGAAGAACAGAGCCTCAGAGTGGGGGAAATGAGAACTGTCTGCAAGTCACAGCTGAGTTGATAACCTGGGAGTTAGAATCCTGGGATTTCTCCTCTCTGGGCTCTAGTGTCCCTATTAGGTTTGTGCAAAAGTAATTGTGTTTTGGCATTAAAAGCAATAACAAAAACTGCAATTACTTCTGCACCAACATAATAGATGAAGAGCAGTGTGGATTTGATGATCTATCTAAAAGGGCCTACCTAGCTTATTTCAGCAGGCTGTACAGACTCAGCCATCCTCTATCAGACCTGCTGGTGGTGGGGGTGGGAAGGTTTGGGATGGGGAGTCAGTCCCAGCTGCACCTGTCTATCTTTGTGGACATGTTGCATTACCCAAGGTAGGAGACTGTGTCTTCACACATTCAGGTTTTCAGACACCTGCAGTAGTAGAACAGAACATTTTAGCTCTGAGGACAATCTAAGTTATGAATAGTCTGGTTCTGTAAGGATTTGCATAGTTTGGAGAAATGAAAGTTCCCTGAGATCGCCTGGTTCAGGCTTGGTGAACACGTAACTCATGTGCTCCTCAATGTTGCCCCTATGGCAGGCTGGTCCTAGGTCATCCAGAGAGTGAGTGAGAGAGACAGGACCAGAGACCAGGGTTCATTGCTCCTTCTGTATGGCAGTCTATCTTTCAGACAACCCTAGCACTGCCTGAACTTCCCTGAGGACCAAAGCCTTCAGATGCATCAGCTTTGTAAATCACCTTTCCAAGCTTTAGCCTCTTCTAGAAGGATCATGGGACTTTCTGTGGTTTTGTTTGAGAGGCTGAAGAGAAAGATGTGCCAACAAAACCCTCCTGGCCAGTTTCACACAGAGGAGAGACATAGAAAGAGAGGTTGCTCGAGGTGGTTGAAAGGACCATGTTCTAGAAGGTCAAGATTATGGCAACCTTAAGACTAGCTTTCACCTTGAGATTTCACAATGTTGGACAGAAAGGGTCATTAAATGCCATGCCAACAGAGATCCTAGTTTTAGAAGTGGCGAGACTGAACCCAGAGAGACTAGGGTCTGGCCCAAGACCCCACAGTACGTAAATGGTGGAGCTGGGTTCAGAACACAGGGCTTCTGACTCCTAATCCAGGGCTCTTCTCTGACTTTCAGTATTCCTGTGGAATAGGAAGGGTTAAATGCAGGAAGAAGTGGGTTTGCAGCCACTACAGACACTGGAACTGAAAACTGACAAGACAGCTGGAGGTGCTGGGAAAACAAGCACTAATGAGCTCCTGGGTTCCGTCTTGTGGGAGAATGCCAGCGGATGACTTCAGGCCCGTGTGCTGAACACTGCCAAGTTACAAGTCATGGGCACATAAAGATGCAAATATGCTCAAGGCGGCTCTACCATGGCAAAACAAACCAAGCCAACCATCCCAGCCAGATGGTATGTGGTTTGAGTGCCAGGTACCTTCCAGATGTATAGCACCTTTGATATAAGAACAAGGAAGACAGGATGCATCGCAAAAAGAGCACCTGAGTTCTGGTCAGAGCTTTTAGCTCTGGATCTGTCATTCCCCCTTACTGAGCCTCAGCTGCCACATCCACTAAGTGAGAATTAAAACAATCAACCTAAATGTATGGATGTCATGAAGATGCAATGAGACCGTGGATGTCAAGTGATCAGTGCGGCCTGTGGCTAGAGGAGACACTCAGTAAAGTAGATTCTTTCTGCCTTACTCCTCTTTTCTTTGTTGTTATAGTGACACAGTTCAGCAATGCCACTTAGCAGAGTGAATTGGCAGATGAAATGCTCATTAAAATGAAGCTCATGACATTATCTGATAGACGGGAGCTCCTCAATTAAGTACCTAAGTGTTTAAGGCTATCTGATGCTTCCAGGAATGTGTGCCGAATCCTCTTTACGTTTGTTGAAAAATGTTTTAATCCTTCCAAGAAGGAAAGGGATTATCCTAATGACTCTGCATCTGCCATGCCCTGGCTTCTTCATTCCAGGCTTCAGGGAAGACTATCCAGGAGAGTCCCAACAGTGACATCTAGAGGACAGTCTCTCCCTTCTGGATAAAATTTGGATTCAAAGTGAGTCCTTAACCTGAGCAAGGGTCATTTCAACTATTAGGTTGGTGCAAAAGTAATTGAGGCTTTTGACCATTTCCTTGATATCACTAAGTGATATCACTAAGCCAACTGGTAATAGAGAGATAAACTGCACAATGGACCATTTGTTAAACAAAGGACCACTAGGTGACCCTGATTTCCAAAAGGATTTGGAGAATGCCCATACGAACACACTTAGTGCTGACTGAGCACATAGGAAGTGATCAGTAAATATAAATTAAGATCAAGTTGGAATTCATTTAAATAACTCAAATCCTGCCTCCCCCCACCCCCCAACCCACCTACTTTCCTTGGGATGTTAAGGTCTTTTCAGTCCTGACTCGTTGCAGTGTATCTGCAACAGTTAGTAAACCTATCTGACACTATGGGCATTTCCTTGGAATTCATTTATACTAAACACAGGTTGAATTGACATTACTGTGGGTAAGTAAGAAGCATCTTTAAAGTCTATAATTTAAAAGGAAAGGTGAGTCTGGAGACATAGGGTAAAATCTGCTAACATTTTAATAACCTTAAAAAAAAAACACTCCCTAGCTGTTCAAAATGCAAAAGTATGGCAGCAATTTTAGAAAGTTTGTTTTGGGTTCAAATCAATTTTAGAAAGTTAGACAGACTTGGGTTCAAATTCCACCTCTGCCATTCCTAGCTGTGTGGCTTTGCAAAAATCATGCAGCCTCTTTGAATTGTCCTTTTTTCTTCTTAAAATTGAGAATAATAAAATAACTATCATGGAGAGTTGTAGGGAGGATTAAATGAGATAATGCATAAAAATGAGCCTGGTGTCTACCACCCAAACTATACCAAACAGTGGTTGAGTCCTATGCCCTAGTCCATGGTTTGTGCTGCTTGAAATGTAGAAACTTAAGCCAACACATGTTGTGTCTAGATAGTTTGAATGAAATACATAACAAAACAATTTCAAGGAATGGGCCTGCTTTCTCTCCCTTACCCTCCCTCTCTCCCTCCTTTCCTTCCTTTCCTCCCTCCCTCCCTCCTTCTTTTCTTCCTTTTCTCTCTCCTTCTCCAAAGTGCTGTCTGAATTGTGAGGAACTCTGAGATTTCCTCTGGATTCAAAGACTTGTGATTTATATATGCTAAATTCAAGTATAAATTTTCACATGTAACTCAGTGATTTGTTTTTTTCCTTTTCTTTTTTCTTGTTCTCTCCCCTCCCCTGCACCTCCTCTCTTCTTTTCTCTCTTCTCTTCTCTTGGTGGCAGGGGTGTGGGGATTAGGGGCAGATGGCTTTAGAACTCTGATGGCCTCTCCAAGATCCCATTCCACTTTATTTTGAGTGGTTCGTTGTCTAGTTTCTTTCTTTCTGTCTGTCTGTCTTTTTTTTTTTTTTGTGAGAGATTTCTGATTCCTGTTAGCTCTGCTTTAAGAAAAAGTGAGTTTAAGAGTAGATTTTGAGTGAGTGTGTTTAAAGTAAATGGAGAAGCAAATAGGCTTTTGAAACCTGTGACTTATCTGAAAAATAATTTTCCCCCTGAGCAGGAGCACTCTCCCTTGCTGTGAAGAAAAAGAAAGAAAGAGAGAGAGAAAGAAAGAAAGGAAGAAAGAAAGGAAGGAGATGAATTGGGCATTCTAGATCCAGAAATGTTTCTGCTTGCTAGTTTTTGTCTTTCTAGGGGAAGGAGCTGTCAGGAAGAGATGGAGTCTCACTCTGTTGCCAGGCTGGAGTGCAGTGGCGCGATCTCGGCTCACTGCAACCTCCGCCTCCCAGGTTCAAGCGATTCTTCTGCCTCAGCCTCTTGAGTAGCTGGGACTACAGGCATGTGCCACCATGCCCAGCTAATTTTTGTATTTTTTTTGAAGACGGGGTTTCACCATGTTGGCCAGAATGGTCTTGTGACCCACCCGCCTCGGCCTCCCAAAGTGCACGTTGCCTCTTGACTGCTTCCAGTGTGGTGTTCCACTGGGGCTGCTGTCGTCTGATTGTGACCGTGGGACATGAGGGACAGTTGGATCTTGGTGAGAATCTAGTCTTGGCTTAATGTCACTGCCTTCCATGCACAGCTTTTATTGTTTCTTTGGGGTGGGTTCATTTGGTAAAATTAGAGAGCCAACTTCACTTCATCTTCTTTAATGCCATTTTCTTTTTAGCAAGGGGAGGGGCAAGGAGGGTAGCCTGCCATGCCTTATAAAATTCCAAATGTTAGAATGTTAAAGTGGTCAAAGAATCCTAAGATATTTGTTTGATTCATGGAACGCTATAATCAAAGCAAAATCAACCTCAGGGTTAGGACATCTGGCCTGTTCCCCTCACTTCTGATATTTTAGAAAATAGGAAACCCAAGGCCCTGAGAGGGAAAGTGAATTGCTTCAAGTCCCAAGACTTGAATGTCAGCATTCCAAATTCCTGGCGGGTCCTCTGCATTTTGTACCCCAACTTCAACTGGAGACTGAATTCAGGCGAGGGTGGAGTTGTCAGGACCCACACGAGGTCTATCCACTGTTCCAAATTCCTTAGGGCCTCCAGGAACCTTTGGGTGTTGGAGGCTACATTACATTTGTAGGAAAGACAAATCTGTTTTAACTGGTAGGCAGTGGGGAAGGAATTGTCCCAAGGCACGTGACCCTTCAGCTGCAAAGCCAGAGCTGAAATTCAGCCTCTAGAACTCTTGCCATGGACCATGTTTCCCCTCAGCACTTCACCTCATTCAAACTCATGCGTGTGGCCCTCTGTGACCTTGAGCTTGGTAACAGAGAGTGCACTTCTGAGACATGAAAGCCAAGAGCTGGGGGCTGCAGGTGCCGAGGAAGTGATAGAGCTGATAGAGCCCTGGAAGGGGCTATCTAGACTTGGCCAGCAGGTAGGGGCACTGGAAGGATGTGCAGTACTGCGTTTTCCCAGATGATCTACAATACAATCCCAGCTAAGCATAAGGGCTGCAAGGTGGATACACTGGATTTGAGGTCTCACCCCTCCTAACTAGCTCTGAAATTTTAGGCAAGGCAACAAGCCTGTCTGTGTTCCAGTTTCCTTACCTATAAAATGGGGCTAATTATGATTCCTGGGGGCTTATTGTGAGAACTGCATGAGTGAATTACCAAGTACTCAGCCAATTCTTGGCACATAGTGATGCCTGTCAACATTCATTATTCTCACTCTGCCGTGGCTTCATACGGATGCAACGAGGGAGTACGAGAAAGAACACTGTCTACAGAATTCTAGTGCTGGTAAGAGCTATCATTTGGTGGGGTGATTTGTTATAAAAAGGGCCAGAGTATATTGAGAAGGCCCAGAGGTGAGACCAAAGGACCAGAATCATTCTGCAAATTAAAGTCAGAACAATTTGAATTTCTGCAGAGTTTATGAGGGAAGTGGAAAGCGCAGGGGAAATGGGAGAAGGACATTAAAACAGACAGGAAGGAGAGTAAGTCAGTTCAGGTGTCAGAGGGCTGAACCCCAGGGAGGAGAGCTGTCCCTTGAGAAATTCCCAGTGGCTGGAATAGTTGAGGCCTTGCAAGAACAGAGGGACCTAATATTCAATTCTGTGTCATCTGCTGGGCTACACTAGGATGTGCTACACTGCCCTACCAGCTTCTCTGCATCCAAATCTTTCTGTAGATGTCGCTATTCATAAATGTGGGTTACTATTCAAACTTGGAAATCAAGGCAAAAGTGGCTGTCTTCTCTGATTTGGGCAAATAAGCCAGAAACCATGTGCAGACATGAGATTCAAAATTTGAGGGAAGCAGAAAAGTGAAACAAGGAGTGATGAGGAGAAGGATGAGCTTCACTCTCTTTACACCATTCTCCTTGGTTCCATGCCATTTGTGAAATGAGATGGGAACACTTTATCTGGATATGAAAGAACAGAGTGGATCCTATGCCCAAAGGACATAGGCTCAACTAGGTAGCAGATGAGGGTCACATTTGCTGTCCCATTTCATACTCATGGTGGCTTCATGCAAAAGTCATTATTAACTCTGTCTTCTGGGTGAGAAAACTAAAACCCAGAAAGGAGAAGGGTGTTGGGGAAAGGTTCTCCTCCCAGGCGCTCTTCCTGGCTGACTGCCTGTGAGGTGTCAGTTGGCTGGGGACTATCCTGGCTGGGAATGAGAAGCTTGTGATAGGACTCAGAAATCCTTTCATTACCCACAAGGGTTTGATTTTCGGTGCTTCCTCTGTAGCGAAGTGTATCCTGTGTTTTTTCTTTAGCATGTGCACATAGCTCTACATCCCAGGCTCTGAGCCACTGCTGATTTTCCGCTGACGGTGGAAGATTTTCAATGGCCAGTGACAAAGGGCTCCCTAGAAGGTGTCTGGCTTCTGCCCTTTTCCTGTCTAGTGACAAACCACATGCTGCCCCTGAAGCTTCCTTCCAAGAGTACCGAAAGATCGTTCCCCTCTGCCTGGAATGTTTTGCAATGGCTTTTTTCAAAAGAGACGATTTACTGCTTCTGTGCATGTTTAAGCCAGGTTTGTTGGGGAAGGAAGCTGTGGCTTCAGATTTCCTTGAGATTTTTGTTAGGTTTTTTTTTTCTTCTATTTTTACATATTGTACAAGAGAATTATAGTCTCATAAAGCGTCAAAGCTGGAGAGACTCCTCCAGGGCATTTAGTACACTGCTGTTATATTACAGATGAGGCTCAGAGAGGAGAAAAGACTTGTTGATGTGGTCAGTTCTGGAGCCCAGGAATATTTTTTCTACCTCACCCTACTACAGTGTCCCTGCAGATTGCTGAGTTAAGGGGATGTCGACTTGCATTAAAAGCAAGAGAAAGTCAGGTACCACCTCCAGCAGGTCACTGGCATCTCATGGCGGAAGCCCGTCATGCAGGGAGAAGAGGGAGGAGTCCCAGATTCTCACTTGGCCATTAACTCCTTGTATGACCTTGGGCAAATCACCTGGCTTCTTTAGGCCTCAGCTCCTCATCTGCAAAATGGGAAGACTATTCCCCATGTTGCTGTGGCTTGCTCACAGGGTTGAGGTGAGAATGAACCCAAAGGAGGTATGGGAAGGTCTTTAACAAAAGTTTCACAGTCCCAGTGGGGATTATTGAGTTGGTGCAAAAGTAATCATGGTTTTTGCCATTGAACATAATGGCAAAAGCTGCAATGTCTTTTGCACCAACCGAATATTATTAGCATTAAAAAAAATCTGGTTGTGGAAACATTGAATTATAAACTGAGGTTGGTTTTGATTACTTTGTGTTCTGATATTCCCATTCACGGTCCAGATAAGAAGAAATCTGATAAGTGATTTCGTCCATGGTTCTGAAAAGTTTGGACTTTATAGACCCAGGAAATTTCTCCCCAGAATGAAAATTCAGAGACCAATATGAAGTGGACAGCTTTTTATTTTGCCTATTGTGATGATTAAAACAAAACAAAATAACTCTGGCAAAAAACAAGCCAACTTAACTCCTGCCTATATCAACTTCACGTTGTAAAAAAAGGACATTTTGACACACAAAAATGAAGGACCTTCTTAGAGGAACAGTGCCTCTTACATTAGATAAAGTTGGCCCTGTGAAAAGGGTGCTACTGTGTCCTTATTTTTTGTACTTCACTTTGGACTGATGAAAACTTTATCAACTTTATTATGGGACCAGAATACTAGTTACAGCCCCTATGCTTGGCAACTTTGCATTGAAGTGCTCTTTGGGCGAGGAAACTGAGATCCAGAATGGCTAAGGTCCTATTACCTAATCAAAACTATCCTCGTCACTGAGACTGTGTTCATGTTAAAAATCCCTTCTCCCTGTCAAAAAATGAAAAGTTTCTATATTCCTTGGAAAGTCTGAGTGGAGGTGGTGGTGTTACAGTGGGAGTGGGGAGGGGCGAGTTATATTCACTCAGCCTTTTGGTTTTTCCAAAGCTCCGTGTGAACGTGCATTATTAGGTGTTTAGCGGAAACATCTGTCTCCAAAGCCTGCAGTGACTCCTCCAATTCATAAGCCAAATCCAGCCCACCACCTCATTTGATAAACAACGTTTTATGGAAATACAGCCGTTGTTACTTATTTGCATGTAGTCAGGCTGGCTCAGCACTACAACAGCAGAGCTGACTAATTGCAACAAGAGACATAGTGGCCCCTAAAGCCTAAACGTTTACTATCCGGCCCTTTGTAGAAAAAGTTTGCTTACCCCTGCATTCTACCATGCTCCTTTTAATATTAATGTGACTGTTTACATAGACATGGTAGGAATTGAGGTCACATGCTAAGTAATTCCAGCCAAAATGAGATATTGTTGACAAGGCTCTGATTATTAGTCTGCCTTGAAAGATCCAGAATCTTTGTCTTTTGGGGACTTTTGCCCCTATTTTTGAAGTCTCTGGGTGATAAACCACAGGAAAGTCATGGCCAAAGGAAAGTTGAAGGACGTTCCAAGTGTGAGGCTGTGAGTGTGAGTAGCTGTGTCCAGTCATCTGTGTCCTCTGGTCTCAAGGACACTCTTGTGCCCCTACCCTGGTGCCTACATTAACTCACTTCCTTACTTTTTGCTCTGAGCTTTCTGGCTATCCAGCTGTATTTGCCGTCTAGGTTCTAAAGGTTACAGGACTGAGATGGGGGTTGGTGTTCTTGGGTGGAAAAGACACTGTATTAGAGATGAGGACATCTTTCTGGGTTCTAGGCTTGGCTTTGTATGACCTTGGACAGGATACTTCACTTTCCCTCTCTGGGTCTTCCTTTTCCTTCTCTGAGCAATAAAAACATTAATCGGGTCATCTGAAAATTTCTCATCATCTATGTTAACTGCACTTGGCATATCATCTCTCTGAGGCTAGTAGAGACGACGTGTTAATTAGTGACTTCAATGATTGGAAATATAGGAGTGAGGAGGAAGTCTGTTTTCACAAGTCCTTGATTTCATTATGCGTTTTAGCTATTACTAGTTATTTAATGATTACTATGTGCTGGTTGCCATGCCAAGCAATTTACAGATGAGATCTGAATGGCTTCTCCAATACCTTGATGAGGTGAGTATTATTATTCCCATTTAACAGTTGAGGAGTTGAGGCTCCCGGGTGGGAAGTCAAGCCAAGATTCATTCCCCCATTTATCTGATCTCAGGTTTCAAGCATTTAACACAACACTGCCTTGCAGTCCTGCCTATGCCAGAGGTAGAATTTTCATTAGTGGGAGTGTCAAGGGCTGGTGGGAGACTTGTGGGGATGAGTTCAGGAGCTGCTAAGATGAATTCAGGTGCATCAGCTCAGTCCTGAGCAGCCCTTGCCTCCACCCCTACCCACTTTACTGTTAGGTCATATCATGGAGTTGTTTCTGGTTGATAATCAGGTTTCACACTTTATGGCATTTATCTGGATGACTTACTACACATTTACACCTAATTCCAAGATCTTACCTCCTTTGAGGGGGACGTTGTCAGGTGAGTTGGGAATGGAGTCCTGGAAGAGATGAAAGAAAAAAGCAGCATGAGGTGTGACATTCAGTTGAAACAATTTTTTTTTTCATTTTGTTGTCCTTAAAGTACTGTGCAATTTACAATTCATCCTCCACCTGCCTCTTAAATTTTAAAAATTAATTCACTGATGTAGCTTCCAATGGGCTTTCTATCCATTTGTTTGACAATCTATTAGAAATGCAAGATGGGGATTACTGTCCTTGTTCCACAGGCAAGAGAATTTATAGAAGATCAGGGACCAGAGCTGGGACTTTTTTTTGTTTTGTTTTTGTTTTTGTTTTTTAGACAAAGTTTTACTCTGTCACCCATGCTGGAGTGCAGTGGTATGATCATGGGTCACTGCAGCTTCATCTTCCTGAGCTCAAGCGATCCTCTTGCCTCAGCTTCCTGAGTAGCTGGGAGTACAGGTGCACACCACTACGTTCAGCTAATTAAAAAAAGGAGTCTCGCTCTGTTGCCAGGCTGGAGTGCAGTGGCACTATCTCGGCTCACTGCAACCTCTGCCTCCCAGGTTCAGGCGATTCTCCTGCCTCAGTCTCCAGAGTAGCTGGGCCTACAGGCACCCACCACCACGCCCAGCTAAGTTTTGTATTTTTAGTAGACACAAGGTTTCACCATATTGGCCAGGTTGGTCTCAAACTCCTGACCTTGTGATCCACCCACCTCAGCCTCCCAAAGTGCTGGGATTACAGGTGTGAGCTATCACACTTGGCTGGAGCCAGGACTCAACTCCCAATCTGGTGCTTTCCCCCCCTTGACATGTTTGGGGTTTTTTTTCTTTTTTTTTCCTTTTGGTCAACATAAGAATAATCAAGTATATTATAAAAGTATATGTGGTTTTTTTTTCCATGTTTGATTCATCTGTGAACGTATGTTGTAAACATACATGGTAAGGTACATCTCTATCTCTCCTATGGTTGGAAATTCTGAATTAATTGTGTGTTTATATGCCAAGCATTGTGAGGACACCATACATAATTAAATTGGGTCCCCACCCTTATGGATTTATTACAAGTTTATATTTAAATATACAAATATGTATACACATGTAGTATAAATACATACAAATGCATATATTTTTAAACATTTACATAATATATTTATTCTGTAACAAATATATACATAAATATTTACACAAATAAGAGGCTGATAGAAACAGATTGTCTTTTGAAGGAGGGAATCCTGGGCTGGGGATTGAAGGTGATTAAAGGGAGGTTCTAGTTCAAGGACTCTCAACAAGGAGTTAACAGAAGCAGAGAGGCACAGTTCTTTTCCCCTAATAAATTCTTCAGACACTAAGTTTTACACCCCGATTCTCCCTCCCCTTTGTCTCCAGCCATGGAGACACCCATACAATATTCTGCCAATAAGGAATGAAGTATTTTATTCATCTTTTGACCTGCCCAGGTCGGAATCTCCTGTATTGCATTGAATTAAAATATTAATAAAGACCTAGAGAGGTGCGAGCATGTGTATGCGAAAAAACCAACTTCCTAACCTCTACCAAAGCAAGAAATTAGCAGCTGCCCACAGCTTATTTTCTTAGTGTTCTGTATGAACACTAGGACCATCTGGAGTTCCCCATTGTAACATTTCCCTGGGAGCTCTGTCCTTTGCCTTCCGCTGAAAGCTTGTTTTCTTATGAATGGATCTCTTCTCTAGTGCAAGAGGATGGTAGTGAGTCAAGGAGGTCTCCTGAAGGCAAAGCCCTGGCACAGCACCAATCTGGAGATGGGGGAAGTCAGTTTAAACATTTGGGCCCCACCTTCTCAGGGGAAGGGAGGCAAACTTGTCCTGGAAGGCCCTTCCTACTGTAATACTCCATGACTTTGTTTCCTTAGTTGAAAGCTTTTAACCTAACAAAGCTGTAAGTTTTTGTAGTCTTTCAGTTATGCATGCAGTTTGCAGGAAAACTTGATATCACAAAATTCCCCTTTATGTTGCCCTTGTGAGACAACACACAACATTTTAAAATTTAATAAACAACTTACAACTTACTGCCAAGAGTGACCATTGATTAGCGTGATGTGCAAATGCACTAAGAAAAAAATCTGCATTGAAATGTCTTACCACAATCATCAAATTCATCAGCTGCCCAGGGACATATACAGGGACAGTGAGAGAGGCTAGAAAAGCAAACCTGGTAGAGCCATCATTGCAGAGGCTGCTAGCAGTTCGGGAAGTCCTAGAAAATCATTCACGCAGCACACCTTGGATGAGCACCTGGTCTGTGGTAGGAACTACATTACTCATTAAAAGACATCCTGTGGATTTTATGCTTTAGTCATTAAGGCAGCCATTTAGAAAATATAAATAAATGTGTAATTAGAATTGCAGGTTGTGGCAAGAGCTATGGAGGAAAAGAATCATAGTGCTTTAAGGTAGTGCTGTTAGAACTTCAATGTGCATTATGAATCACCTGGGAGTCTCGTTAAAATGCAAATTCTGATTCTGCAGATTTGGGGGGAGTTTGACATTCTGTAGTTTTTTCTTTCTTTTTGAGATGGAGCCTCACTCTGTCACCCAGGCTGGAGTGCAGTGGCGCAATCTCGGCTCACTGTAGCCTCCATCTCCTGGGTTCAAGCAATTCCCCTACCTCAGCCTCCCCAGTAGCTGGGACTACAGGGGCCCACCACCACCCCCGGCTAATTTTTGTATTTTTAGTAGAGACGAGGTTTCGCCATGTTGACCAGGCTGGTCTTGAACTCCTGACCTCTTGTGATCTGCCCTCCTGGGCCTCCCAAAGTGCTAGGATTACAAGCATGAGCCACCGCACCTGGCCAACATTCTGTATTTCTGGCAGTTTTCGAGTAACACTGATATTCCTGGCCCACAGAACACACTTTGAATAGCACAGCTGTGAGAAGTAATATCAGAGAGGAGGATCTAATTTATATGGGGGTCAAGGAAAGCCTCTTTTCTCTCTGTCACTTGAATGCTTTCTGGTTTCCTAATTTCAGACACGGGATGTCAAAAGCAGAGCATCTCAAACAGGAAAGAAGCCTGTCATTTAAACCTTCACCCAGGGCCCAGGAAATCCACTATAGACGCGTGACTATTCCTGTTTTGAAGAGTTCTTGGGATGAGGTCTTTACAGCTTCTTCCAGCTACCCACGGTAGTCAAGATTAGACAATCAAAGCCAGAGGGAGATTGAGACATCTTTCAGTCCATCAAGCTAATTTTATGGAGGAGGAAACCAAGGGGCTCATAAGTCAGAGGCAGATCTTGGACTGAAATTCTCTGGTGTACTTTCCACTGCCCTAGGAGAGAGGCTGTTTCCAGAAACCAAGGATAGAAGAGCTCATTCTTCCCTCCTCCCCTCTCCCATAAGCAGTCCCTGCATTTGGAGGTGGAGAAGCAGTGTCTAAGGAGATGATGGCTGTTGAAATTCAATGAAGACTGTTCATAAACAGGTATTATACGAAGTGTTGTTCACCAACTCCTCTTTGGCAAGATGTCCCCCAGTTCTAGAATTCTCTCCCTAATCTTGTCTGGGGATCTGGGTCCTAGCTCAGGAAATGTGAACTGTCTTGCTTGATGACTTGGCTTTGAGTAAGGTAGTGCCTAGGCTGAACGCAGGCACAAACAAATGGACTCTCCCAGGTTTTCATTCTCAGCTCCACTGAGTAGCTCAGGAAAATTTGTCTCCGTGGTTATCAACCAGTTACACTTCCTTAAGTGTACTTCCTCTTTTTTTGGCCTCTGTAGATGTCTGATGAGTATTCCCAACAGTAATAAAGTTCTTTTCATGTATGGAGGGAGGAATGGTCATGTTTAACATATTGTCTCCAGGTAAAACGATCCCCATCCCAACCATCTTCCCTGCCTAGGAGTGTTTTCCTCTCCTTTAATCAGTGATTAGATGGCTAATAATCCATCTTTCCACTGGGTTATTGTGGACATCATAAGATATTATAAAGTGTTAGCAAGTACTCGAAAAGCACAGCTATTTTGAGCACTGCCTTGGTGTTAATGATGTGCTTAATTTGCCTCAATACCTTGAAAGGCTGGTTTCTTTTCACAGAGGAATGATCAGCAGATGCAATCAACTCCTGAATTTGCTTTGGACACAAAATGCCCTCTTGGACCAAAAATGATCAAAGGAAGCTCTGTTTGGAATATGCCAGGGGAAGTCCACATTCCTTTCCTTGTTGCCCTCACATAGTCTTGTAAGGTGGGCTCTGGCTTATGGCCCAAAGAGACTTTTGCCAAGAATACCTCTTATTTTCAAGCTAATTCATTGGGCACTTAATGAGGGTTACTCTACATGTACTATTTCATTTGGCCTTTAACTTGACCCCAAGAGTTAGGGATTCATCAAGACTCAGAGAAGTTATTTCATAATGTGATAATGTTTATAGAAGGTCCCACAGGTGGCAAATAGCACAGAAGGGATTCAAACTTAGGTGAGTTTGACTTTGAAGGCACTGCCCTTCAATGTCCTGCTACATTGCCTCTCTAGATGAGGGCAGGATAAAGCTGAGCAGCAAAATCTCCTGAAATTTCATGGAAAAGTGAATAGAAGTCATAGAAAATCCTCAGGGGAAGACTATTTTTACTGGGAGCACATGGTCTGCCAAAGTGAGAATTGGACCACAGTGGCTTAAGTGGCTTAAAGCAGTGCTTCTCCCACTTTAAAAGACTGATCAGCATCTGGGGATTTTGTTAAAAGCAGATTCTGACTCAGTAGGGAGGGGCCCTTAGGTTTTGCATTTTTGATGAGCTTCCAGGTGATGCCAATGTTGCCAGGCCATGGAGCACACCTTGAGTAGCAAGGTCTTAAATACGCTACTCAGTAGGCAGTCAGAACACCTGAGGTCTTGAAAGATGGCTGTAGGAGGTTGAGTGTAGATTTGGGCTCGGATATGGGCTTAGGAAATCTTCCTAGTTTGAAGATGGCAGTGGCATCCTGTCCTCTCAGTCTCTTCTATCAAATCTTTTGTCATCTAGTTCCGTTTCTTCTCCTCTGTACAATCTGGACTGACTTCTGGCCCTACCACTCCTCTCCTCACACCTGGGCTTGCCTTCCTATGGGCTGTGCCACTGCTTTCTCTTTTGCTTCACCTGGAATATCCTGCTCCTCCTCCTCCTGCCACCATCTTTCCAATGGGGAGCTCTTCTCTGCAGAAGAATGACAGCTAATAAATTTGGAAGGAGTGACAGACTTAGGCATTCCCTGTTTTTCAACCCTCAGTGCATTAGCTGATTCAGACAAGCATCATTAAGAAATGGCAAAACCACCAAGTGAAGGGTATTTATGTCTTCAGAGTATTATCCCATATATAGATTACTTTTCTTTCTTTTTCTTTCTTTCTTTCTTTCTTTTTTCTTTTTTTTTTTTGAGATGAAATCTCACTCTGTCACTCAGGCTGGAGTGCAGTGGTGCCATCTCTGTTTACTGCAACCTTGGCCTCCCGGGTTCAAGCGATTCTCCTGCCTCAGCCTCCCCAGTAGCTGGGACTACAGGTGTGTGCCACCACATCCGGCTAATTTTAGTATTTTTTGTAGAGACAGGATTTTGCCATGTTGGTCAGGCTGGTGTTGAACTCCTGGCCTCAAGTGATCCACCCGCCTTCGCCTCCCAAAGTGTTGGGATTACAGGCATGAGCCACTGCTCCTGGACAGATTACTTATTAATGAGAAAGAAAAAATATTTTACAAAAGAGATAGTTGGTGGTCACCGCTTTAATAAAGTGACTAAACCTATAGTCATCAAAAATGGGACAACCTGACATATGTCTGTAGCTGTGCTGCAATAAGAAGTATATAGAATTACCTATATACTATTCTTACCAAAAATGTTTCATCTGAATATAACCATGAGTTAATACTAAGACAAATCCAGGCTATGAATGGATTTCTACAACAGAATTGGCCTGGACCCTTAAAAAAAGGTCAATGTTATTTAAAACAAACACCAAAGAGCAAAGGAGATTTTAGCTCAGTGCTTCTCAAACTTTCATGTGCATACAGATCACTGGGGCAGCTTGTTAAAATGCAGATTCTGATTCAGGTGATCTGGGGTGAGCCCTGAGATTTTGAATTTCTAACAAGGCCCAGGACCACACCTTAAAAAGCAAAGTTCTAGATTAAAACAGATATTATCATAACACAGTATGTGACCCTAGATTGTTGGTTCAAACAAACAAAAACACAGCAGCCATACATATAAGACATTTTTGAGCAAGAAATTAAAATATGGACCATATATTATTATTAGATGATATTATTGAATTAATATTAACTCTCTTGGCTATGATAATGGCATTGCAGTTAGTTAAGAGATGGGTACTGAAGTACATGTGAGTGAAAGGTCATGCTGCCTACAGCTTACTTTCATATCCTTATATAGAGAGAGCAAAAATACAGCAAGATATTGACACAGCAATCTAGGTGCAAGGTTATACGAGCATTTGCCATCCCACTTTTCTGTAGGTTTGAACATTTTCAAAATAAGACTTTGGGAATAAGCCATGACTTGTAATTCTTGGAAGCCTGGCTTTTGTTCTAGCTCTTCTGCAAACCCCTCCTTCATCCCAAGCAGAAATGACTTCTCCTTTGCTCTGTGGCATTCTGTGCCATTCTGCCCAGAACCCAAGAACTTGGTGTTTGGGCTTCATCTGCTCAATTTAACAGAGTTCCCAGAAGACAGGGTCTTGCCCCTTCCACTTGGGACCTCCCCACCTAACCTCACACAGGGCTCGCTCCTGGGAAGATTTATAGTGGATTTTTCTGGATTGCTAAATGGAATGAATGTCAGGTGGAGGGAGTACCTTGGGTAGTGGGGAGTGTTATGGGGCATTCCAAATAACTTCTTCTTGTGCCAAACTCCTATTAGCCTCAACAGGGAAGGCACCACGTTCAAGAGGCTAAAGAAGAGGCGTAGAGTCAGCAAACAAGATGTGGGGTTTTATTGGGGGCTTTCATACAGGGGAGAGAGTCCAGTGGCAGCGAGCTGAACAGGAAAACTGCTTTACGGACAGAAATGATCTCATGGCAGCAGGCTGGACAACATATTCACCTTATATACAGTCCAGTGGTGGTGGGCTGGGCAGGAAAACCACAACCACTTGCAAATAGCATGCAGTTTCTATAGCATGCTCACTTAACAGCCTCCCCTTAATGGCCTCCACCTGGCAGCCTTCATGTAACCAAAAACGCAGGCCTTAATCTCCTGTATGGCCCATGTTCCACGGGATGGGCTGGGGGCTCAGATGTTCCTCATAGACAAGGAATGAGTCTCCAGGTTGACCATTCCTGGACTCTCTAGCTTGGAACACCCATTCAAATGTGTCTGCCATACGTGGTTATTCTAAGGGTATGCTTCAGTTATTGCTATATCAGGTGTGTTTACCCTACACTTCCATTTTGTATCTGAGATTAAAAATAAACCCAAAATACCACACCACCATCACCACCACCAATAATCACTAACCTTAAACAGGTGCTCAGCTCCACTGTTGGTGTGGAGATAACTAAAAAAGAGTATTATTATTATTATTATTTAAAAAAAAGAATTTTCTTTGCTTATAAAGGGAAAAGAGGCAGCTTCTTTCTTGAAAGCCTACCTATACTCTAACCTTTTGGAAAGTAACCCTTTACATTCTCCCCTGGGGCTACAGAAGCCCAGTCTCCTGGTTTACAAAACAAAGACGTCTCTAAGGTTGAGGGCTTCAGAGTCTTTTTGAAATGTAAACACCTACCTCTGGTGTTAACCTAGGAGTCTGTCTCATTGTCTATCTCATTATGTATTCTCCTGTCTCTTGAGAAGATAAGAGAAGTTTTATTTTTTGTTCTTTTGCTTTGCTAGATTAATTGTGTGAAATTTCATCCTCACTTTGTAGTCTGTTGCAGGCTGCCTATTTGCATGTACTCTTGTGCTTAACAGTAAATCATTTTTTTTTCTTTCCATATTGATGTAAAGAGGTGTCTGTTGGTAGGACTTTTACTTCCTTAGGGGTACACTAGTACAATCTCTTTGGAGACAGACTGACATTTATTGAAGCGAAAATGCACATTCCTCCTGGCTAACACGGTGAAACCCCGTCTTTACTAAAAATACAAAAAAATTAGCCGGGCGTGGTGGCGGGCGCCTGTAGTTCCAGCTACTCGTGAGGCTGAGGCAGGAGAACCGCGTGAAGCCGGGAGGCGGAGCTTGCAGTGAGCAGAGATCGTGCCACTGCACTCCAGCCTGGGCGACAGAGCGAGACTCTGTCTCCAAAAAAAGAAAAAAAGAAAATGCACATTCCATTCCTATCACTAAAAATTTATTCCCCAGATATACTTGCAGACACGCACAGAGGGCACAAATTCTAGAGAAAACATTGATGTCTCTCACCAGGCACAGATAAATTATGAAGCATTTACACTTCGTACTATGCGACTCTTCAAAAGAATGAAATGAACTTCTATGTACTGACGTGGAAGGATCTCTAAGATATACAGTGTGTTGTCAAATGAATAAAGCAAGATGCAAAATTATGGGTTTATTATAATGACCCATGGGTTTATTATATATTATAATGTGTACCATGTATTTGTAGATGCACAGATTTTTGGAAGGACACACAAGAATCTGTCAATGGTGGTTATCTCGGCGAAGAGGGATTAGTGGTTGGGTGGGGAAGGTGTGAAGATTTTTACTTTCTTTTCTCTTATTTGCTAGTTACTTTTCTTAAACCATGTAAGTATAGTATTTCATAATGTAAATATTATAAAATATATCAATATATTATAAAATATTAAATAACAAAATAAATATTTTATAATATAATATTTATAATATAAAATGTTTATTTTATAATATAAAATAGAAATGTTTATTTTATAATATAAAGTAATATCATTATATAATATAAAATAATATTTATTTTATAAATATGCTGGCTTAAATGTAAATAAAACAAAATACAACCACCACTGAGACTTTAAAAATATCACGGGAAAGTAGTAAGTTCCACAGTAACTCAAAGACAGGGATTTTGTTGTTTTTTTTCAAGACTTTAGAACAATGTCCTGCACACAGTAGATATTTAATAAATATTTGAGATAGAAACCTAAGTTCCTCCTTTGTCTCTCCCAAGGAGTTTAAGCTTGGAGCTACCTGATCTTCAAGTCAAACCTCAAGGCAAGCTTTGTTGATTTCCCTACACTTTCTATGTCTTCTCTCCTCTGTCTCTTTGCTCATGCTGTTCCATTGGCTAGGAGTGCCTCTCTTCTGCTTTCCCTTCCCTGCTTGTTTGAAATGTTCACATTTCTCAAGCCAACCTGAAACTCTAATCCCCAGGAAAGTTTTTCTTAAACCTGTCTGGAAAAATACACTCTCTCCTTAACTTGTGGTCTCATGGTATCCCTTTAATCACTCATTATATGTTATGACTTAGTTGTTTTAAATTTTGTCTATACATGTGCCTTGGGATAAGAATTGTGTGACTTCTTACGCCAGTAAAACCATTCTTATGGTTCTCCACCTCTGTTCCCATCACATACAGAGTGCTAATTGATCATTAACTCATTCCATTTTTAATAATGGGGATGTGAGTCTAAGCTCCTTGGCTTTCTCCCATTGATTTCTTTCCTAGAGTTTCTTTTAGAGTCTCTTCACTTGTCTAAGTTCTTCCTGTTTTCGAGTCAGTCTACATTCCATCTTCCTATAGGAAACCCTTCCTGATAACTCAAGTTAATGGGAAAATGATGCTTTTTTTTTTCTTGTTAGGTCTTACAACAGTTAAGATCTGAGGAATTTATTGAAAATGATATGCGCAATGCATTTGACACTTTATATATCACGGCTACTATTAACATGGCAAGCCTTAGTTTTAAGGAAGCAACTGGTATTTCCCGGGCTAAGAAATCACAGCACACCGAACTGTGCAATCAGATTGCGCAGTGAATCTTTTCATATCCAAACATGAGGGGTAAGTCAAGGAAGTGGATGCACAAGAAGATAAAGCTCCCAAGAGAAGAGTGGGTGCAATATTTCTTAGTGCTTCTGTGGCTGTCTGTATTGGCAAAGGGGATGCTGCTTGCATTAAACAATCAAGCCGTATTGGCTCTACCACTTTCTCAGGGTGACATAGTTCAAGTCCTGTTCCCTCTCTGCTCCTCATTTTCCACATTTACAAAAATGAGGCAGAAAGATCTGCTCTGGTTCTTTTATAGAAGAAATCAATTCAACTAAAAGTTGGATATGAATGAGCTCTGAAGCTCTCTCTAGCTTCAGAGAGACTTCGCCACCCATTTTTCCACCATCTCTCTC
The DNA here is from genome assembly GCF_009828535.3 of Hylobates moloch. Taxonomy (NCBI): domain Eukaryota; kingdom Metazoa; phylum Chordata; class Mammalia; order Primates; family Hylobatidae; genus Hylobates; species Hylobates moloch. Next base: position 87,027,041 of record NW_026652285.1, read on the forward strand.
TCTCTCTCTCTCAGCAGTTCTAGTTGGATCCTTTAACTAAAGAACTTCTTAAAGGACACTTCAATTTCTTTTCTTTGGCCATTGCTATAAAATGACATACCCTTGGTTTACTCCAAATTAGAATTACAGAAATTGCAGAGCCCCTACAGAAGAAAAGATGCCCTAAAGTGTTTTCAAGATTATTATACTTAGTAGATGTAGATAAGCCCATTAAATTATGAGTTTTAAGAATTCCACTATCTAAATCAAATATTTGCGACTCCTTCTTTTTACTTTTGTAGAGATATAAGCTTCAAGGCTTCCATTTAATTTCAAAGCTTGATGACACTTGAGAAATAGATATCAAAGCCTTTTAAAGCCTAGTTCTTTCCAGCAATTGATAAGCTATAGAGTATTTGGCCTAAGGAAACTGAAGAAAAACCAGAACAAATTCTGCAGGATTATAATTCCATGAAAAGTAGGTGCTATGAAGTAAGAAACAGAAATATTCTCACTTTGGCAGGTCATGTGGGTGGGTGCAGTTCTTAAATTACCCAAATTAACAACTTAATCAAAAAATTCATGAGCAATATATGCTATTACTACAGCATTTTCTATATAATATATACTGGTGGATTCTCTGTAAAGACCAATTTCCTAAAATATGAAGAAACTTCCTCTTTCTCCTGCTCTTCTGTTTTCAAAACAAATCTTACCATTTACTTCAAAGTAAATCTTCCAAGACAGTCTGACCTTGTACAGTGTGTACCCATCAATTGTTTAGTATTGTGAGGAACCTCAGAGAGAACAGGTGCTAAAAACTTTTCGACTTTCTGCTTCTATGTCCTGTTTTTTTTTTTTGGTGACGCCCTAACTTCTTCAAAGTTGTGGCTTAAGAGGAAGCTTTCGATTTGTCTTGCTGGCTTTAACACCAAAATGTCCAAAGCTCTAAGAAGCCATGGTCTTCTCTTTTGCCTCCTTTCCTTCTAGACCTTGGCCTCTGAAACTTAGCTCCTTGTATAAAACGAAAGCAAAAACAAAACTCTTGGCAATGGGTGAGGCCTCAGAAACCTCCAGGACACTCGGACTTAGGATATAGAACCTCAGAATCCAGTCTGAAGTCCTTGAAGACACGATAACAACTTGTGCAAATGTGTTATCAGGTTTCTCTATTGCTTCCTTCCTTGATACGGGTCTCTGGCTCATTAAGATTTAAATCTTAACTTTAAAAGGCCAATAGCTCCCCTCCACTGTTTTGCTCAGACAGGTCTGCAAAATTTTAAGATGATGATGGTCTAACAATATTTCTCTCAACAAGCCAAATTATTTTAGAGAGTTAAGTTCCTCTTTCTTTTCTCCTTTTCTCATATATATATATATATATATATGTAGTATAACATATATTATGTAACATAAGTGTATTAGGTTATACAGTATATACTGTAGTGTGTGTATATATATATATATATATAGAGAGAGAGAGAGAGAGAGAGAGAGTTTATTTAATTTTATTTTTTGCTCTTAACCAACAAACGAATATCATTTGTTCCCAGGGCTCTTTCTCTAGGCAAAACAACAAGAAAAGGAAAGGGAGGAAGAGTAGTCCACTTACCGTCCTCTGAACTACCAACACCATAATAGTGGCCACCGTGAAGATGAGGCACAGAGCCAGCGTGGCTGTGGTGAAATAGAAGTAGCTGCGGCTCGTGGTCCCCAGGTGGCTGGCCACGGAGCCCGCCGGCACATGCATGGCTGTGTCTCCAGGAGGGGCCATTCCGTTGAGTGCTTGCTGCAGCCCTGGGTCCATTCTTTATATAGTCTTCCCCACATCACACCTTATCTCTCTTCATCTGATTCAGTTCTGGGCCCATCTCTGTTCCAAGAAGGATTCTCCCCCTGAATCCTGAATCATGTGACTTGGAAAAAAACCTTCACCTGCTGCCTGGCGGAGAAACTCTTCTCTGGGGGCGTGAGGCGAGAGGCAGCAGCAAGGGTGGGGGAGAGGTTCATTTTTCATTGCCAGGGATTAAGTTGTGTGCAGAGAAACTAGCTACAGAGAAGGTGGCTGATGTCAGAGGGCGCGTAGGAAAATGACGGTTCTCCTACTCTGTGTGTGTGTGTGTGTGTGTGCATGCGTGCGCACACACAAAGCAACTTCTGTTTCGTTTAGACTCGGCCACAAAACGCCTTCCTCTTCAAGAAGCTGCACCTTCTTTCAGCGAGGCCTGTGGCTCAGAAGACCTCCCCAGATAATGAGTCCTTGCTGGGTCTCAGGGAGGCCGGATCCCTCGGACTGCAGTGGAATAACTCCAAAGGGTTCGATTTGATTGGCTCCTGCTTAAAAAGGGACATGCTGCAGGCTCTCTGGGGGAAAGAGGGTGCACAAATGGAGATATTTCTCCAAAGGGGGACTGGCTCATGGCAGTATGAAATTTGGGGTTCAAAGAGACTGTCAGAGAGAAAGAATCTGGAAATATCAAAAAATCCTTTGAACAAACACTCCTGCAGAATGTTTTGGGATCTGTTAAACCAGCAGATGAACCTGGACCCGACATAAAACTCACGAAGAGGGAAAGGAATTGGCAGTGAGGTGGTGTGGTGTGGAATGTGGGGGCTGTGTGTGTTCTGCGTCGTGTGCTATGTGGTGTGTGTGTATTTGTGGTATGGGGGTATGTGTATGTGTTGTGTGTTCTGTATGGTATATGTATGCAGTGTGTGTGCAGTGTTCATTTGTGACCTGTAATGCATGCCGTATGTGGTGTGTATGTATGTGTTGTGTGTGGTGTGTTGTGTAGGTATGTGTTGTGTGTGGTGTGTTGTGTCTTGTGTATGTATGTGTTGTGTGTGTATATGACTACTATAATTGAACCTCTACTGTCCCAGGCACAGCGCTAGGAGTTAAATGTGGCTTCACTCCACTTCCACCTCCACCCTCCGAGGCAGGCAATATTTATTTTTTACAGGTGGGAAAACTGAGGCTCAGGGAGGACGAAAACTATCTCAACCCAAGTTGCAAGTGTCGATCACTGAAAGAACTTGGGTGCACTTTGCAGCCTGCCTGGCTGAAAGCTCGTGCTAAGTCATTCAATCTTCACTGCACCTGAAAGCTAAAACCTGAAGTGTGGTCTCAGCCCTTTCCCTTGTTAGCCTTGGGCCATCATACAAGTCTTTATGGCTTTCTCTGTTCCCAATCTGCATTGCAGTCATCAGGAAGACCAAGCGAGATGACGTCAGAGTACTATGAATAAAAATAGATTTGGGGATAGTGTTGGACAATTCCTGTTAAGCATCCCAAGTGGTCTACTGGGCCAAGTCTGGAATTTAGATACAATAAACAGATTATCTGGGGGGGACAGAGTTAGGTCACATCTGTGGTTACTAATGATCTCCATTTCAAAACACCATTTAAAATGTTAATCACTGCATAGCTGCTGCCTCCAGATGTGGGCCTTTGAAAGCTCCATTTCGTATCACCCTGCAAGAAGCTCATTCTGCATAGCACCTCTTTCCTTTCTGCTCACTCTTTGTCTGCAGCACATCACTTTGCGCCAGCAGAGATTCCAGATGCCCCTAAGGAAATGTCCTGTGTCTAAAGCCAAGCTTGGATTATTACCACTGCTGTTCTTGCATAGAACCAAAACTTCTGAGCATCTCCCAAATTAGGTCAGGCTTCAGGAGTTGGTCTGGATATTTCCTCCCAGTGAGTCTGTAAAAGCATAGATCCTGGAGACGAAAGAGACATCAAGAGATAAATTGTTTTCTTGGGCTAAATAGAGTGGGGGGCGATATGCCCATTTTACAATCAAGGAAACCGAGGCCCCCGTGATCCCAAGTTGAGTTTGGTTTTGAAAACAGTGTGTTCACATTCGTTTGGTCCGGTAATTAAGGTGGGAACGAGGCAAGCCAGTGTTTTCTGGGGCATGTACCTGGCTGATTTGGGGAGAAGGCTGTGTCCTCTGGTGGGCACGGACAGTGAGTGGGTAGCAAGGGCTCTGTGGTCTGCCCAGAGCTGCTGAGAACCAGCTGCTCCCTTGGCCCTCTTGTTTAGCCTCTTTGATCAAAGTGGAAAACTTCTGATTGTTGAATGGAAGCTGTGGGTGTTGAAAAATAAAAAGGCTTTGCTTGAAGTTCGGATCTTCCTGAAGGCTTGTGGGGCTGAGAAGGGCAGTGGAAAAAAATGTTTGTCTTACAGTTACCCGTTTTGCATACAATACAATGTCCTGGGAGGGAAGGCTGACAAGGGGGAAAAATCACCCTTTGTTTTTACTCAACTTTCTGAGCAGTTGAGATTTTCAGATCAGTTCCTAGTACAGTAGTTTGTGGGCTCAATTCATTCTTTTGCTGTGACACTCCTCTACTCACAAACCTTCAATGGCTCCCTATTTCCAACCCCCATTGCTCTAAGCCCCTCTCTGCTTTCCAGCTGTTCTAGAATCTAGCCTGGCCAACATAGAAATCCATGACCTGTGTTAACTGGCTTCTTTCTGTCTTCTACTCAAGCCGTACGATGTGCAGATGGAAGGAGCCTTTATAGAATTTCTTGTTGAGTAAGTTTTAAATCCTTTCTGGAAGCAAAGCTGTACAAGGAGTATAAAAACATAAGAAAACAGGGCTGCTTTGGCTGAAGCACAGGTGGGACAGAGAGAAGGGCTAAGCGTCACCTGCTCATTCGCCCTTTTCTGGCATGGGGTCTCTCCGAGGTGAACAAAATTTAGAAACTTCAGAAAATTTGGCTTGAATCCTTCATTCCACAAAAGGAGGAAACTGGGACACAGAAATGGAAACAATTAAAGGGAGTACATACCAGCGGGGAGAGAAACAGGTGTAAGAGTCCCCTCTGCTCATTCTCTCTCCTTTTTTTTCTTTTTTTGACTGAGTCTCGCCCTGTCACCCAGGCTGGAGTGCAATGGCTCAATCTCGGCTCACTGCAACCTCTGCCTCCTAGGTTCAAGTGATTCTCCTGCCTCAGCCTCCTGAGTTGCTGGGATTACAGGCACACACCGCCACGCCTGGCTAATTTTTTTTTCTTTTCTTTCTTTTTTTTTTTTTTTTAAATCTTTTGTAGAGATGGGGTTTCACCATGTTGGCCAGGCTGGTCTTGAACTCCTGACCTCGTGATCCACCTGTCTTGGCCTCCCAAAGTGCTGGGATTACAGGCATGAGCTACTGCACCCAGCCCCCTTTGCTTGCCCAGCCCCCTCTGCTCATTCTCATGCCGGCTTTGCTAATATTCCAGGTGCATCCAGGCTTCCTCTCACGTTTTACTTGGCTTTCCACTGCTCCTGTTCTTCCTCTCCCTTCCAGCCTTTGCCAACCCGCCTCACCGTCTCCAGGAATGCTTGCCCAGATCTCTCAAGTCCACCAACACCCTCTCTGGAACGCCTCTATTTTCATGCCACATAACCTAATTGTCTAATTATCTACTTCTCTTGACGTGGAACCCAAGTGTGTAAACACATGTAAATGTTGCCTTGCTCATAAGATGAGAGTCCCTGAGGGTGGTCTGCACTTTCCTAGTCTTCTAAGTCCTTGCATCCCACCTTGCATTTCTTGCTGCTGGGGATATATGCAGGGTTGACCTTCAATCTATGCTTTGTGTTTATGGAAAGAGAAAGTTCTAGAAGAGTGGCTTATGTAAAGGAATTGCGTGGTGGCATTCTTGCCTCTCTCTTCTCGACTGTACTCCATGTCTCTATCTTTCTCCAGAGAATGGCCCCATGAGAGTGACCACCCCAGCCTCCTTTCAGCCTGGAATTAGCTGCTGAGGTGTGGCTGCAGTGCCTGAGACTCAGTGGGCAAATAGAACTAACCTCTCATCCCTTCAAGAAGAAAGCCATTTTGAAAAATAAAGGGAAGCCAGCAGTAGCCATTCCTCCAACATTGCTTTCCTGTATAAGGGACTGGGAGATCTCTGCTGTAGAGACTAGAGGCCCTCAGGTGTAAGCCCACACCAGCAGTGGCAGCAATAGCACCTGGGAACTTGGTGCCACTTTAAGACCCTCTAGACCTACTCTAATTCAGAAACTCAGGCTGGGGTCTGGTAGTCTGTTTTAACAAAGCACCCCAGGGAATGCAGATGCCTGAGACCACTTGAAAAACACTGATTTAGGGAAATAATCTCCAAGAGATCATCTGGTCCAAAATTTAGCCTTTGGGCAGGTAAACTACCACCTCCATTGTGTAGGTAGGGAAACTGAGGCATAATAAAGTTATTGTCTGGGGTCATGTAGCTGGATCATGTTGGTTTACAGACTAGTTTTTCTGCTCCCTTGATTGAGCCCTCTTTCTAACCTTGACTAAGGCCGCAGGCTCTAGAAATACTTTCAGAACCTTTCTGGAATGCAGCTATATTTGAAATAGAATGGAGACATTTTACTCCATTTAAAATCATTAGGTTGGTGCAAAAGTGATTGCAGTTTTTGCCATTAACTTAATAATTTTATTCATTTAAGGTTCTCTTTTGGTGATCACTGTACATGGTAGAAATATATATTTTTTTAACTATGGGTATATGTGAGACAAGGACAGACTCACCCAGGGTATATTCAAGCTATAACACATGTAACTAAAAGGCCTTTTGAGGAGGGAGGGTCCTGTCCCTTTAACTTTAGAGCTCTTTGTCTTGCTGGGGCTAACTTGAAGAGATTGGACGTTGGAGTTGAGCCACAGTGACACTTCATTGAGAGGGCCCAGTGAGGACAGGGACAGTGGGAGGAAGGTTTGGAACAGGGCTAGCAAACTGAACCACAGGCCAAATCTGGCAGGCACCTATTTTTGTAATTGAAGTTGTATTGAAATGTAATCATATCCATTTGTGTATACATCTATGGCTTCAATTCCACTACAACAGCAAATCTGAGTGTTTCAACAGAGACCTCACAGCTGGTGAAGTCTAAAATATTTGCTATTTAGACCATTACAGAGAAAGCTTGATGACCCTTGGTTTAGAGTATTAAAATAGACCCAAGGCAGGATAACCGAAAGAGATTTGGGAAAAAGAACAGAAATGCATTTCCTAATACACTTCCATGTGGAGAAAAGGGAACTCAATTCCCTATTGGTGGGAATGTAAACCAGTACAGCCATCATGAAAAATCGTACGAAGAATCCTCATAAAGCTGAAAATAGAACTACTATTTGATCCAGCAATCCCACTACTGGGTCTCTACCGAAAGGAAAACAATCAGTATATCAAAGGGATACCTGCACTCATATGTTTACTGCAGCACTATTCACAATAGCACAGATGTGGAATCAACTTAAGTGTTCACAAACAGATGAATGGATACAGAAAATGTGGTATATATGCACAGTGAAATACTATTTGGCCATAACAAAGAATAAAATCATGTCATTTGCAGCAACATGGATGAAACTGGAGATCATTATCTTAAGTGAAATAAGCAGGTACAAAAAGACAAATATCACATGTTCTCATTTACAAGTGGCAGCTAAAAAACTGGGTCACGTGGAGGTAGAGAGTAGAAAGATGGAGAATACAAACTGGGAAGGATGAGTGCAGGGGGAGTGGGAAGACAAAGAGAAGTGGGTTAAAGGGTATGAATATACAGAGGATAGAAAAAATAAATTCACTGATTGATAGTAGAGTAGTATGACTACATTTAAACAAAAATGTACTTTACTCAGGAGATGGACACCCTAAATACCCTGATTTGATCACTATGCATTATATACATGTAACAAAATTTCACGTGTGGCCCATAATTGGTACAAATAAAAAAATGACACCTCTATAAAATCTTCCCTAATGTCTAAATTGTTAACTCATGCTTCACGTGAGAAGGTTCTTTTTGGAATTCACTAATTGTAGAGAAGTTATGTGTTCTGGTTGGTGGGTGACAAAATAGAGTACTGAAGAAGGCAGAGCTGATAGAAATGTGGGACAGAAGTCATCTGGGATTTAGATAGATATACTTCCAGTATTGGTGATATATATATGTGTGTATTTAAATCATATCACATATATCTATCTATTGATCTATCATCTGTCTATCTATCTATCTATCTATCTATCTATCTATCTATCTATCTATCTATCTATCTATCATCTATCTATCTATCTATCTATCTATCTATCTATCTATCTATCTATCATCTTCCTGTCAACCTTAAAAAGGTTTTGACACAATGTAAAATAAATGCACAGGTATATACTGAAGCCATTAACACAAGGTAAAAGGTAGGAGTCAAGATATAAACGTAGAGAGTAAAGTGAATGTATTAAGAAATCCTGTCTGATAACAGTTTTAATAGTTAAGCATAACATGTATACTTATGAGCTTCCTGGTAACCAGGGAAAAGAAGCAGATTGGATTATACATTGGATTGCATAACTCTCTTTGGTCATAAAAAGCAGATGAGCTTAAAAGGAGAAATGGATACATTGCTGGTTATATAAGTGCTTTGAGATATGCAACATATTCCAAAATACCAGATGAATGTAATGTATGAATTTAAAGCATGCCATTGCAATGAATTAGGATAACAGCAGATTTTACCAAGTGGAAATACCGAAACATTTTTTAATGTAGTTTTATGATTTTCAGTGATGCAGAACTAATGATAAACTAATACTAGGGAAGTAGGAGATTCAAAGAAAGAAAAAATAAAAAAGAACATCACTTTTCTGGCTTCTGGGGTCTTCCAATATAGCTGAATGGCTAGAAAACTCTATTAGTTACATGGTCCTTAATAACTCCATTGTCATTCAAAGAAGAGAGATGAATCTGCATTCTTTGCAAAGCTGGGGAAAGTCCTTCTATATCAATTAATAATGGATAAAGGAAGAGATATCCATTGGGTATTTGAGAGCTTAATATGTACTGGGCGCTGCCCATATAACAATGAGCAAGTCAAACATTATCTCTGCTTTCATGAAACTTACAGTAAGGTGGGTAAGACAAGAAGTTAAGTAATAATTAATTATTATATAACATTATATTAATAACAGACAATTCATGGTGTTATGTGTACACAGTAGGGAAATCTTAAGCTGATCTGTCATTCTCTAGGGGACTTCATTGAGGTTAACTCTTCTACCTCTACACTAGCTTGACGAGTAAGACTCCACCCCAAACTCTTTCTAGTTCATTTCACTCCCTTCCTCTTCCAGTGTAAAATCTTTCAACATCTCCCCGTGCCTGCAAAATCCTGGTCATGTTTCCTTGGAAGGCCTCCCTGGCCTTCCCCTTAGCTTTGTTTTCAGCCTCTGATTCCACTCCCTTGACTCCAGGCACACTTCTTTATTCCAACCCCAGTGCCTGACTCCATTTTTGTGCAGGCGGCATCGTCATTGTGACATCTTATGCCCTTTCATACATCTTTCATTAAAAAAAAAAAAAAAGTTACTGCTCATATATTGCCTCATTTCTGTGCTTCCTCCCTCAACTTCCAGTAAGAAAGAAATCCCTCTTTCCTCTGTAGGGTTTCTTTTTTTTTTTCTTTTTTTTTTTT